>NC_086201.1:23287500-23597500 GCF_035770615.1 Melospiza melodia melodia | reverse complement strand
AAAATATTAAAAGTGTGTTTTTTAATAGTAGCTGTGTGAAGAAAAACAATTAGTGAATTAATCTATTTACATGAGAGATTCCATAACAATGTATGTAGAAAAAAGCATTCAGACATATTGAGAAATTATCAAGTCCTTTAATACTCTGAAAACTTTCAGCATATTTTATTATAGTCAGTGTTGTTTGAGTCAGTGCTGCTTCTGGCTTTCAATATTCTTAGCAAGTTAAAATCTGTTGTGTCTTCACAATATTTATGCCATGATAAAAAAAATCTGTGACTTGATGCAATCTTTCTGTGGTGTTTCTCACATTCAAAAGGGAAAACAGAAATTCCTTTCTGTCAAGGATCCATTGCCCAGAAATACAGGACCAATTTCATCTTTTATTTAATTACCCAGAAGAGAGCCAAGAAAGACTATGCCTTTCTGCTGAATGTTAAAAACATAATAGTAGATACATTTTTAAAGAGCTCCCAGCCTGAGTAAAAGGCATAGCAGAGGGCTGGGTATGGAGCTGTGGAAAGTCCAAGGGAAGAGTGGGGCTAGCTGAACTGTGTGCAGAGTAGAGGTCTCAACTTCAGCTGTCTCTCATCATTCCAAGACCTTGGTCTTAAATTAGGAACTCCCTGCTGCTAATGGGACACATGACTCTAATTTTCAGCCATCACTTAGGCTTTTTTTTTTAAACTTTGGTACTATTATATTATTTACAATATGAAGAGGTAAATATTATATGAAAGGAGGGGGGGAGAATTGGCTGCTTTAAATGTTCTTAAATAAAAACTAGTTTTGTAGCAAGAGGGTATTAAAAATGTGAGGTGTATAATCAAAATAATTTGGTTTGTTAAATATCAAATTCATTGCATTAACAAGTACTAAAGTTTGTTTGCATGCCAGTTAAAGCTGATACAGGGAGATCCCCAAAAGATGTAAAACCCTGCATCAGATTTTGTCAGTATTTCACACAGCGGTCAGGAATCTTCCATTTTCCACTATATTCAATCAACACTACTAGTTATGACCCCCACCTCTGTTATTACTTTATCAAAAGCTAACCATATTTAAAAATATTATGTTAAAGAAAACAATTTGAATTATATAAAACACATTTTTTTTCCTATTCTGTAAGTAGATCTCTTAAAAAAAAAACAACTTGATTAAACTGCTACATAAATAAATTTGCTACATAAATTCTCAAGGTAGTTTTTGCAGTTAATTTCTTTTCTTGAGTAGATGACTGCAAATGGTGCAAACAGGTATTTTAAAAATGTTTTGGGACCTGGTGTTTTTTGTGGTGTTTTACCTTTTTTTATAACTGTAGTATGATTCTTCTATGGCATGAAGGCTAGTAATTAAATTTCCGAATCAGAATTGCATTAATGAGTACAAAAATTAGATATTAGAGGAATGGTTTTTTTCTCTACTTTTCATGCTGCATACAAAAGTAGTATTGGACAATCTGAATTTATGGCTTGCCATAAATGAACTTGAGAAGAAAGGCTGACAAACTCCTGTTAATAGCCTAAGAACCTCTGTTCTCAGAGGATTTTATTAAGACTTCCATACATGGCTTTACATTGAGTCTCTTTCACGTAAATTGAGCAATCCTCAGAGGGTCTCAATTGTATTTAGGATTTATAAACTATACCTTCAACAATGTGAATGTTTGTATTTAAGGATCTGAGAGTGTAAAACACTTGGACAATAGTTTCCCAGAGTCTGCATATGCAGACTTACAATAGAGAATATATTTTCCTCATTTATAAACATCTGGACAAACTGGTATGCTGTCTAGATCCCACAGCAAATTAGGGTCTGATTTTTAATTAAGTTTGGCATGCATCAGAGGAGTACATATGTTCAGCACATGTTTTTACCTTATACATCTTTTGCTCCATTACCTATGTATTGTTCAAAATGAGTGCTGCTGCTGAATACAAACTGTCCAATTTGCTGTACATGAAAAAATTTACAAAATGAAAAAAAAAATCTGCATCTTTGGCAAAATGGTGCCATGATTTTTTTGGAAAGAATATCCATGGACTAGGGGAAAAAGAAATCACTGAACTTGTAAACTTATTAGAATTAGATGCCAAACCACATGCACTTTCCAGATGTTGAAACTTCATTGACTGAGTTCACCAAAAAGGTGTTAATTTCTACCTAGTGCTTGAGGATGAATGCAGCTCTTCTCCAGTGAAACTGGAATAGTTTTACTGTTTCTAATTAAGAATAAATAAATCATGTTTTGGTATAGTTCTGATGTGAGAAGGACTTAGAAATGAAACCATGAAGCTCGATAGCTTTGAGAATTGTGATTGCAGGTACAATTATAGTGATATATTCTGCAGGAGAACCTTTGGAAACAAGCTTTATGGTCCTGAGTTGCAGTATATTGGGGATTCATCACCTGTCCTTACAACTAAGTCTAAAGTTTCTGCTGCAAAACTCCTGGCCTGATTCTGCTCCCTGAGCACACCTGGAGCTGCAGGGCAGGACATCCCAGAGGATTGCGCCAAGACAGATGGGACACCGTTTCCAGAACTGCTAAATATTGCACAGTTTCAGGAGTAAATACTGCTTTGTCTGTAAGCACACGAGTCCCTGAAAGGCAGAACCGTAGCAGTTATGGGCTGTGTGAGCTGTCTTTGCCATTAGCACCCAGAAAAGGACACTGAGCTGTTGAAGATAAGCACCCACTGGCGCCTTTCACTGCAAATATGTGGTCTTGCAATAGTCTCTTAGAAAAAAGTTTCAAATGGGAAAGAAAATCCAAAGTAATTTATCTACTTAGGCCTCTCAGAACAGTACTTCCTGTGTGAAGGTGAAGCCAATTTGCCAGGGTTGCTGTGGAAATGAGGTAGTTCCAAAAGTAGGGGTATTATTTTTGCCCTCCTCAGGCCTGCTGTTCTTAACCAGGAGGTTACACTCTCAGCACAACTATGTTTGGTAGCTGGAGAACCCTCTTTTACAGCCTCTTTTACCTTGACCTCTTTAACTCCTGTCCACTTAAACCCCAAAGAAAGTGAAAACAGGATTCTGTGGATTCTCAGCCCCAGTCACATCCCATAACCTGAACTGATAGTTCCTTGTTTCTAGGGAAAAAAGCCCAAGGAGGCACCTTATAACTTCATGTTTTTTGACTGGCACGGTACAAACATAAAACTGGTCAGCACTTACACATCCTGTATGCTTATGTGGTTCCAAAGTTTGTGTCTTTGAAAAAAAAAATATGAAGTAGCTGTGTAATTGTTTCAAAATTCATGTATTTAATATTTTTATGATGACAAAGACTTAATAGGGTTTATTTTACTTTATGTTTCATTCATGAGGCTACTATATGTATTTTTTTTAGACAATGTAAGAACTACTGGTACAGAAGTGTTCCCAAGACATGCCACCTTTTGAGTAAACACTCATATAGTCAGAGAAGGGGGAGTATGGTGCCTTTTTTTTTTACTTTGTAGATTTTTTGAGTTCTTAATGAATGCTGAAAATCCCAACTCACAAGACTGTTTTGAGGATTAATTAGTGAATGTTTGTAAGATGCTTTGAAGATAAAAGGTGTGATGTAAATGCTAATTATTTATTATTACTATATTCCTAGTCTTGGACAGATTCAGTTGATGTGGAAGTGAGTGATTGATCTTGCTAAAGAGAGGCATGCACAGTGGAGAAGGGCCTTTGCAAGATTCATATTAATAATTCTCCCTATGAATCTCAGCTCTGCCTGAATCTCTCCACGTATCCTAGCCCACTGCCTCTGCATGGCTTTGACAGTGCCCAGCAGACTAAATTGCTACTTTACTGCAAGTTCTGGGCCTGATCCAACAACTCATGAAATCAGAGAAGATTTTTCCATCACTTTCAGGGAAATGGGCAAAAGATCAAAAATAGTCTTTTATGCAGTATTTTGGAAAATAATTAATGACAAAAGCCTGTTTTCTGAAAACTGCCCATACTTGCTCTCTGCATGATTAGCTTGATACACACTGTCAGGTTTTGTCATTTGTGTCAGATCGTATTCATATCATCCAGTTTCCTTTGTGCACAATAATGTGATTCCTTGCAGGTCTGTTCAGCTGTGAATCTGTAGCTGTTCACTGCCTTAAATTATGTGCTACTTTAGCATCAGTATACTGTATCACACAGTATCACACAGGGCAGGACATCTTGGGGTTCAGGGCATGAGAGCTCTTTGGTTCCTACTGCAAGAGCACACCAAAAAGTCATCTTTGCAAGATGAAGGGTCTCAGCTCCCACTGCCTTCACAATTCAGCAGAAGCTACAGCCAGCTACCTCTTACATGCTTATCTTTGCCAGCTGTACCTCAGAAATGTCTTTGTACTGGAAGCTGCTCTCTTCAGCCTTCTCATTTTGAGGATGCACCGTGGGTAGTCGCCAACGTAATGAACATAAAATCAGAGCTTTGCTTAGAGTTGAGCACTCTTTGGCTTTACACACCATTCCAGCATAGAAAAAGGTATTAGCACCTTACATCTAATTGAGAATATAATTGCTTAAAGAGAGTCAATGGGATATGACAACATTCATCACATAGAGCAGAATAGCAAACTATGAAGGAAGAGGAAATGTAGCAGCTTTTTACATGCAGTACAAGTTTACATCTGTATGTTCTGTCTGTGTGCTGCAGACCAGTGTCAAGCAGGAGGTAACAGACTCAGATAGGCAGCAGTAAAGCTAGAACAGCTCGAACTGGAATAGAACCTGTGTTCTTCTATTGTTCAACTGTGTTGCAATGGCAGTTATCCATGGACTGTGATATATTCTTGATCTCTTAGTCTTATCTCCTGGCATTTTAAAAGGCAGTTTAGATACTCTGTGTGTTCATTCAAATGAACAAGTGAATCCCAGGCATTCCTATAGCTGATGTGAAATGAAGAGTCAGGCTCCTTTTACCATCAAAGAATCCAGGAGTGCACACAGTGGAGTGTAATGCACTGGGTCCATTCATTACATGTGATCTCTATCAAGAAGAGGCAACAGGAGTAGGACACAGCTCAATAAATACCAGCCCTCATGGACTATCACAAGTCATGCCACTAAAAACTAAGGTAAAAGAAATCCTTTCTGTGGCAGTTTGTGAATTGACTCACTTATAAACCAAAATTTCTCTCATCCCAGTTTGGCACCAGCTACCTAGTTGTGTTGTGTAAGAGAATAGCACTGTGACCTACAAAACCAAAATAATGCAACAGAGAAACTGTTCTGCACCTGCAGGTATGACATCTATCTAGAGCTGCGCTGGTGCTCTAGGAAGCAAAGAACATGTAGACCCAGAGCAGTCCCCAAAGCAAATTTGCTTTTTAGTTTGTGATTCCAAAATGTCACAGTTTGGGATGTTCTAGAGCTTGTGTTCTCAAACTGTGGAGTGTTAGCAACTAAAAATCAGGCAGCAAGGGTGCTGTGTGCACTTACAGTGGGGGTTCTCACAAGAGAAAAATTTTCATTTACAGGTTTTGTTGGCCTCTTTGTATATCTGTTGTGGCCTGTGGGACTTCTTCATCATCCGACCAGGAAGTAATGTAATTACTTTCAGTTAGTGTTGTTTATTTGTTTTTGATGCTTGTGTCATTATAATTGTATAACTAGATCCCATTAACCAACAGAGATGTTTTAAAATATTGTGTAATGAATATGTTGGTAATCGTGATGCTGCACTTAAGGAAGTTAATACACAGCCATTAAGTTTCTTGAAATCTCCCATCTATCTCAAGGCCTAAGTGCTGAAATGCAGGGAGAAGATTCTAAAGCACCTCTATGTCTCCACAGATCTGGCCCTTAATTTATAAGTACTTTGCACAGTAAAATAGGATTAGCCTCCTTAGGAGTTTCCTTTAGTCTCTCTACAGTTCAGTGTCCTCTGAGAACAGATACAGAAGAGCTACTCACAGGTCTCCAAATTCTCAGTGGCCATTGTCACTGTTTGGTTGTCCTTGCTGCATATTTGGTTTTAAATGAAGCATTTTTTTCATCTGATCAGAAAGATTGCCATTAATAGAAATGCCAATGGTGTTGTTAGACAAGGTTATCCTTAAGCTATAAGCATTACCTGTCATAACGATATTTTCAGTTTAAGGATAAGACAACTGAAGGAAATAAGACTGCAAGGACTAAATAATCTTTCTTCAGTGCTCTTTAACCTAATTAATATATTATTCTGAAGAGCTGAGGAGCCTCATGAATCTCAAAGCTTGAGCTTCTGTGTACTCAATGTTGAATTACTGCTAATCTAGAAAAGATTAATTATTAATGACAGGATAAATATAGCATGATAGACCAAACTAGTCCTTCAGACCACAAAACCTATGCTTTTCTAATCTAGCAAGAGTTCTTCAATAAAATAAAAGTACTTTCTGATGACTTAGTCAATAAAATTACTGAAATAATCAGAAGTCCCAGTAAAGATATTACAAGATGTTTTAAGGAAAGCTATAATATACCAGAAGCAATATTATGCTGCAATGTTTTGCTGCAGATTAAAAACCACTTTCAATCTATGCACGTGGACATACTGCGCAGGGGAGAGGCTCTCTGTGGGAGGAGTGTGGAGGAATGGAAAAACAAAAGCTCAAAGGGGCACATGCAAAAAAGGACTGCTTCCAGTTTTGTATAAGACTGCAACTCAGAGGCTGAGAGCCTGCAAAACAGTCTCTAAATCTTCAGCAGAACATCTGGCCTAGAGATGGGCGGACACAGCCACTCTGAATCAGTTCTGCATTCACTAATTTATTGCTACCTGCAACAGGTTTATTGCATATTACTTTTCCCAGAAGGTAAATTATAAAGGCAAAGCACATAGGACATGGCAACTATTTGTGAAGAAGTGTCAGTATATTTTATTGCATCACTGGCAAATCTTCTGGTGAATCCAACTTGTGTTTATTCAGGTTGTGTTGTGTGTGGGTTTGGATGATGGATAGATTCTCCCACAGGGTCCTGCAGAAAACAAACAAAATACTCCAGAAAGTATGGAACTGAATTTTACAGGGATAAAAGGGAACAAGAATGCAATTTTCCATCTCCTGATTTAATACTACAGACTGAACTCATCAAATCTGTATTTTTCTCCAGTGTCTGGCTTATCCCATGTACTTTGGTAAGTACTGCAACACAGGCCAAACAAAGGTACAAAGAGATACAGGCAATGAGTTTGCATCTTTCATATGCATTAACACACACTGGAACAAAAAATGCAGAGGTTGTGATAATAACTGGAAAAAAAATCAAAATAGTATAGCCCTTCAAAATGGACTGTTAGCTATATTTATAAGTTTATATGTTTATTCCAGCACTTATATTAATAGGCAACACTGTTCCAAAAGATACTGCCCTGCCCAACCTCCCTGGTATCCAAAGTAAAAGCATTTCCTGAGGAAGTAGACAGATTTCATGAAATAATATTAATCTCATGTTTTCTTCTGACTGCTTTCTGTCATATGTTTTTACCTTTCATATCTGCTTCTATTCTGTAACCATGTGACTTATCAATGACTATTAGATTCTGTATTTTAAGATATAGAGTCAGCTATATACCACAGAAAAGTTTTCTCATACAAACAGAAGATTAAAATGAAATAAAGAAAAGAGAAAATACCAGTTTGGTCCAAGAACATTCCTTTAGTCAGCTCTTTCACTCTGAGCTGTATTCAGAAAGGAACTCACAGCTGATAACGTACAACCACCCAAAAAATAACAGTTTTATTTTTGACTTCAAGTATCATGTTCCCAGAAACATTCACAAGTTTTTCTTGCAGTCATCACAGAAATAACTCCTGGGTAAGTTCCCATATACTAAGTTATGTCCAGCAATGATTTTGGTGGAAGTCCCTCTGGGGGTCAGTTGAAAAAAAGGATGTTTAGTCGACTCTTTTCTCACAGGGATCTATTTTAGGCAGAAGTATAATTTAAAATTTTCTTGATTAAGTTTTTATTTACAAGATTAACTTCCTAGACTAACGTTAACATTTCTTGTTTATATATTTTGATTGAAGAAATTTAACATATCTGATTTGTTTCTGTTTCTGCTGACAGAAACAAGGAAAGTCTGGTTCATGTGAGCTAAACATGGTTCTGTATTGATGTTAAACATACTATTTTAATTTTGTCAAGGGTACATTATGGATTTATGTTATGGATAAATTTAAACAGTGCGTTTAGCTACCAACTGACTTCAGTGATTGCTTACAGTTGTGTTTAACAGAAACAGTCACTCTGTGGCTTTTGCCAAAACCTGCTCCTCTTCTCTGTGCTTTGGCAGTGCCTAAAATTTCAATTATGTATTGTGTATTTTTATATGCAAGTTATTATTTGTTCACCAAAAGCCTACTGAAAAGGCAGTTTTAATGAAATTTCACATACAGCGAGAAATTTTAAGAACAATAACCATTGTTTGTGTCTGCCATTAGCATGACAGTATTTTTTGAGTGTGAACATAAAACTTAGGAAAAAACAGATTCAATCTGATTTTGGTGACCTTAAGCTATTACATGTAATTTTTTTATTCAGAAAAATTTCCAATAAGCAGATCAGTCTCTTCTCCCAGGCCAAAGAAGGAGAGAGCACAAAGTTCAGCACAAGTGTGCAGAGTGCCTTAAAGGGAGGTATTTGGAAACTGCATCTGCAGGTGCTTTGGGAGAAGTAAATATTCCAGCCAGAGTGGTATCCTTCTCATTGCTCATAAAATGATTAAATTATGTGATTTATGACCCCAGTTTCACAGAGGATTTTTTAGTAACATATTTCTTGAAGTATTTTTCTTTATATTTTCATGGGATTTATTTCCTTATTTTCACCCTGTCAAATCCCTTTTAAATATATCTGCCTATCCCTTTACTGAGGTAAACCTTGTGGCAGCCAGTGTACTTGATCAACTTGCACCAAAGTTAACACTTCTATTTGCACTTATAAGAAGGTCCTAGGACTAGGGGCTTCAAGAAGAGTTTTTTTCCAGATATTTGCAATAATGTTAACAATTTATAAACTTTATGAGGTTTTCTGGCAGTCAGATCTTGTTCTGACTTGAAACACTTTTGCTGTTTTTGTCACTATCAAAAAGAAAAGTTTAAGAAAAATCATAGGAGCCATCTCATATAAAAAAAGGAAAAGCTGAAACAAAGTAAAGATCAAGTACTGTCAAATGATAATGCAGAGAAAATGTTTCTCTCTAATTATTATGATATAAACTTAGGCTTGGGAAAATGAAAGACGAAACCAAAATAAACAGAAAACATATTGGTTTAGTTGGTATCCCTTGAAGTTACTTTATTAAAAATAAATCTTAACCATCTGAACCCTGGGAAAGACCTTTGAATTTGCAGTTTGGACTAAGCTTTCAGAAACTGCAGAGATTCACTGAAAAATAGGGACCATCCAAACTCACTTCATGTAATCCGTTTATTCTTTTGATAAGGCAGGTTGTGACAATAATTAATGACAATGAAAATTACAACAATAATAATTATAATAGTAATAGTATTCTAATCCAAGGTTCTCATTAAAAGTTTAGGGAAACTATTTCAAAGAGTCCAGCTCTGTAGTTCTTGACCTGCATGAGAACAGAGAGTCTGCTCTTGGAACTTAGGTCACACCAAATTATGTGTTGCAGATGACAATCTCTCGGTCCACTTAAAAAACTCCAACAAGAATCAGTCAATTTTTATGTATTATTGTCACCCACAGTGGTACTTCAAATTGGAACAATAAATCTACAAAGAAATGGAGCATTTAATATCTGATTTTAGTGATTTTATAGATAACTTTTATCTTCTAAAATTGTTTCCCTAATCAAGGCAATTGATTTTTTAAAATACATTTTTAATAAAGGCTCTTGCCTTTAAGACTCAATATCTTACAAAAATTATAATTAATGCAAGTTTTTACCTTTTGCTCTTTTGTTAGTATAAGGCCAAGATGCCAAGAACATCAACAGGGAGCCGTCTCTTGACATCAATAATGAGATCACATCTTTTTCGTGTAGAAATACTTCACACTTGATTTCATTATTTACCAGATGGAAGAATACACATTAAAATTTGAAATAACTCTATAATGTCACTATTATTTTCATGATACCACAAAGCTCCCTCAGAAATATCACCTGAGATGCAGTTCTGCTAAGGAGCAGTGTAATTCTGTATGCCACCGAACAGTGCAGACTCATTTTCATGCTATGTGTCTGAATCTTTTCCCCATGTGGCTGTGTGGGAGTCCTATAAAAGGGGAACTCTACAGTGTGTTATGGCACATTAAAGATATGAATGATATGAAGAGGAGTTCTTAAAATAAGTTACCTCCTTTCTAAAGGCATAAAGTCTATGCCTTTTGACTATTCATAATAAGTGCAAGCTATGAGTAAAGCAATGTAAATTCTATTCAGCTAGCTCATTTTTTTTTTAACTTAACACCTTATTGAATTTTTTTTCATTAAAATGCATATCCTTATCATACAAAGCATCAATTAAACCACTGTGTATTTCAAAAGTTTCCAGGCTTTGGTTACATATCCTGTTAGGAGTTCCTGTTCCCCTGAGCTTAGAGATCACAACGGGTCACCCCATTCAACCACAGTCTCTCATGCAACAATGAACAGTGCTGCTATTTTCAGTGGATTCTCCCAGTTTTCTGTAAGCTGATTGGAGATGAAGTTGGCTTGTAAAATGTTTACATGATAGAGATATGAAATAATTAAATAGCAGTGCATGCTTTCTGGAAATATCTGCTTCTGATGAATTTAAGTGCATTACTTTTAGACAGATAGCCAATATAATTTTTAAAAGCAAATTCTATTTAAAAAGTAGTCCGTGGCACAGAGCATTAGAGTGACCTTGCAAACAATCAGTACAGTGACAGTAAAGTTGTATCTGTAATACCAGGAGGAATAAATCTTCCCTATTTCTAAAAATAGGTAGGATACTTTTTAACTCATTAATTTTAACACCTTTTCATCTGCTTTCAGGCTTTCAGGCAAACAGCCAAGGGAGTCAAAAGGCAGCCTTTCATGTATCAGTTATAAATCATGGCTTATTTTCACACAAAAAGATTCATCTGAAGGTGGAATTTGAAGTCAGTTGTGTTACCTTAAATCCCAAAGTGTGAATGCTCTCATTCAGAATAAGTGATTTTAAACAGAGTAGAAAGGGATTCATGTGGTTTACATAGTCATGTTACTTGGGTTTTATCTTTCCAAATGTTCCTCTGTAAACATTTAGTCTTGGACTGCGTAGGGTCTGAAATAGCTTGGCACAGGCCTCAAAATGACAGTGTTTGGAGAGGTGGGAGTGGTTTGGCATTGGGCCTATTTCTTGAATTGCCTTGCCAGATCCGTGTGATTTCCACTGATTTTTAGGACAGTTTTCACTCCCAAATTTAATTTTATCCCAGTTATTGTACACTATCTCCCTGTAATAAATGTGTGACAGGGCCCATGTTTGCTTTGTTTTGAAATGAAATGCAAGGAATAATGTATTTCAAGATACTAAAATGTATTTCTCCCTCCTGGCTTTTAAAATTTTAATAGGAATGGGATCTTGATAAAAGTTTAGTGATTAAAAAAGAGCAGATATAAACCTCCTATCACAGCCTTTATATAAATCATCAGGTAAATCAGATTATTTCTTGAGTGGAGATGACATTTATTTATTTCTAGCAGGTAAGGTGCATATGCTCCCCACCCTGAACTTCAGAGCTGACCTAGCAAGGCTGCCTCCAAGGAGAGGGCAGCTACAGTCAGTTAGCCAAGTGTCAACTGGTAAAATTGTCTTTTAAAGAGTAATGGACTCTGACATTAGACAGCAAGTAACCTCTTCAAGTTTCTGGATATCAGATAGACAAACAGGGGGGTTATTTTGCAAGAGATAATTCAATACAGTGTTCAGCTAAGTCTAAATAACTCCATTGAGACAATAAAATCACAGAAAAGATGCATTTTCTGTATTAAGTTGTAAGATATTCAAGAGTTTAGCTGTGGAAGTGGCTCACACAGCATCCATTTGTCCCTGATGATTATGTGATACAAGTTAAGTACAAGAGAAAAAACACGTTTTATGCTAAAACAAGGGAAACAGCCCCAGCACATTTATCATCCTGTAATGCTGACATTCCCTTATTGCACTGTGAAGATTAGAAAGCAGTTCCTCAAGACTCACATTTAAACAGCCACATAGTGGTTTCTGTGTATTTTCTGTGGAGGTTGCAAGGCAAATAGGAATGGAACTCTGGGAAAAGTCCTCAGGGAGCCCCATCAGTGTAAAAATGTTACCTGGTCATAGCTGGGCAACTGTGAGTGTAGAGGGAGAAATTAACTTTCCCTCAGTAGCAAGAATTTGCTGCTACAAAAAAGCATTCCTTTAAGCAGTCTGGAGGACTGTTACTTTCCTCTGTCTCAGAGTCTCCAAATTTTACATGAGTACCCCAAGAGTGATGTATATTTCTGCTTCATGTGTGAGCTTGACTTGCACTTAAACAACTTCATAATCTCTGGGAGCATACCTGTAAAAACACGTTAAGAGCTGGAAAAGATGCAAACATGCTGACTCTCTACAGAATATTACTAGCATGTCTCAAGCACAATTATGTCTGTGTACCCTCAGTTTACTTTTCAAAATTAAAGGTCATTAACTGAAATTAGGCCAGAGAGCATTTGCAAGCAGAAAAACATAGTGCATATATAAATGCTTCTTAAAATTAGTTTCAAGTACATTGAAGTCTAATTAATGCCTGGTAGAAGTGCAATGTTTTCTTCTCTCAGCTAAAACGTGGTGCTTCACTGCTTTAACAAAGGAAAGCAAAATTAGTGGCATCAGGAACATGTTCTGAAATAAAATAGATGTCCTCTTAGGTTTATTTTGCTCAATGCTGCTTTTAAGGAATACATTGCCATTCCCCAGAAATTCTGGGCAGGAAAATATATGTATTTGGGGTGGGACAGAGGGGACATTTCCCCAGAAGCATTTTAGGTGCAGTTTGTCACCTGCCTACTGTACAGCTCCATTGCGTTGGCAGGTGTGGTTGTGCCTTCTGCAGGTGAAGCAGTTTGCCTTCCTTGCAAAGGAACGCTTCCATCCTCTTCTGAGCACAAACTTGATGGCTGATAACTTCAAAGCCAAAGAAACAATGAATAATCTGACACAGATCCCACACTACTATAATACTGTATCCTGGCATCAGGAGAGGAACAGTACTATCTTGAGTGGATGGCAAAATCAACTTCTAAAATCCTTCCTGTTCTAGAAGAACTAGCGATGAGCTGTCTTTTTGAAAAATTCTATTCAAATTGGGATGCTGAACTTTAAATATTATTAACAGTGAGCAGCCTCACAGCTTCTGCAGAGATTCCCAAAATTCTTTCTTAATTTCATAATCAAACTAAGCTAACATCACTAGGACTGAACCTTTACTACACCTGTGCTGGAAAGCATCCTTAAAATATTGTATCAGTAATTTCATATCTCAATATAATGGCTTTCAAAAAACCACATAAGTACAAAGTCATTTAACACATTATTGTCCTGTGGATTGTGGCATTTTCCTTCTCATATAAAGCCATTCACTTGTTTAAATTCTTCAAGAGCAGAATTTGAATGCCCACGATGATGACAATACTGCACTGAATTTTACTTTGTGTAATAATTGAATTATTTATATCTAATCAAGTTATCCTTTCAGTATATGTATATGAATACACATATACATACACATGTATATATGTATATATATACATATATACAAATATATAAAAATATATATACATAATATAAATATATAAAACATATATATATATAAATTAAATAATGTTTGCCTTGTGTTAATGTATATTATTGGCTGCTAGTAGTTGACACAACAGGTGGCTATGACATTTTATGTCACTCTTCTATATTAATAGCCTAGAAAGTCACCATTCATGTGTAAAATTTCACAAACTTAAAAACAATTGCTATTTCAATCCTAGAGGAGATTCCATAAGCACCCTATGTTTAGCAGCCAGCTAATAGAATCAGTTGATGGCTATGAATAACTGAGAATGTCAGGTCATGAATTGGTGTTCATCTGGATTCTTTCTGTCAAATGAAATGATCTCATGGTAACATGAAATTGCTCACTGCATAATCAAGTCTTACCTTCAAACCAAACTATTGATACTATCATTGCTAAGATTGTCTGTAAAATAAATATTTTTAAAATGCCATGAAGCATCCAAGTTGCTTCAGTTCATACAGTTCAGCCGAGAATTTTTAGGTTTCTTTTTCCTCTCTCTTTCGTGTGTTTACCAAACTGTTACAAAACATATGCACTATTTTGGAGGAAGAATAACACAAGCCAAGCAGACGGATCTATTCATGATTAGAATGCAATGGCCTTCATTATATTCCAGTTTGCTTATAAGTGACTGATCGAGAGTTAGCAGATGGTGTTTTCTTTCACCCCTTCGCCTTCCTCTTATTTAATTACTCCAACTTAGTTTATGTGCTGGCTCTATAGTGCCTAATAAGCATGTATATTTGTAAGACCATCACTTCTGTGATCTCCAAATTCATCAATGCTTAATCCATCCTCACTGAACTTGGGTTCTGTTTTAAGCTATTTATCTAGGACCAGGCCAGTCGGACCTCTTACACTTTATGTTGCTCTTGGAGGTGTTTCCATCAAACAAAGAACCTAGCATCCACCTAGGAAACTGCAGCACCTGTGGAAAATCAGTTTGGCAAATAATGTATTCTACTTAAATGTCCTTCCAAGCAGCAACAGCTGCAGTCAGCAGTGGCACTGAGGCTCTGCAGGCTGCCTCCCTAGGCTGTCAGGGGTCTCCTGGCTCTGCCAGGGCAGTTTTCTGAGGGCTGATACAGGGCCAGGCAGGCAGAAATCTTGCACATATGATGCTTTGGAGCTCTACAGAGAGAATACTGCCTCTGTTTGACATGGTAATTGGAACACATGCTGTTATTCATAAAGAACAACAATCCCATTGCTATTCAGATAACAATCCATTCTTCTTCCTCTGTCTCTAATTTTATCCCAATTATTTCCTAATTTATTCCAACCATTACATATCTGATAAGATTTATGGTGGACCCTGACTCTCATCTGATCATGTTTCCTTCCCTCCAAAGTCAGTTCTGTTTCAAACCAAAATATTTCTCACAGATAGGACCTCATCATCAACCCCTTTTACCAGGAATTTGGTTTTGGTGGATTTACAACAAGTTGTGAATTCTGAAAGCCCTCCCTGGTCCACAGCCTCATGAAGCACAGCTCAATGGGCATCCCAGAGGGGAGAAACCCATTAGCAGAAAGCCACAACATCACTCACTCATGGGTGAGAAGATTGAGGCATGAAGGGCATGGGACAAATAGAGTTCCCTTCAATTTGCTTTTTCCTCAGTAAAAACTCAGTAAAGGGAAACTTCAGACAGGAACATATACAAATTCTAGGGCCTGCCCGGGCTAGAAACAGTCAGATTTCACTTCTTCCCTGTGCAGTCTGGCACATCTGGGTGTGCAGCAGTTAAATGAAGAGGTTTTGTCTCCCCAGATTGCTTTAAGTATACAGGTGTGTCCATTTAACAGAATTAAGGTGGGACCAGAAATTCAGCTAAAAGTTCATTTTAAAACATCGGCAAACATCCACTGCAAATGTCCAGTAGATTTCAGAAGATGTCCATTTAAGGTGCAGATTCCTGAAATTAGCCAAGTCCCTTCAGCAGCAGTATTTTAATCTATTCCAGGTATTCTGGAGTTTTTGAAACTTTATCCTTCTGATTTGCAGCTTAGGAGGCTGAGCATGACCTCAGTTTATTTTCCTCTTATGGGTACATTAGGCATCTGGATATTACTAGGCAGAAAACAGAGGGTTTCCTTTTTCTTTCTCCTGACTTCATACTATTTCTGAGCTAAAGAAAAGAATTATAGAGATGGGGGTTTAGAAATCACTGGTATAAGACCAAACTCCAATCACTGTGAGAACCCCAGATGCTCCAGTAAACTGGATTTCTGGATTATTTCCACCTCAACAGGGGTATCATGGCCCCATATAGAACCCATGATCTGGTTCATCATGGTTAAAGATGGAATTTCAGGTTTTTTGGCTGGTTTATTCATGACACAGTCACTACAAGCCCTTTGGATAAGCATTTCACACAGTGGGTGAGAGGTTCAGCTCTAAGGACAGCGTTACACTGCATTAATCCAATGACTTTAATACCTTTACTCCTACTATCTTACAGCCATGTAGCTGAGAGTGAATCAGGCTGAAGATTTTAAGTATAGGTGATTCTGCTATTTTTATGAGGCCCTGCAGGCTCTAATTCTTTGCACCATGTGGGAGCCTTCCATGAATACAGAGTGCCATCTGTGCTTGGGTCTCATTCCTTAAAGAAACATTTAGCTTTCTATTCATCCTTTCTGCATTCCTGGGGCTGAGCAGTGTGTGAGTGTGTTACCCCTTCCTCCCCTGTGTCACTGGAGTTTATTGCTCAGCCTCAGGACTAAAAACACAGCAGAGAGCCCTGCTGTTTCCAGTAGCTGCTGCCTATCTTTTGAAGCAGAGATGAATGTTTGAACCACAATGTATTCTTTCAACACAAGAGTATTAAACTATTGTGAAAAATAAATGCAAGAGATTCTCAAACTGGGAGGCGAAAAGGCATTGGTGCATCAGAAAGCTTGCACACCGAGCTTTTTGCTTCAGCTCTTGCAGCCTGAGCCTCTTGTATCTCTGACTAATTCTCTCCCTGTTCACCACAGGAATACTAATTGCCAGATGAAGCTCTTTGTTCAGCTAATGCCCTAATTGTTGCTTAGAAGAGGAATTGTCTCTGGCAATCTCTTATTGCAAAAGGAAATTTGAGACTTTATTTCTATGGCTGGTCCAGAGTTACAAAGTTACTGAAATTACAAGGCTAGAGTCACTGGGTGAAAAAAACCAACCAAACCAAACCAAAAAACCTCAACCACATTCTTTCTGTAGTGGGTTGTTCAAATCCAGATACAAAACATTTTACTTTACACCATAGGTGACAATGTTCAGTACTTGGCATCATTCTACTGTAACACCAAAACCACATCTGGAGACATCTGGAGTTGCAGTATGAATGAGAATCCATGAAGTTCAGATTTGCATCACGGGCCCATTTGACTCATCAGCACTAAACCATGGGAGCTCATTAAAACTACTACTGAGAAAAAGAAACATTAAAACAGAAAATCACAATCTAAATGTAGGTAAACTTTTGAAAGGAATAGTTCCTTGCCTGTGCTTTGATTTATATCCATCTAGTCTGTGCTTGAACAGGAAAATTTAAGAGTTCTTTGATGGACATGACCACAGCAGCACACTAAGAACAATGACTTAAATGTCTCCAGGTTTTTCAGTGATTTGATTTGTGATATTGCACATAAACCCAAGAACACATAGCAGTATAAGCACAGACATGCACACACAAACATGCAAGTACACCTGGGCAAATAAATAAATAAATAAATTTTCCAAAAGTACTAGCTTCTCATGTCTAAAAACCCCATCAGCACGTAAGAGAGAACACAATAAAAGTAGCAGAGATATGTACCACTCCTACCACTATTGACCTGTTTACATCAATAAACTCCTGCTGTACTATATGTAAAAATGAATCCAATCCGAAAGACTAAATCACATAAGTAATAAAGAATTCAAGAATTCAGAGACTTCTTTTGTACCTGAAGGTACTTTCTGGGCATCTTTCATACCTTATAGAGGACTCTTTAGTGCCTGCTCTGCTGATTGGGATCCCACGATGTGTCACCCATTTATTAAGCTAAAGTCTTCTCATGATGAGTAGGATTTATTAAGATTATTGCTAGCATAAAAAAAAAAAAACAGAAAAGTTAATATAGATATACACATCCTGCTAATGTATTGGGTACTGCATCTTAGAGCTGGTTACAGTATGTAATAAAAATCCTATGAATTTCTTTAGAGTAATGTTTCTTCCTCTCTGACCTATCAAACATTTGAGCATTACACTGATCTGACTTCCTTTTTCATGACTTTTCAAAGCTTGATTGTACCTTTAACTTTCAGGTTTCTTATGATATCCCATAACTCCTGTGTTCTAATCCCAGATTTGCTCAGCGGGTGACTTAGTTTGTGGCTGTACCACCTTTGCTTCCTGATAACCCAGTGCAAATGTTGCACACGCTTATTTCCAAACATAAAACTGCAAGCACTCAATATTCTGTGGGAATGAGGGAGGGGGCTGTGGAAGAAACCCTGTAGAGATAGCAATCATTATGTTTGTAATTGCTTGCTGTCCCTCATCAAGAATGTTAGAGAATTTATTACTTTTAATACTAATTCTGCTCTTTATGAAGTATGAATTACTGATTAATGAACACCAATCTGTTCCAGCTACATCCTACACCCCATATGGCATGTAAAAAACTCTTACAAAAAAGTTATAAAAAGAGAGTTACTAAATCATAGTCCAGTGCATGACTAAAGTAGAGGGATTATCTAGAATCTCATGACTTATTACATTATTCAAAATAGTTCTAGAAGTGACTAACAAGGATTCAGATGCTTTTTGTGAGACTGCCTCATTACTCCAAAAATTGGGTTAGCAAATTTTCACAGATATTTGAGGCAGTTATTTCTTCCTTTATAGTAGACATTGGTATTGTGTCTAGCAACAATAATAGATAAGATCTGCAAAAGATGTTCTACATAAGGAAAAATTTCCAAGTGCTGAAAATATAACAAATAAGAATGGTGTTTTCTAAAGTTGTCAATGATCATGGGAACATATTAGATTGTAGAACCCTAGCATACTGGAAGGGTTTGGGTTGGAAGAGACAAAAAATTATCTAGTCCCAAATCCTGCTGTCATGGCTAGGGACACATTCCACTAGACCAGGTTGCTCAAAGCCCATTCAGCCAGGCCTTGAGGATGTACTTTCTTTCAGTAATGCAGGTATGTCTCTGGCAGCTGACAGTTCGCTTTTTCTTCCCATTTTTCTCAGCAATGCCAGGAGCCCAATGTTATTGGACAGTCTATGGCAAATGATGTAGCAACAGCTGTTAACAAGAGCATTCCGACCTCAGCTATGAGAAAACAGAAGGAAAACAAAGTAGCTGAGAGCTGTTTGAAGACCTAGAGTAGGCTACTAGGCATATATGCAATGAGACATAGCTGTCCTGAGCTTGGGGCCGTCCGTCCTTGGCTCCTGATGGTCTGCACTGGGACTGTCACTTCCCTGTCTTCTGCTCTGCAGATCCCTGGCAAAGAGGTTGGGGCATGGTGAGAGGCAGGTTAGGTGTCACAAACATCTACCAACTTTTGGATAATGGAATCCAAATGCAGCACAAGCCTGTGTGTAGAAAACCAAAGCACTCTTGGCTTTGTCAATTCAGACATAGCCTTGATGTTATGCTGTTGCTATATGCTGTATAGACCCTTGCCTGCATCGTTATGCTTGTGTCCTGAAATTTGTGGATGTGAGGTTTTAAAACACTTAGACAGATAAATCTAACATCAGGGATAACAAAACCCCAGGAATTTATCCAATAATTTAAATCCCACACAATGGTTACACTTGCTTTCAAACAATAGGAACAAATGTGACTATTAGCAGACTAGATCCATTTTGCAGGAGATATACCTGGGGCAGATTAAACCAGCATGGAAAAGTGTACAGAGTAAAAACCTTGTATATATTCAGTCTTGTTTGTGCCAAACACCAACTAAAAAAAAAGGACTGGAAAGTTAGTGGAAACAAATATCCAAAGATTATTGAATATTATAAGCTATGTAAAAAGTAGAGTTTTTGGAGTATTATTCATTTACCTATATACTAGGGCTTTGATTGTGGTTTATGAACTAGTTGGTGTTTGATCTATTTGTTTTTTTCAAAAAATACAGGGTCACTAAACTTAAATGCTTTTCTATCATCCACAAAGAGTCTTTAAAATCATAGATTGTTTTCTCTCTTTTCAGGATTTCATTTATTTAAAAAATTATATATACATATATTCCATAATCATGCCTTTTTCTTTAAGATTTGAAAGACCTTCAGGTGCTATATAGATCATGTATGACTTAGCCTGGACAGGGGACATAAGGTACTTATCAAAATTCATCCCTACTATTGCACCTCCTTTTATTTCTGTCCACTATAGCGAGAAGCTTTGTGTGCCCTTCCAGTAAAGGACGCAAGGCTGGCTAGCAGTCAGTGTGACAGAAGGAAAGCAGTGCAGCAGAAAATTGGATAACAGGATAAAAAACACAAGGACCACAGGAAGCCCATCAAAACTGCCTCCTCTTGTCAAAAACCAGACAAGTGACAAGTACAAATATAAAGTATTATCCACAATTCAGTATTTCTAATGATATCACAATTACAGTCCTGCTTCCTATAGGCAACCACTTAACTTTTTAGGCTTGACCTTACAATCGCAAACCAAATGTGGTGTGACAAAACAAATCTGTGGAAGAATTGTTTGCAGTCAGACATCTGACTATCCAGTCCCAAGCTAACTTTTATTTAGCTATTTTCCCTTAGAAAAAAAGTGTTTGAAGAGTACTGCTCAGTCACTGATCTAAAAAACATGTTGACTTAAGACCGTGTACATATTTAGCGATTCCAGATCGTGCATCAGAGTCAGGCAATTTAAATTGTCTGCCAACAGTTCAAGACAGTGGCTAATTCATTACTCACACATCTCTAGTTGGAGTAGTAATTTAAACTCATGTGTGTCATATTAATTGTAATCTTGTTTCAAAGTGACAAGATAAATTTCTCAAGGTACATAATATATTATGGACATAGGTCAAAACAAATGAGTGTCTAAAAGAGATTAACACTAAATACATGCAATATGTCATGTTTGTAAATTAGGGAAGGATAAATTACATTAACATTTAACAGATTGTTCATTATACTTCATCTATGCTTAGGCTTATGCAAATACTTCTCCTGTATATAAGATCTCTTTAAACAACTCCTACAGAATATATAGGATTGCATACTTGGAATACAGAAGCACCAGATCCTACAAAAAACAGAACACAGTGCTACAGGATAAACAAAACTGGCATCCTGATTGGAGTTTCCCTGATTTATTCTCATTAGTCACAGGAGTGTTAGAGAATAATTCAAACATTTTTCCCCATTTTTTTCTTTCCTTCCTGTTACAAAATTAAACATGTTGGAGACAAATGGTTTAATTTAAAAGCAGTTTCCCTAACAAGGAAAGCTCTGAGGCCCTTCATCAGTTCAAGCACCTAAGTAGAGCTCTGTGTCCTGAGTGGACAACAGCAGTGTGGTGTGGGACATCACTGCCCCACGTTCCCTCCACGTGCAAACCCTGGGCCAGCTTCAGAAACTCACAGCAATGGCTTTCAAAGGGCTCCCAGGTAAAACTAATGAAGGGTACAAGGAAATAAATAGAACTGCTCCTGTGACTGTAGAATTTGACCTACCAAAGAGTGTTTATTCATATTTGTATTGTCACAAACATGTTAAAAGGAAAGGATGCATTTCTATATTCACCAATATTCACTGATTATATCACAGTAAATAAGTATTTAATATAATTTTAACTATATCTACATTAAAATTTCTAGTTTTGTTAGCACTATTTCTCACTAAAATCTACATATAGACCAATTCTTCTACACTTTCTAAAGCAAGTATAACCCTTTGGTTAAATGAAACTGTCTATTGGGCTATAAATAATAAGTAGGAAGCCTTAATACAACTAATTTTAAACAACTTACTGAAAAAAATAAACATTTCAGGTTGAAATCACAGATCATGCTGATTTTATCAGATAAACTGTGGGGTTTTCCCCCTTGTTATGTAAGGATTCCTTTGACAGACTGAATAATAATGAAAGGATTTACTTAATTCCAGATGACATTTTAATTCATTTAATTTTAGTCACTCTGATGATAACGCTGTAACACTCCTTTCAAATAAAGAAAATCTGCTGAGAATTATGTGCTGAATGGAGGCTTTTCCATCACTAACACATGATCTCATATATCTATTTATTTCTGCAGAAAACTGCTGTAGCCTCACACTCTTTAATTACTGCCATTTAAAGGTAATAATTTAAATTTCATTGCTTTTGCTGTGTAAATATCATTCCTTGTCTAAATAAGGTCAGCCATTTAGACATATTGGTTTTGATATGTGTGTCATCTATATTTCATTTCACTGTATTTCATCTCTTCTTAAGGCATCACGATGCTTCTCACCCTGCTTTGCACTCCGCCCTGATATTTGTCTGTAGGATAGCTGCGTTGTTAACACAATTCATGTATCGATCACCAGTCACTGTCATCTCCTGTTATTTCCAGCCTCTTTTCTTTAAAAATCTACCAATTTCCATTGGAAATGTACAAATGCTAATCAGAACCAGCAACAGCTCTGGCTGTGGGTTAAAGGAATGAAGGAATAGAAATACATGGGATAAATCAGATTTCATTGCTAACTAATGCAGATGTCAGTACACATGGGTGAACATCTTTTCCTTGCTTGCAGACCTTGCTTTTGGTAAAACCAGAAGCAAAACTGAAGCCTTTTTTCCTGCTGTATATTCAACATGGGCAATTGGCATTCAATAAAATGGGCTTTGTTAACAAGGCAAATGGAAGAGTATCTCATTCCTCTCGTCTGAAGTCCCTGGGTAATATGGCTGTGGGGATCATTCTGATTAGAAATACGTTTGCTAGATGTTTTGTGCCTAAGTAGTCTTTTGTAGATCTATTATTGTCTGCTTTATGGGGAATTTCATCTGGCTTCCACAGGGAAAAGATCCTCCAGTTCTTTTGGCATTATTTTTGTCATATCAAACCTTGTCATATCAAACCTGACAAAACAGACTAAACTGTGTGTGGAAAAAAAGGTTAATTTATAAATTTAACTCCAGCAGAAGTGTTCACATGCCAGGCAGACATCTATCCAATATGCTCTCAGGTTACAATCACCAAGATAAAATCCTTTTTTGAATTCTTTTATCCTGTGAGTCAATAACTGAAGAAAATGGTTGAATTATTTCCAGAAGTCCATTCCAGCTTGAATTTTTTTGTGAGTCCTGATACCACATTACTCTTGTGAAGTGTTCTGGATCACTGAATCTGCAAAAGGAGCAAATGTGTATGTGAAAATATGATCCAAATCTCTCCCTCCAGGAAGTTTTAGTAGAAATTACAGGAAAATTTAAAGTGTTGATTGTTTTGGGCAGGTTTTTCCAGATTTTTTCCCATGTTCTCTGGTTAGATAGTGAGATGTGTGGAAACAAAACCTGTGTACATTGTTTTATTACTTAAAAACCCCAAATGTTTCATGTAGTAATTGATACTTCAAGGACTTAATTTGATTCCTCCTTATTGCTGTAGAAATGACAACAAAAGATCAGTGCCTTTAACAGAAGGGAAAATTCTTGCACTTTTAAAAAATTATTTCTATTTGTAATCAAAGTTTTCAGTCAAGTACTTTCTCAAACCTTCTGAAATAAATGGGGATTGTATATTCTATTTAAATGGGCAGAGAGCAGGGGTCAGAGACACTTTTTGCAGCTATAACCATGACATATGCAACTTTTTTCCCCAAGAAATTCTTAGATCTTGACATCTTGAAGGCAGTGAAGCCATTTCTCTTGCTTGTTGGTTTAGGAGAATTTAGAACTACACTGAGCAGATGCTAAAACAGATGGACACTGTCTTCTGGAAAAGTGGGAAAAATATCTGATTAGAAAATGTCATGCTATTGTTTCTTCTTAATATTTCCAGCCGGATAAGCTATGAAAGGACATTTCTTTATGTCATAATTGAAAGAAAGTATAAATGCTGACAATAGCTCAGTCAGTACTACAGAGGCAGCTAGGTCCTGGCCCTGTTCCACTACTCCTTTTTTGAAGGATGATCTCGTGTCGGGTAGCCCCAGTCTCTGTTTTTCCCTGGGGAAGAGCATTTCAGGATGAGAATCCCAGCAGACTGTAGCTGGAGTCAGAGAAATGCCAAATGGGCAGGAAGCCCCATGGAGACTGCAAACCCTGCTCTGGTGGGGGATAGTGGCAACAACCTGTCAGGCTGACCTCTTTGCTCTATTTTATTCTTTCACCACCTGGGATGTATGTGTTTGTGGGACCCCACCAGGACTGGGAGAAGGAAAAAAGAAGTCATTCTGCTCCTCACCTTTGGATGATGTCTTTCCTGACTACTGCTTACCCAGGGGCTGAAGATGCTGTTGTTCACCATAAAAGCTTCCCACACACCCTTCATCCTGCATCAAACTTCTTGCCATTCAGAATTGTCGCATGGAGCACCTTTGTTTCCTGCATACAACTGTTTCAGCTGTAAATCCAATCAGCTTGAAAGCAAATTTTCATTGGTCACTAGTGTAACTTGTATCACAGCCAAGGGTCTCCCAGCACTGGAGCTGCAGGATGGAGATCTGCACATGGAGGGGTGACACATTGTGAACACAGCACAAGAGGAATAAGTGAGGGACTTGGTCTGATCTTTCCTCCTCTATAAATGACTTGTCTCTCATGCTTTGTCTGTAAATTACATAATGGGCTCTTCCATAAGCCAGGTGGTTTCTCTCAGGCTGTCCAGTAACACTGGCTGGTGTATCAGCTGATGGAGCATTCTCTGGTCTGTTCCCTTCATCACACCAACCTTCTTTTCTTTTTAAAAGCTGTTCTTTCTATTGTATTGTATTCCTCTGCAGTTAGATTTTTATATCTTTCTTCCAAATAACACAAGAAACAGTTGTAAACAGTTAGAATCACAGCCCTATGAATAATTGAATATGTTCTTGATTGTTTGAATTGGAAAAAGATTACTATTAAGACAGGCTGGAATTCCTGTAAATTCAATTTTATATATAGAAGAAGACTTCCCTCATGTCTAAATTGAATACTTTGTTTCATATTGATACATTTCAAAAAGCTAACAGGAGATATCTATTTATACATAGAAATTCAATTCCTACCATAAAAGCTGTTTTGATTGTAGAAACACATTGTTTTAAAATTTTGCAGCAAAATGTTTCAAGATTGGATGGTTTTCTGCTTTCCTTTATTGAAAGCAATCAAAATGAATATGGAAAATGCTATGTTCAACTCAAATTGGTAATTTGGGGTAAAAACATTTCATCTCCTGGTTGAAAGTTTCTTTGTGATGATGATTTAGAGTAAATGTGAAAAATTTGCTTTAGGCTGCAGTTTTTCCTTTGGCATATGGATCCACACTGTGGATGGATTCTTAGGATGATGTCTTCTGAGGCAACCCTGGAACACACTGGAGTGTGCTCTCTGCAGCCTTTTGGCTTGTATAATGTGAAGTGCATGAACCTAAATGTGAACTTAGTCTGGCAGAAATTGCACCCACTGCAATACAGGCTGAATTTCAAACTTCATAAAAACTTTCTGCATGACCTGTTGAACAGCTTAACAAGAAAAAAAGGTAACAGCCTTACCACACACACAAGAATACTTTTCTAACCAAGTTATTACCTTTCAACAATATGGTCATGTTATGACATAAGATTGTCATCTGAAGGCTGAGAAGAAGTTCTAGGCCCTTAAAAGCAATGAATTTTTATGCCAGTGTGCAAACAGATCAAAGAAATTAACTACCATGTTAGGCATATCACACTATGCAATGGAATAAGAGACTACCTTAGAAGTTAGGCCTTTTCCTTTGTACAATTAATTCAGTACAGAAATATGAAATAACCATTTCTTTTCCACTCTGATGTCTAGCCACATGTCCTTAATCTTTTTCTTCTACAGTAAGTCATATTTTCTGTGGTCTTATTCTTACATAAAAATCACATGGAAAAATTACTGCATACCTCCTAACACATTTTTTATGATGCAATAAACAGTACAAATTTTTACACCTCTGTTGAACTAAAAATATTCTTAATATATTTAACCCTAATCTGCTCACCTTTGCTGAGTATTTTCAGGCATATATGCTCCAGTTAAATCCTTAATTTTATTTAAGAATAATACCCACGGCCTTGTTCCACTCATTTTGTGTTCTACATAAATTAAGAAGTGTAGTAGTCTGTCAAACACTTGTTTTGTCTAAGAAGCCACATAAATAGGGAGATGGGTAGCTAATGGATTTCACAATGCTTATCTTTATCACAGTATGTCTGTGTCATTCTGAAACCATGTACCTACCTCTCTTTCTTTCCACATGAAGAGTTTCTTTCATGTGAGGGACAGAAAAAATCTATAGTGAAAAACTGAGAAGAGACCAGGAATGAACCACTATGGCTAACAGTGCACTGGAGCAGCTCTCCAAAGAGATCACAGGAGGCAGTTCAAATGGCCTCTGAGCCCCTCAGCCCAGCTCCCAGCATCTCCCACTCCCAGCACTCTTCAAAGAGCTCTGGGTTATTAGATGGGCCTTGAAGGGAACCCAAGAGCCCTTCTTAGTGTCATTTCTTATCACAGAACTCTTAGCAAAGATCTGATGTTGCTGGACAAATACTTATTACCCTGCTCCCTCCTGTGTGGCATAAACTACCAAGAGTTCTGGCTCCTATCTCTGTGCTATTGAAAAGTTACTTTAATATCTCCACCTTCTTGCAATCCCTTGAAACTAACATACATGAACCTTTGGATGTAATTTCAGGGTCTATGGAATCTTTTAAATATAATTAAAGAAGATGAACCAAAATTTATTCACCTTGTAAAATTCAAGGATCTCATGAATAACTAAAAATACAAATATAAATTTTCTCAGGAAAAAAAGCACAGCTCAAACAATTCTGAAATGGCACTGTTGAATAATTAGATACTGTTAAATTAAATGAGCAAATATCTAAATTAATTTTTAGAATCTTGAACTTCTTTTGCCAAAGAACTAAAGTTCTGTGTTGAACAGAATAGTAGGCAAAAAAGTAAAAAGTTAATGAATTTTAAAATTTTACACTAAGTCAATGTGAATTCTGCAAGTCTGAAAAATTAAAAATATGAGCCTTTCATTAATTGCATTTGTGAATGTTTAGTAGCAAAGCACATTCTCCCTGGTCAGTGCCTTCAGATATATTAAGGAAGGCTTCTGGAATTAGGCATTGATAAAGACATATGCTCTAAGACAGCAAGGAAGGAAATAAGAGTGGAGTGAAAAGAAAACTGCTTGCCACAGAAAGCCTGCAGTGCCAAGTATTGATAAAAAAAAGGAAACCTCCCAAGCTGATTCCAAACCTCATCATTTTACTCTAGCACTAAGAAGCTGTATAGAAAAAAACCCCAACAATAACAAAAAAGGAGCAAATAAACAAACAAACCAACAACAACAAAATCAATGCATTTTGATAGCTAGTGGTGCTGAGCTATGAGAAATTATGTAAGTATTTATACATGTTAGTTATTACTAGAAAATAGATACTTTCAGTGAGATATATACCCACTGGGATAAAAGAGGATCAGAAATAAAAATAAAATCCTATATTTTGCATTAAAACTCAATGAAAGAGCAAAAATGTATCAGTTCTATCCCAGAATAAAAGACACAGTTGTTTTTTTAAATCCCAGCCTCAGCTTAACCATGAAAGTTTATCTGGATCCACACTTGAAAAAATATTAAAATGTATAAGAGTGTTACATAACAGGATCACATTTTCTATGAAGTTTGAATAAAAAGGAAGATATTTAGCTAGAAAATACAAGGGTGAAAAAGAAGAGGCAAATATTCATCCTTCTTGGCAAAAGGAGGGGCTTTAATATTCATTGTAGAACATAATCACAAGAACTACTGCTGTGTCGTTATAAAAGTAACTCAAAGTTCTCAGGTGTTTTAAAAGCTGGGATTCTCCCCCTGAGGAATTTCAGAATGTGCACCCAATAGATAGATGTCATTATTTGGTGCAGAAATAAAAAAAAAAAAAAAGGCAGCTCTGCTGTTTCATCAAACCAGGAAAGGGTCTATATGCCATTCTTTGCATCATCAGGGGAAGCTTAAGAAGCTTGGAAGTTCAATAGGCAGACACTCACAAGTTCATGAACTGATATTTACTCATGTAAACTGGCATTTAAAGAAAAACAGTTTTTCTAGGGGGTATATAGAGGTGGGTGGGCACAATCTGCATTCTGCAAAAACTGCACCTAAAATTAGTGAGTTGCTGTAAAACCTGGAATGCAGCAAGTGAGGCTCAGAGGCCAAATTATATTGAGACAGTAGAAGGCATGGTAAAATTTGTTAAGGGCTAAAATGCATTTTTTGTAATCCTGCAAATACTTCCAGCTATTATCATTCATGTTTTCATTGGGATGTCACTGAGTGCTCACAGCTTCACAAGTTTCTTAGCTTCAAGAAATCAGACCTGTGGGGTTTGAACAGTAGAAATTAGTCTTTGTAAAATCTTGTTCTATTACATGGAACCTATTATGCTGGAACAAACAAAGCATGTCAAATATCGTCAGTGGAAGAAGATTTTAAGCTTTGTCTGAGACAAATTTTGCCTAGCAGGAATAGCTGGCTTTAGCATTTGATTTGTGCCAGTGCAGTTAGTATCTGATCCAATTTGGATGGAAAGTGCCTTTTCCAAATGTTTAGCAGATGGAAGGGTGGTGAGTAGTCACAAGAAACAGGTTATTTCTATTACAATAAATTGCTTGGAAAACCAGGTATTCCTCCTCTGCCACTGACAGAGGAGGAATTACAGCACAGAGTGTCTACTGTCAACCCAAGAGCAAGGTCTCTCACTCTGCCCAGTGCTGCTTTGTAAAAATCTGTTGCTTTCCAAATGAGTGAGCTCATTGCTCAAGGCCACAGTTACATTCTAAAGAGCTTTCCTGGCACATTCAGCCATCAGAGCAGCTTCAGAGCAGGGTAAAACTCGTGGAATGGAACAGGAGACCTTGCCACTGTAAGGACTTCATGTTCAGGCCTCTCTGTATTTCACTGCTATTTTGACAATTTCTTGTATGAAAGAAATATTTCATAGTACTTCTGCTGCTGCTTTTAGTGTTAAACATAACAGGTACAAATAGGAAAATAACAGAATTACTATCTCTTTCTTTTCCATTCTGTCACTTATAATTCTCTCGGCATGAGAGCTGCCAGACACTTTGACTCACGCAGTCAGAACTAATATACCAATGTAAAAATAAGAGATAACTGAGACAGCAGGAAGTGTTCCAGAAAAGCAGACTGATCTTCGCACAGCTTCTTTTCTGCTTTCTTCTACTTGGCATGCTGTATTTTGCAGCTCATTAGTTATCGTATGTTCACTTTGCTCTCTGATTCTCATGATAAATACCACTGGTAAGGAAGGGCACAGCTCAGAGGATCTGCCTCCCCATTTTAGGTACAACGAAGAAACTGCTTTTAACACCATCGTCCATAGTTCATCATCCCAAGTTCAATCATGAACTTGTGATTTTGGGAGTCTCATCTCATACTCCATTTGCTGTTGCTTACTTAAAAAAATATTAAAATACTATAGCAATAATGCAATCAGTTTAAGCTGATTGAATCCCTAGTATTCATTGGATCTAGGCCATATCCCTCACATTGTTTTACCCATGCAGGGTCAAATGCAGCGAAGATCATAAGTCTGGAGTATTCACTTAACCCTGACCTGCTTCACTGGCTGTAGAGTGCTCTGTTTCCTGCCTCTTTGGCCAATTGAATATAGAAGAAATTCTCAAAGCTTTTTAGAAATACCAAAATAAAGTTTCTGATTTCTTTACAACAGATCAAGGGAAAGTTTTATAAGTTTTATATTTTCATTTTTAGAAGACTTGAGTACTTTCTTATGTGGTATTTGAGTAGAACTCTATATTAGCTTTATCTTTATTTTGCTAATTCTAGCATGGAAATTCACAGCTGTCTGTGATGGCAGAAAGATTTGTGCCCTAGTATTTATCAGCCATTTAAAGCTTTCTGATGCTGAAAGCACTGTTACCACTGTGCTTCCAACCAAATAAAACCAAGGAGGGATGTAAGCAGAACTTGGAGAGCAGCACTGAAGGTGCAATGTGATTATTAAAAAGTATTCCTCCTGTTTCTGTATCCAGAAAATCATCACTGGGAGACAGAAATATACCACAGCTTTAAACCACAGCAAGAATCTATGTGGAAGGGCAAAATGTGCACTCTTGCCACTTCTCTGTCCTCTGGCTCTCTTCCAGACAGATATCCTCATCTCATTAGTTTTACCAATTCTTCAAGTTTAGGTATGGAGATTCTTGGTGTTTATATAAAGCTACAGTAGTGTGCAATGTTATCCTCCCAGGGATTCAGTCTGTGGAGAGCTCTTGCAGGCAGACCAGCTTGAACCCTCCAAGATTTATATTCTGATCTCAAGAAGGTACAGTGTTTTTCATCTCCTGTGGGTCATCTTTTTCTATGTACGCATGTTCTTCTTAATATGTAGTAATAAATATATCTGTATTTAAGTCAGTTCTTTAAATGCCATGGTAATTGGATTGAGAGCAGTTCCCACATTTCAACAGAAATGAAAAATTAGGAACTGGGAAGAAATCCAATACTTATGAATTATGCTTCTTCACTTCTGCTGGTTTCCATTTACAAAGAGCCAGAGCTGGTAATGCCACTCTGAATATTAAAGAGTCTTGCACTCCAATGAACTATCTTCTGTCTCCTTATAATTATTATTCCTAGTTGTTACAAAATGTTACTATAATAATGAATATGAGTAATTAAACAAAATAATGTTAGCTTCAATATTACAATAGCATTTGCTATAGGAAAATGTACAGGAAAACTTACAGCCCAAACTTGCAGCTGGCCAAAAACATTTTCCCCATTACAGTTGTCCTGGAGCACAATTCTCTCAAGTGTGAGAATTTCTAATTTCTGCCAAATTTTTGACTATTATAATTTTTTGTTAGAAGTTTAGTTATCCATAGAAATAGCTCAATGCAAAACTTGTCCAACTCCTCATCTTTATGATACCATATGTAAACAAGAAACATTGACCAATGTTGTCTTGTGAGAACATTCCTTAAACATTAATTGCTTTGAAGTCTGCCAGAGAACTCTCAAAGCTATCTGACCAAAAAAATTGTTCAAACATATTGAAATGTCTTTGGTGATAAAATAATAACTTAATCTTTTAATTTTAAGTTGAGCAGGAGATGGAGCTATCCATTTTGAATCTGAAATACAAAATGCATAAATATCTAACAAGAGAATATCTTGTCCAGTTTCAAAGAACCAAGAGTAATCAGAAATCTGGTTTGTCTCATTCTTTTTAGAAACATTTTTATGTCATTTTGATGATACTTTAAAATGACTAAATGAAAGAAAACACACATTCTCTCTGTCTGAACAAAACATCTAAACCCTAGTTGTATTGCTCTTTTTGTTGTCCTTGTGATTCTCCAGATGCTAATGCTTAAGATTTAATGTCTTCACACTACCTGGGTGTGAAGCTCAATGTCTTAATGGAAACACCACATCTACGTAATGTGTTACCACTGAATCTGACTCTATGAAAATTCCCTATAACACGGCTCATTCTAATCTGAATCAGAATAAAAATAATCTGCCTTTATTTTCTTAGCAACATACTTAGTTCTTGTACAAATGCCAAATGTTTTGAGTCTCCCCTGCTTTGTGAGCATTTCTACTTATTCTGAAGCTTTGTTGAGACAAACCTCTGAAAAATGAAGGAATCCCTCATCTAAGATATCTTCATCTATGCTGATCTGTGCACTTGTGACTGTGCTGAGTTGTTAACTAACAGTGGTTCAAAAGCACCATGCAGCAGATTACGAAATTTCTGGGAAAAAGAGAAAAGGTAGGGAAATCCTGATTCTCTTCTGCCACTGAAATGATTTGAGCTGGCTAGAAAATTAATTTTATTTCTTGTAGTTTATTCCATGTGACAAAAAGGCCTTTTTCCTTTGGGGCCCTGTTTTTGTGAACTCCGGTGAAAAAAAGAAAAAGAAACCAGCACCCAAAAACACCTGAGACCCACCTAACTCCCCTTCCCTCCCCCAAAAAAGAGAACCAATAAACACGAAAAAAAGCAGGGACAGAGGAATGTCCAGTAGGCAGAAGATAGGAGTCTATCTGTGGATCCTGGAAACAGAAATAAACATGTTCATAAAAAAGAGAGAACAATTTGAGAGGACAAAACTAGATCGACAACAGCTACACGAAAGGACTGTGCAAAGTGTCTTTTAAAGCATGTAAGGTAATCTTTGGAAAGTGACCATAACAACAGGCTCCAAGCTGGGCTTTTAAATGTTTTGGAGGTTTTATAATCACTCATAATGAGCATTTCCCAGTATTTCCCTTGTGAATATTTTATAGTTTTAGAGGAGGATTGATTAGAAATACTCCTAAATTTAATAATTCCAGTGGCAGAATAAAAGCTCTGTCTTCCTTTTCACTCTGTGAAAGCAAATCTTCCTGCTCAGGCAAAAAGATATGATAATTCATGTTCCAAAGCCTGGTCAAATATGGAATATAAACATGTTTTAGACAAGCCTCTTTGTATAAATTAAAAATTCTGCTCATGTCTCTGCCAACGTATCCTTTTCCAGGAATATGAAACTGAGATCTTCCAAATTTGGCTTTGTATGTTTTTAGCAGCTTTTTGCAACTGGACCTGCTATTCAAACTGATACCATACCTCTAGTTTTCTTCACTGGGTTACTGCAGATTGATGACAGATTGCAAAACAGCTTTATATGGAAAGAGTTTCAAAAAGCTTCCCAAATTGTTAGCAATTTATTTATTTTTCTCCTTACTGTGGAAATGTTTTGGCTCTGTATGCAAGGTAGCATCTTTAACTGGCATCACACAGCCAGTTTCAGGCCATTTGGTTCTACAGAGAAGCCCTGTAGAACCCTCTACAGCCCTCTGAGCCAGCTCCAGAAAGGGACCCCTTAAACCTTCACAATCCTATCTTTATGGAGTCTCTGTTATGTTCTCAGTAGAATCAAGATTTAGACACTTCAAATCACCTGACAGGAGTCAGACATGAAATAAATATATAGAAGGGCAGTATTTGTACAATCTATACCCATACTCTGTCATCAAAACCCAGTCGTGGTGCATGCTCTTGATGAACCAGAGCCCCTTCCTGCTCTGCCTGCAATGTGGCTTTTCCCCCCTGTTTTCTATTAGAATTGTTCCCATGGCACCTGGCAGAGCATTGGCGCTGAGCAGCACTGAGAGCAGCAGAGGGGAGGAGCAGCTGGGTGGGAGAGTTCCCCAACATGAGCTGCTTCCCTTGACAGCCATGCAGGATGCACATCCTGACAGCCATGCTCAGCTCCTGCCCTGGAGCAGACTGGGGGACAGGGAACAGTCCCTGATTCCCTTGTGACAGTACAAGAGGCCAGCCGATTTCCCTATGTGCAGGTTGCTGCGCAAGCAAAACACTGTTTCCATCCCAATAGTAAGTGCCACATATAAAAACATCCCAAGGGGAACTAATAACATTTTCTAGATGTTTACATGAAAATGTGAGAGGTTTTATCCTCAGTTGCTCAAAAAAGAGATTTTGATGTAAAAAGAATTAAAGCAAGGGTCATGTGCACAGGTAATTTTTATCCATGGAGTTACAACTGACTACAGGGAACAAGGCCTCAGTGACTGAGGTAATCTCAGAATTAACACAAGGCTGTCCCATCTCAGATGTAATCTTTGTAAAGACAGGTGGTTAATGAGGTGGTTCACCTCAGGCCTATGCTGAGCTTCCTGCTTGCAGATGTAAACACCCTCCTGGTCTTCATGGTTAACTTCTTCAGTGCACCTAAGGTTTACTTGCAACTTTTCTTTTATCTTAGCATTATCTATATGTATATCTTATAGCTTAGTGGTATGCTAGTCTAATTAACATTTTTATTCTACCATCAACATGTTTATTTCCTTTGAAGCCAGGTCTTTGAAAAAAAATGTTTCTCTAGAGCTTGATTCTTTGATCTCTTTCTCTGGGGATCAACACATAATGCTTCTAAATTTGTGAAATAATTTTTAACCTCTTCACTTTATTTAAACATCTAAATTTTGCATTTGTAAAAAGAAAAAAAAGTTTCAACACCAGATAGTCTAACTCTGGAGTGTTTTCCCAAAGAAATGGCAGCTCCAGCACAATGATCCCATTTCACAATGCCAGTCCCAGGGAGCTGCTCAAACTCTATTGGCAGGGCCTATCATGGCACCACAGAATCATTTAGGTTGGAAAAGACCCTTCAGATCATTGAGTTCAAACATAAATGTCAGGTACATGGCATGATGGTGGCATTAACAAAAACATGGTGTCTGAACTGAGCTTCCTCTGGGTGAATGTTGCCGTCTGTCATAGGAAAAAATAGCTTTGGCTGGTGTCAGGAAAAGCATCTACAATTTATAATGCAAATAAAAACATAGTATGTAACTTGTGATGGGTAAACATCTTAAAAGGTCATGCTAGAGTTGTGCCGACAGAAGGCGCGCAAATGCAACTTTCTGAACCCCTTTAAAACAAAAAAATAATCATAAATAACTGTCTCCACATATGCTCCTCCTTGTCTGTGACTTATTATTTAGCCATAGTCACACTGCACGCAGCACTCAGCTCAGTCACTGAATAATTGCCTTGCCAGGTTTTATTTGTTTGTTTGTCTGATGTGTCTCACTTCCCCTGCAACCTCTTCCCCTTGCTGCTGGGTGGCCCACTGCCTCTTTAGATCTGGGATGCACCATTGCATGTTGAATTTGCTGGATTTAAGGCCAAAATGTAGCAATTGACATCCACACATATGTCTGTGGCCCATGAAATTTAGGGAAATTAAAGCTGCTGAAGACAAGGAAATAAATGGTAGGGAAGGACCTTAATCCTGCAGGGCACCAGCGAGGATTATTGTGTACATTTGGACAAGACAAATGTAATAAACAATGTAAGAAGGCACCGATAAACTTGATCTTGCATGACGATTGCCCCTTCTTGGGTCCCTAAGGATGCATGCCCATGATTATCAGAAGCAGATGGAAGAATGTACAGACAAGCATTCATCTGCACAAAGGAGATCATCATTCAACTCAGACTTTCCTGAATGTGCTCATTGACTGCCCACAACTTGACCTCCTTTTAACCTGCACACTGGCAAACAGCGGGTGGAGCTGGGATTAACTTCTCCTTGGGGCGCAGGGATTTCCTCATCCACCTGTGGCACAAAGTGCAAATCATCACGTCACCCGGGACATATCACACAAGGAGCTGCTGGCTCAGAGGCTGAGCCATCAGCCACATTCCAGCCTCAGAAAACACTGATTACACACCAGATTTGCAAGTAAACAAGACCAATGTAACTCTCTTTCTCCAGATGAGCTGTACTTAGGTGTGGGCATGTTCCCTGCTGAGTCAGATAGATTCCATCATCTGGTTGTTCATAAAGATATCTTCAATTGTTTCAAGTTTGAAATTATTCCAGAAAAAAAAAAAAAAAAGCTATTTCACCATCTAACATAGATTTGTGGCCACTTTTTCTGCATAACTCCTAAACAATCAGGTGTGCTTTTGAAAGCTTTTCCAATGTACTGGTTCACTTAAAAGGGCTTAAAGTCTCTTTGCCTTTGAGACAAATCTGCTTCTTTTCAGCGAGTTCTCAGCTGGCTTTGTTTTATCATTAGTACTGAACACTTACCTTTGAAGGTAGATATGAGAAAGACAAAAATACTCCCATGCTGCAATACTGATTTCATTGATGAAAAAATTGGAAATTAAGCAGAGTGCCAGAAGGTAGGGATAGATTCAAAAGCTAAATGCTTTCCAGTACTTTCAAACATAAATATCTGTTAGATGAAAGCACAAGACAAGAAAAAGAAAAGACCATATGGTTTCAATGCTGTCTATGTGAAAACAATGCCACTCTTAAAAATTGTTAACTGATGATCTTTCTGAATTAGATCAGACATCTTCCTGCCATTGAGAGGAAGAAGACATGATATTGCATGCCACACAGCACGTTCTAGAAAAAAGAAATCCTTGCATGAAACATCTTATATATATAAATAAATTATTCTACTGATTCTAACAGCTATTTTATAGGCATTCTTGTGTTTTATTGGTTGCTTGGGAGGAGGAAGAAATAAGATAAAAGAAATATAGGAAGAGACAGTTATGTCCCAAAAATGGATTTCCTACAAGCTGTGTAAACATTTTATACTGAAAACAAATGAATTTTAAAAAGGTTTAAATATTAGCTCTTCAACAGAACATTTACAAGAAGCTTTTCCCCCCTAGTTTTGGCTCTCATAGAACAAAGAGTTCACAAATCTCTGCAGCCTGTCTCTGAGTTTGATATGATAAAAAACATCGGTTGATCTCAGATTCCTTGCTTAATGCAACTATTTCTGTATGGAAATGTCAACTAAGTTGCAGAAAGGAAAGCACTGGACAAGGTTTCTGTGACAACCTGGAAAGATTGCACTGTATTGGGATTTTCAAATTTTAGAAATTGATGGTAACCCACTTTTGGGTCACCTTTGGAACCCAAATATGATACCTCTGGATCAGCTGACTTCTTCTGGAAGGAGGGAAGAAAACCTACACCTCATTTTGAGTGTTTCCTCTTAATTCCCTGCAACCTCATAGTTATCAGCAGGAACTGCTCAGCCGAAAGTTGTTGTGACATTGGCTTGTCAGCAGGTACTGGAGTCACTTGAAACCACTACTTAGGGCCTGCTTTTGCTCTTCTGCCTTGGGAAATCTGGTCTGCTGCTAAATCACCCTGGTCTGCAAGACCCCCTGTGAAACCTTTTCTCTCCACAACCCACAGGATGATGACTTCTCGTCTTATCAAGCACATTGATTTGGTCTTCCTGAGTCTGACATTGTGCATAGGATTGGGACAAGTTTGGAGCTTGATTTTCCAGCCACAACCAATGTGAACCAGGTGCAATCACTTGTAGGTTTTTAATTTGTACTAGAGGCCAGTGCAAGGGCTCAGGCATATGGGGCTGCATGGCTGGGCAGTTTGGCCCAGCCCCTGCTGCTGGTGGCGGCCTTCACAGCCCCTGCAGTCTCCAGTGTCATTCACAACATTTTTCCTGTAATGCTGAAAGGCAAAGACTGCATCCAGCAAACCTAAGCACTGAGGTTTTGCTTTGCATAGGCCTCCACCAAACTTTTTGACTGTATTCAGTCATTTTTAAGAAAATATACAATTCCCACATATGGTGGTCAAAAACATTCCACCACACTTTTTGGTAGGGAAAATGAGTAGCAACCAATCCAACAACCAATGAAATTGAAAAATTCTCTGAAAGGCCAGAGACATCATCAGTGTCTGGGCCAGATTTCCATGTTCAATTTTTCCTTGAGAATCTAGGTTTACATGTTATCTGTATTCATGCTATTTACAGTACCAGCTGCTAAGACACATTCATGATTATAGTGGTGTGTCCAGCCATGTGCACTGCTGAGGGACAGAGGCAAGGAGGCTGAAAACACAACCCAAATCCCAGTTAGGATTACATAGTAAGGCTGACAAATGGAGAGGAATATAAAAATTGTTCTCTTTATTTCCATATGTAGATTTCTGTTTATCTTATCTATTCTGTTAGTTTTCATTTCTTACAGATTAGTCAGTAATCTCCCAAGGGATGGTAAACTACAGCAGAATCAACTTAGCTCTAGAAACTGAACTCCTAATGAGCTGAACTTTTACTTTTGTGTTTCCTTATACAAGTCACTCTTTAGTAACAGGAAGTCTCATGTTAAATAAAGAAAATGTTAACTGGAAAAATATAAGCTACATTCTGTTTTGAGAAAGGCCTTGAAGTTCTTGTAGAGTAGCAAAAGGATGTTGCTTCAGTTTCTTCCCATAGCTGAATGTGTTAACTATAAATAGTGAGCAAACTGAAGAACTTGAAAAAAAAGGAAGAAAGAAAGAAAGAAAGAAAAAGTATGCAAAAATAGCACATGATTAAAACATGAAAAGGGACTTTACATCCCAACACAGTCTTATCTAAGGGAGCTACCTTGATCATTGAGCAAAGACCAGAGCCAAGATGTTTAAAAGAAACAGCTAAATTTCTCTTATGATTCATAATAACACATACTTCTTTTTCTCAGACTTATTTTTATTTATTCCCTGAACATAAATTCATTACTTTAATATTGATCAATGAAAAACTAATAAAAGTTTTTCATGAAGAATCTGAGGATTTCAGCTCATAGAGTATTTGTCAGTCCTTTATGCTGGTCCAAACAGAAAATGTCCTCTGATCAAAACAGAAATAAAGCAAGAATGAAACAAGCCCAAATAACTCATTGGAGGTGAAAACATAAAACATATTTTCAGCCTCTATTTCTGTCTTAAAAAACAGCAGCTAGGTAAACTCAATCTGTTCTCTCTGTGATGTGAAAAACTGAAATGTTGGATACTTTAAGAAAGTGGCCATTAACTTGGACTCTGAAAAAAATTTTCTTTATCTTCTGTCTATGCAATGTGAAAGGAACACCTATTGAATTTCTGACGTTTTTCTGTGTTTTGTTCTGAATTAACATTTTTTTAACCTTGTTTTGAAATATTGTCCATTTATTAATGTTGAATTCTTACAGTTCTGCTTTTTTCTCTTCCTCTCTTGTCCCTTAAGATATAAATCCAAAACTTTATACATCAGACATCTAAACCCAAAGCCTTTATTAAAGTTAATGAGGATTTAAATAATCCCACGGCCTTGCTTTTTGTTTTAACTTTTGCTTGTCCTCTAAAGTGCACCATACTGATCATCTTTGAATTCCTAAAGGGCCCATCACAAAGGAAATTCTGAATCAAAGGACAGCAGTCTTCTCCTTTTTATAGGACATTATCTGAATGAAGACACAAAAGGAATTGATATCCATGGCCTAGTATTGAAAAGCTGGTGCAAATGCTGTCATTAAAAAAGTTAATCCTTCTTAGCAGCTGAAATTATATAGGGAAACAGCCCCTGTGGTAGCAGGATCTCTTACAGAGCTTAGTCCTCAGTGAGGAATCTGACAGGGAATTTCATTCTGCACTTCAGTGACTCTGCAGTGGAAAACCATAGTGTCTATTCCACTGTATTTCCTCCTCTTTCTTCTGTAGTGTCTGCATACTGAGTTGAAAATAACCAGGTTGATTCTGGCGAACTCTTACTCCAAGAAGTCAGCATTTCTTGATAATTTAAGGAGAAACATGAAAATTCCAGTGAGGAAAAGCCTCACTCTTATAGTACAAAAATCAGTATGATTTGAGTATATACATTTATCTGATTCCTTTGAAAACCTTGCCTAAAAATCATTGAGTGATCAGCAATGTTAGAATATATAGAAGAAATTTTAAAAAGTAGAGAAATATCCAACTCTGAGAGTAGGAATGAAACTCTCCTTTGGAGGACAGTTGTGCTGACTAGTAAGTCACTTGTAATTCCTGTCTAACATGAATTTCTTGCTGGTATGGACATTTTTTTTCCTTTTTTTAGTATTTATAGACAAAACACAAACCACCTGAATAGAGGTTGGATAACCTCAAGATGCTGGATAAATACTGTAACATATTGGTCAATTATCAACTTTATTTTCACTCCAATGGAGCAGCAGAAAATCTACACTATTATAATAACAGCTATTTGCACAGCAGGATTACTTAATGGAATGATAAGAATTAAGAGAGAAAACCCTGCTGCCTTAGCACAGCAAGAAATAATTCCCATGGCTTGAAAAAGAATTTGAGAGGATAAGACTGCTAAATGTGGCCATTTACTCAAGTAAATTTTCTAGAAAATCCATATATTATCAGCTGAAAGAACAATTACTAATTAAGAATACATACAGTCAGATGCTTATAACCTAATTTCCAGGAGAGCACTTGTGGAGTGATACAAAACGCCCCTATGATGTTGGTTTTCTTGTTCATACAAAATTGTCCTTTATTTCTATGAAGCTGATAGCTAAATATACTTGCAAATATAATTAGTAGTCAGCAGTTGAATATATATTTGCACCAGTGTAAACTTATAAATACTGTAGTACTTATTAAATTCATAGGAATGCAGTGCTGTCTGTATTTCTGATTTCATGTTGTTGAAGCACATTCGATTTAGCATCATCATTTAATTTTGCAATAGGTCAACAATAGAAGTAACTTAATGAGAGTTTTGTTTCCTTAGGTCCCCTGTTGCCTCAGTAACCCCCATTCACAATGAAAATGTGATACTTGGTCTGTAAATTTGGAATAAAGTTCATGTTTCTCTAGTAAAACAGTTTTGTTATGTATAAAACTGTCTCTCTACAGGGTAATTTCAGAGTAGATAGTTCACAGCCTTCTTTAACTGCCTGCTGAAATGAAACTTCATTTCAGCAAATAGTATGTCCATGGTTTCTGAACCTTTTCACTGAAAACTTATCACACTAGGTGTAAGGCTGCATTCTGGTATATGGCAATAAGCATTGTGCCCTGGGGAAAAATACCCTCAATACTAAAAAAATATTAAAATTATTTACATATTGCTCATGAAGCTCAGGGGGATACACTGGAGTGTATCCCCATGAGTGTCTAGGGCAAATGATGTTAACTTTAAAGCCAGAGCATTTGAACTAGAGAGATTTGAAAGCCAATGATTGACAGCAGGGAGGTCCACAACTCAAACATGGACCCAAAAGCAGAAACCATTATCTAAACCACAAATCAATGCCAGGTGGGGGCTGAGCTGTTGACTTCCCTCCATGGCACAGTAGGGATTTTTTGGCCAGAGCACCTTGGTGGCTCTTATTACAGACAGGCATGAGGACCGGAACTGTCATCACCCAGTCACAAGATCACTCCTCAGGAACTGCGGAGGAGCAGAAATTGCACATTGAAGAAGGGATGTCATTCTCCAGCTATCTATATGAACCCATGAATTTGTTTCGCTGTTTGCCTGCAGAACCCAATACTTTCTAATCTTCTCACTGCAATCCTTACACTGAACACAAATGAACTAAGTGTAGGCAGAAAACACTTTGCAGTGTATCAGGAGAGTGTCCCATAGAAACAGATTAAGAGCTGTTCTAGAAAACCAAACAGGCCTTTAAATTAAATGCAGCTTCACTTTGAAGTTGGTGTACAAAGCATTTTTGATGCCCTTAAGATGCCTTTCTTTAAACAGAGGTTCCCATTGTGACATTCCTGTGCAGAGCAGTAACAACATGGGTTTACTCTCTTTGATAAAGTTGCGTGCCTAAAGTCTGACAACATTCCCCATACCGTGCTGCCTATCAGTGCTTTGAACAAAGCTCTATTTTTTCACTTGAAAAGAGTGCTGATGCATTATTAATCCAGGAATAAAATTGTAGGTTATCAAACAGTATTTTAGAAGTTGCTCCCAAAACACTGAGTTTTACAACCCAAATTTGAAATTTCTTAACAGTTTCTAGTTAAATATTAAACATCATTTGCACAGAGACCCTGTTGTGCAGTCAGTCACAATGCAATCTAAACAATATCTAAATTAAAACTCTATTATTACTGCTAGGTGTAATCAATTGTTATTCTTACTACACCCCTCCAATCTGAGGAGCAAGAATTCAGCAAGCTTCAAGGAAGATTTACAAAATGAATATTAGCTAACAACATAAGGTCTTCTGTTCAGGAGAGTGAAAGAAAGACTGACAATGAATACAGCAATGGAGTAATCATCTGTTGAATAGTCGCTTCAAACGACTTCTCAAATTATTAATAGACCTTAACTGAGTCTTCTTCTGGCAAATTTTCTGTGGTATCAAAGCTGTTATCCTTAGCTGATAAAGGGCATCACATATAAACAATTACTTAAATGAGAATTTGTAAAAAGAACAGGAAAAATGTTGAAAAGATACTTAGGAACCTTATTTTTCATGTATTTTTTTTAATCCTGACTTCTTCATAACCTACATGAATGCAATTTGGCTGAATGTTAGAGTTGTTAGATCTGGATTAGCCAATTTATTGAAATAGCTTAATCACACTCCGGACATGTCTCTCTCATGGGTTAGTTGTACAGAAGCCTTAGAGAAATGCAAAGCTTAATTCAGGCATTTCTCTCAAATACAGATGCTGAGTGTGATTGATCTGTGCCTTCTTTTATGGTGGGGTGGTCTTTCCAGGAAAAGCCCAGCGAAATAATCACTTTGATCTAACTTTGCTGCTGATTCTTGACAACAGGCAGTCTCTGTTTCCCCTCTCAGCTTCACAGAGCTCATCCCTACAGCAAAGAAAAAGAAACCATGGCAGGGTCCTCACTGGCAGCCAGGTTAAGGGCAGCATCCAACAAAGATCCAGTTTTGCTTTTAGCAGCAAATACAACTTTTTTAATCCCTCAAAGGCTGCAACATAGAAAAATAAATGCAGTTCCCTGTTGACTTCTCCAAGCCACCATTTCATCCACCTCTTCAGCCCAGTTCTCCTGCTAGTGTGGAGGTATCTCTGTACCCCGGTGAATTGCTTGGTGTGGATTCTACATCTTGCTTCTGAGCCACCTTGAGCCAGCCCCAACATGTACCCAGCTGCTGCCCTGGTTCCAGGATACAGCAGGGAGCTGGGGCTCTGGTGCACAACAGATGTGGCAAAAAAACCAGTTCTTTCCCTGAGTTTGGGTATTTAATGTCCCACTGGAGCACACTTCCAAATTAATACATTTCAGTATGTCTATGTCCCTGAACAGAAGCTGCAGTGGCTAGTCAACCTTGTAGGAAGTCAGCACTGTCTTCTGACTTGTGGTCACCAGTAAAAGTCTCTCAGCACTGAGTAATGGCTGCTCAATTCTCCGCAGACACGGTCATTAGATGCTCTCTTGTATAGCAGGTTTTGTTATGCACTTTTTTATAGAAAATGCCAAAAATATAGAAAGCAGGTTACTTGGAATTCCAGAATATCTGGCATTCTCTGAAAACAGTTACCTTGCTAAATTAATGGTCTATTGCTGGTGGTTAAATGACAACTTCAATATGCTACTATCACCTCTACAAACTGCTTCAAGTAAGCACAAGACCCTATCCTTCTGAAATTTGCTGTCTATATTTTTGTTCCTGGAAAATTTAGACACTCCTATCATCTATAAAGCAAAGTTCTAGATGTGTTTGCTGACACTTTAAAACTCATAAGTAGAAAATGTTTTGCTTGTAATAATGTTTACGTGATTAGGTACATTTTAAATTAAAAGTAGCAGAAGATATTAGATCATGGAAATTAAATAACCACCTCATTGACTGATTTATTGAAAACATTTAACAAGAATATTTTACTCCAATAATGGTGATAGAACCAGGTTCCTATTTAATGTATGTTTTCAGAGATATTTAGCCCACAGATATTTCAGAATTATCTCCCACATAGTATCAAGTTGTTATGGAGAAACTATAGCAGTAATCAAAAATACAAGATCTGAATTACTAATACATCTTTTTCCCTTTTCAATTTAGGTTGGGAAAATTTGTAGAAAAAGGGTTCATCTTATTAAATGTTAAACATAAATTGTAAAATGCAAAGATAGATCAAATTAAATAATTTGAAGCAGCGCTGCTGTAAACAAACATAACAAACTTAATCAAAGCTCTAAGAGATTATATAGGATTTAAAGTTAGCTGCAGCTCCTACGCCATCATAATTTTTAAGGTAAAGACATATTTGAAGTGATTAGTCACCAAATTCCAAGAAAACTTTTCAGTATATATGGAGAATAAACCACTACTTCACTTTTTTTTTGTTTAATATCAGTTCTCTGCATGCATTTTAATCAGGAATATTATTTCAGTTGCAAAATACAGTAAACAAAATCAAGTTTCTCTTGTAATCGAAAGATCACCCATACGTTGCTGGAGTCAATGAGTTTTGTTTGTAAAAGTTTAGTCTTTGTGAAATAGTTCTTGGCAAATAAAGACAATGCTACCTTAAGCTCCTGAAGGCTGAATCCAGCAATTGCCAGCAGATTTCCCCCATTTGCCAGGTATCCATCAGGTTTTCCTTGGGTTGCTTTGTTTAACCTGCCCCACACATCATCTGATCGTTTGTATTTTAAAAATAGAGGTGGAAAATGGGGAAATCCTTGTCACCGATTTTGAATCACAAACATCTGAAACTGGCATAAAATGTAAGGTGTTTTATTGCACTTCTCAGCAGTCCCTACCAGCAATGGCAGTGTTAATGCCAAATGGCTCTGTAACCAGCAGGAACATTGTAAAGTCAGTGAATTAAATCACTTGGGCATTACTTAGGCTTGTATTACTGGAGCCTTTATCTCTTTGCAAGCATTCATTGCCACAGTGATTCAAAAATAAAACCAACTTCACAGCCTTCTTTTTAATTTAAAAGAGATTAAATAACTATCTGTTTGAGGAACATGCCCTAGCTCTGTAGCTATTTGTGCATACAAAGCCAATTTAAAAGCAATAGAGCAAGCTGGCAGTAGTACAACCTAATAGCTCCTCATTTTGTAATACTACCCAGAAGTCTCACTCAAGCAAGCTAAACATTCTTCAGTGATTTTCAGGTGTCTGGGTTTACCTGAATCATGGGAAATTTTGATTCAATATTTGCAGTACAGACTATAGACAAGATGGAATAATTTGTGGGGCATGACAGCTCTATCCTAAGTGAATTCTTCTGACTTATCTACAGTTCCAGTGTGGACCTGACAAATTAATACCTGAGGCAGGTTGTAACTTTGAAGTTAAATGTGAAATTCTTCCAGTTGAATGTAAAATGTTGTTATGACATGAACTGCCTGTGAGGCAGCACTTCATTTACAAGACTACAAGATAGATGGTTTAACATTAGTCATGTAAATGGCATTTTGATTTTTTCCATCCTGAACAGAAATACTTGTTGGGCCTTCTGGAAATCAGTGGTATGACCATCCTCAAATGCTTTCCTTTTTTATAATTTGGATATCTGATTTTGTTACATGATTAGGAATTCCCTAGTGACAATTTTCCCAGTGTTCATGAAGAGACCAGATTTTTTTTAGAGGATATGTAGGATGAATAAAATGAATGTCAGTTGTAGGAAGAGGACTGCATGTAAATGCAGTGTGAAACCAATAGAGCTCAACTCCTGAGCTCAGAACCCCGACTGTTCTATCCTGTATGCAATTTTAAGTTTGCACAGTTCCAGAAAACAGAAAAGCCAAACAAATACATCTCTCAAAAATTTCTCCAAAAGAGGGACAATGATTGAGACTGAGATTTTGTAGCAGGAACTTTTGGTACAGTTGTGAGGCTGACCACCCATTTTTTTTCTAACAGTAAGTGTAGACTTGCATATCATTATATATACACATACATGTGCATGCATACATATGTATATATATACACATATATCAATTTATGAAACCATGAGCTGAGAGATAACCCATCCATCCATTAGAGCTGCACACACAGTATCATAACCCAAGAAGTCTGTCATTCTTTCTGATGAAGAACAGCCCAAAACTTCTATTCAAAGACACGGGTTGGAGACAGATTCTACTAAGTGAGATTTTTTGCTTCATTGGGAGCCAGAACTATCTTATTCTCCATTATTTTTTTCATGTCAGCATATCTAAACAGCCACTGAAATGAAAGGACTATTCTCAATAAATACAGAATTTCACTAATTGTGCTGAAAAACAATGTGCAAGATATCTCAGTGAAGAACAGAATCAAATGTAAGGAATAAGTTAAAATTAAGCAAAACCTCTTCTATTTCCTTTTGTCAACAACAAAACTGCTTTTTCAAAACAGTTTAGTTTTGCAAATAAGTTTGGGAGTAATAGAATTGAATTCAAGTTATCTGAGAATCATGCAGGTAAATTCTGACATACATATATATGTGACTTATGAATGATACTATGACCTATTTAATTTATTAACTCGCTGTTTTATTTATTACTTTTCTGTTCTAATTTTGAAGAGAAAAGGAAAGGCAGTCTATTAAATTGCATTTTTGGTTCACAAATTGCACGTGCATCCCAACTCCATAGCCAGATTTGTTCTTACTCAAGCAGTGTTTCTTACTGAGAACTTGCTGTGAAAACCCTGGCTGCTGGCATCAAAGCCTGCCCCACTCTGTCAAGAAATGAGACAAGGAAACCTGCACATCAGCAACCATGTTCAACAATAATGCCAGATGTGAAGCTCTTGTTAACACTGAGTGAGATCCTGGCCCTGAGGAAATCGATGACCCTAGACAGGCGCAGTCCCCTGAGACTTCCCTCCAACACAAGGATGCTGCTGAACGTGTTAGCACTGATGTGCAGCTGAGGAACAGAAAGCCTCAGAGCAGACAAAGCCCCAGTGCAGACAAGGCATACACAGGCTGGCATGGCAAGGCAGTAAGCTGCACTTTAAAATACGTTTGAATCAATTGCTATCAAATAATATGTCAGCTCATATTCTTTTGCTAGCTAACAGTTATGTTAAGGAATTGTCCTGAAAATGGTTGGTTGGATATAATAAATCATAGTGGCCCTAAATTTCTACTTTATTATGTCATGATGAGTCTTACAGAATAATCTTAGGGCAATCTCTCATTTTGCATTTAACATTATTTTTTGAGTTATTTTGTCTGTTTCATATTTTTGAAGCAGAAAAAAGTAATGGAGCAGATGGTCATGGCAGAACACTGATTTCAAACAGGAAAGCATGAGTCAACCTGTACAGAAATGCAGACAGAACAGATTAGCAAAGAACACTGACCCTCTGATCAGGAATTCAAAACTCATGTAAAAGGGAGCCCTGTGAATGCTCGTGGGTATTTCAGCCAAAGTGAGAACAGGTGAAGTTGTCACCATGGGTCCGATAGCAGCATTACCCAGAGGGAAGGAAGCAGATATTTTTCTGGTGCTGGGGAGGGGCTGCAGCACCTCCCTTGTCCCATTTCTATCACCCACAAGGAAGTGCACACATAAGCCATGTCATTTTGTAAGAACATGTATTGCAGCATCTGAGAGGTTGAATGCAGTAAATATTTTATTCAAATTCACAAATACTTTTTTTCCTTTCAGAACTAATTTATCAATGCAGATAAGAGCTCCAACATGAATCTAGAATGGATCCATCAGAGTTCCTTACCTTCCAAAGGTGTTTCTATATGTGTGACAAACCAAAGAAATTCAGAATTAATGATTACACATCACATTTCTGGTACTATTCCTTCTCTAAACATCTTTTAATGATGTCTGGATCTTGAAATATGCAAGAATTTTTTTGGCACCTACAGGTTAATTATAAATTCAGGTAGTATCTGCATACTACTGTATCACTTTATTCAACTTTGTGCATGTATTCATGGAGTTTAAAGCAGAAAGGACCAACTGCTGTTTCATGACCTGCTAAATGCCTGTTAACCCAGTGTTCTGACAATTACTAATGTCTGTCTTGAATTTAAGTAGAGTCTATCCTGCTGCAGATCATCAGTTCTTTATTTGAAGGAAAAGTGTGACCATAAGTATATGACCTTTAAAAGCAGCTCATTCTAGTTGTTTATTTAATAACATTTAATGTTCATCTAAGGTTTCTTTAGCACGCCTCATTTAAATTTCCCTGGCTTCAGCTTCCAGGCACTTGTTCTTCTCATGGATTTTCTACTAGGTTAAAGAATCAGCAACATATTTCTTCCTTTTTTGTGGCAGATATTTGTGCATGGTATTCTTTGCAGTGAACAAACTGAATTCATTGCCTCTCTAATTCAAAAACTTTTAAAAATTATACATTCTTTTTGATGTTACTGCTTTCCAAGATTTAGTTTATTGTTCTGGGCTGGGGTTTGCATTCCTAGTCCCTAGACATATTTTGCATTTAACTCTATCTGAATACACTTTGCTTTAACTTTCCCAGCCTGACTTTGCTGGGATTCACCCTCTGCCCATTGTTGTCTGCAAATTTTATTTACTGTAATTTTTCAGTTCATTGATGTAAATATTAAGTACTGGGCAGGATGGCTGCAACTCCCTGAAATGACTGCATGAAAACCTCCTGCTTTAGTCCCAAATAAAGAGTTAACACTACACTGTATCAATAAATCTCAGATGCTTTTATTAGGCAAGTCTAAACAAATACTTGCCAATTGGAAAAGTACATCAACTGTCTGAGCAAATCTTGTTACATCTACATTGGTGCGGAATGATTTGTCAAGCTCTGCCTTTCCTGAATAATTTTTAAGTTTTCCTGCCTACTGTGAGCAACCTAGCAAGAGAGATTATTCTTGTTTCTGCCCCTTTTAACATTTTCCAGCTTGCTAGCTTTTTTGCTTCTGCTATTATGTTTTCATACTCCATAAATATTATTTTTAATTGCCGCTTTTAAAATATATTTTTAATTTTTAATTCCCACAGTAAAGCAAATGCTCTATTTTCATTTTCTTTGAATAAATATTTCTTTTTTTTTACTTTCCTCGGATGAGAAATTGTAAATACTCATGTGCATCTAGACAAGTGTATCTCAACTCACAATATGATTATTTACTCACATATTCCTCTGAAAATTTCAGTACTAGCCACAAATAGTAAAAGACTGATGTTAAAAATATCTTTTAAAATAAACAGAAAAACCTCACAAACATTCAGATTTGAATGACAATATAATAAATTCCTAAGCTGTTTAAATAAGAAGACCTTTTAAAGAGAATATTTGTTTAACAGAAATCAAGCCATATCACCTACTTTATAATGTATAAAAACTAAGTCAGTTAGTACAAGGATTTTAACTCTGTGTGCAGTGTACAAATAAGGTAAACTCAAATAGCTCTTTATGAAGTCAAGTCAAGTATTACTCTCTCCAACTAGAAATTTCAAAAGGTTTTTCTCCTCTGCATTAAAGTTTCAGCTTTGGAAGTTCAATTTAAGAAGGAGATGAAGCAGCATTCATTTTGAGATTAGACAGGGAATGATTTTATAAGTGAACACAAGTCCATGCCTCTTAACTTGGAAGGTTTCATTGTGTGCTTCACTTTTGTTGGAGTTTTGGTTTGGTTTAGGCATTTGTTTCTTTATTTTATTAAAATTTCTTATTCAGAAAATTACTAATATAATGTGGGTGGAGAGCAAGACCCCGTTTCTCCAGTTCCCACAGAAAAACTGCAGGGATTAAGGGACATCTGTGTAGGGAAACCAATGTCCTGTCTCCTGTAGCTCTTTTAAACTGACACCCACTTAAAATTTCCTTAGGCTGCCAGAGAGCAAACAAACATTAAAACTTCTGGGTATTTTTCTGTGTAAATAAAGGAACTTTCATAGATACTTTGGTTGAAACATTGCCTATTCATTTTTTAAAGCTCTTTTATAGCCCACTGTGGATAATAATTATGTAATTACTGTTCTTTCAAAGATATATTTTCTGCATGATAAGCTGGCAATTATCTGATTAGAAAAATTTTGGAGACAAATATTAAGTGTACAATAGACAAGTCAGGTCAGATAGGCAATAATGGCATAGTACTTCTGTAGTTCCAAACCAAAATGTATCTGAAGGCAGTGTTTTGTGCATGTGCAAAACACGTTTAGAACCTGGGTTTCTCATTTTCCTTTCATAAGATAAAACCATAGCAGATGTTAGTTTGGGATGAAAATCGCTTTCTTGTTTTATGCATTTACTTTTAGGTTTATTCAAGTTTCCTGCTAATGTAAATATGCCATACCAGGTGATACATTGTGAATTCCATTTTTAATCTAACTCATTTAGAGGGATGGAAATATGTCCAGTCTATAGAGGAATAGATGACTTATTGCAGTGTGAGAACTTTCCCAAGAAACAAAATTCTCAGAAGTATGGAAAGAACTTGAATCACCTTCCAGGTCCAGTAGGAGCTTAACTGTCTCAACATTCTTCGGTCTTCAGTCAAGGATTTGTAGGACATGCAATCATTTCTATCATGTGATTGTAGCCTGCAGCAAAGTCTCCAGGGCAGGAAAGTTAGAAAATTGGAAGTTGGAAATAAAATCAGACCCTCATAGTGTGGGGAAATATTTAAGTAAAGCATTATAAGCTTCATATTTGTGGAAAATGTTCAATTGGTCTGTAATAACAGGGGAACCAGGGAAACTGAAGAAAGAAGTGACCCAGAATTGGCACTGAGGTAAATGTGTTAAAGGAAACACAAAAGCAGGCCCATATCCATCTAAAGTGGAAAGGGGTAACTCAAGTGTAGGATATTTTATTATGGTCCAGTATCTGTGGCATGAAAAATCAAGCACAGGCTTTTCTGGAGAGTCTGGCAGGAGAACAGAGATCAGCCGGCTGTGAAGAGGGCGCAGGGCCCTGGGGAACATCTCCACCCCACCAGAAGTGATGGTGCACCTGTGGCATCCCCATGATGACAGAGCCTTATTTTGATGGCGCTGGAAGAAACAGAGAAGAAAGTGTCTGGCCAAGGGCAGCTGGGGCAGGAGATGCACAGCTCCTGCCCAGGAAAGTCCCTGATAACACTGTGGTGGAATCAGCAAAATGTTATTGTTGGAAAAGTTTCTGTGCAAGTACATGAGAACAGAGACAATCTCTACATTTTGGGGTTACTTTACTTCCAAATTAGAAGAGTAAGCAGCATGTGGAGGAAGAGTAACCATCTGAGCTGATGTTATTTAGATAATGTTAGCAGCTCACTTTTGTGAATTCTCAGGTCACTTTTACATACAAGTGACCACAGTATCCAAAAGGCAGTGTATGTAAACATTTGGAGGGGCAGTTATTTTAATTCCAATTCCAATTTTTTTGCTCCTGAACCATAATAGCAAAGATGATAATTGTATAATCCAATTATTTTTAAAAACCCTTTCACAGACATTTTAATGATGTGTTTATGAGAAACTGGCATTTACACATACATTTTTGTAAATGAAGATCATACCAGCTTCAATGTCAATGAAAATATACTATCCTATATCTTGGGATTTGCCTGTGTCCTGGGAAGTGCCCCTAGAACAATTCTGCTGTAAAAATATTCTGGCCTGGATCTCAAGCTGTATTTGATGGTTATGTTTCCCATTTGTGATAGAAACAGACAACTTTCCTACCATACACATTTATGAGTTCATGAACTATGAGAGGAAGTTTTCATATTGTGAACATCTGGTTTTTTTCCCCATTCAGCTGCACAACTACAGCTGGTAAAGACATGAACTGAGATGTTAGTCATTTCTGAAATAAAAATAGATACAATCTAGGACTTCAGATTTTTGCTACGAGCCTTTAAGGCATTTTATTCCACTACATTTTATTATGTTAACTTACATAATTACAGGATTCTTATTTAAAAAAATATTTTAAAAGAATACAAGAAAAGCACTTTTTTTTATTTACTAAACCCCTTTTTAATGGACCATCTTCCAAAGAAAACTAATTTTTGACTCTTCAATCATTGATTAGCCAACACATCACAGACAAAACATATGGATGCAAACAGTTGAAAAACTGGCATGCTTCTTAATCTTTCTACAGGAAGCCCTGATTTCTGGCAGTCATTTCATGTAATGGTGTAACAGGTGTGGCCTGTGCTCTCTCCTCTATATTTGGTGCTAAGCAGCACAATAACATACAAAAAAAATCCAAAAAATAGTTATTATGAGCAATTTTATTGGAGACCTAATTTCAACACAGGAAATAGAAGAAGTTTAGGCATTCTTATGAAGAAATAGTGCTACTGGGCAAGTGGAAACACACATGGAAAGAGTGCTTTCCAACCCATCAACCTCTGCTGCATTATGCTTCCCTGTCTGGGAGATCTGGGAATCTCCCAAGTGAGAAGAGTATGAGCCAGGAGTGGGATCAGGGCCGATGACATTATTTTCTCTGTGACTACTTCACAGTTAATGGCTTTCCAAGGCCCATACTCTATGCTGCATTTCAGTTTCAATAATCCTTTAATTCAATCTAGTGAATAAGCAAACCAATTTCAGGTGACTGCAGGTGACCTAGGTGTTTCTTCTTTCAATATACTTCTCACCACCACAAGGAACTCTAGTGGCATGAGTATTTTTACAAAGTTTTACAATGATCAGTGAGCTCTCCAGTCCATATCAACATCTTCAAGCAGCCTCTAAGACAGCTCATGAGGTGCCATGACAGCAGGCACTGGCAATATTCCTGTAAACACAATTTGACAAGAAGATATCATATACCAGTAATTACAGTCAGTCTTAGTCCTTGGAAGATCAGATAATGAAGAAAATAAAGGCTTCTTGAAAACAAACCTCATGAAGAGAGGTCATGCTGAACTGTGAAGGAAATACTCAATGATTTTTTTTGCAGATATGCTGCAGCCCTTTTAATGGTACACTTGTATGACTAAGTGGTTAATACACCATTTGTGTTAAAGCTTATGTCATCTGTTTTGCAAATTCACCTCATAAGAGAAAATGGACACAGAAGTGTTTTTCTGATAACATTTTCCATAAGTGTGTTAAATGCTCTTTCTATTTACAAAATGTGTGAGTGAGACACAGTGTGAGAGAAATCATCACTGGAGGGCAGTGGGAACTTGGACCAAGAGGAGAGCATGGCAATCATTTCTATCCGCTGGCAAGGATCAGCAGTCCTCCCTCCTCCTGATCTTTCTTGTTCTGCTCTTCCTACCCCACTTCCTATTCTCCTACTGTTCTCATTTTGAATTCCAGCATACACATCTTGTTTAACAATTCCTCCCTCTCCTGGAGATTTGAGTTAACTTAGATAACCATCCTCAGTATCTTTTCTTCGAATAAATTTTTTGTGAGGTGCTTTCAAATGGGAAATCATGAGAATCTGGATCAGCATAAGAGAGCAGAATATATCTGACAACAGATAATTTTCAGAAGTTATCATTTACTATAGATAAGAAAAAAAGAATCTATTGAGTCTTGCTCCACTAGGGCATGGTATTTTTCTGATTATTTAGTTGCCCACTGTCTGCTTACAGGAAGATAATACACCTATTAACTTCCTATGCTGAAGAAATTAATATTCATTCATATACACATATCCAAACCAACTCACCATTTGGAGGTTCTTGATATTGACACCTCAGCCCAGGCCTATGAAATGTGAAACAGATGCCACCTATGCACTTTAGAAGAATTTTTTTTTTCTTTTCTCTTTCAGCAAGAGCAAGCTGCTTCTGTCCTCCTTGTTCTGGCAAACAAGAAGTAGTATATGCAACATATTTCTTTAGCTGAGATATGAACCCAATGCAGAAGATAAAGGAACTGCTGGGGTCCTATTTATGGAAATAAATATTCATTAGCAAAATTCACTTTTTTTGGAAAGATGTGGATGTATTTAAATGCAGCTATTTTTCTGTACAGTGTTGTCAGCTAATGAAAGGGAGAAGTTGGGTGGTGTTGGTGCACTACAGGAAGCAGTAGAGAAGAAAAGGGTGTTGGACAGAAAACTGATGCTACTGTAGCTGTGATTAGGAGAGAAGAAAATATGCAAAACCATGTATTGGTATTTCCTCTGATACATCTGCCTCTATGGCTCCTCAGACTGGAGCATCTGCACAAGCTCTCCTGCTTTTACTATGAAGATTGCAACAGCTGCTGTGAGAATTGCTTTATTTTCCTGCCCTGCAAATTATTATTCAGTCCAGTATTTCTCACAAGTATTACAGCAGAAGATTTGAATGCTCACACAGATTAAACACATAGCATTTTTCTGCATATTTATCAGCACAGTGTACAATGGCATAATGAATGTGTTGAGCTTCTTTTTGAGCAGCAACTCTGATGTTGCAACTCAAAGCCTAATAAAGAAAACTCAAGCAAACATTTAGAAAAGTCCAGCTATCTTTTCCAAAGTTGAACTGCTCCTTTCCTTTAGCCTTTACCACACTCTTGATGAAGACTGAGACCTTGGAATTGCAGAGTACCACTAGTACTCACTGTGGGTGAGCCCCAAGCACCCTAACTCTTCTGCACAGCACAGTTTGGACAGGATATATCACATATCACACACCTGACCCAAAGAGAATCACAGAGACTTTGAACATGAACCTGGCTAACTTCCCCTGCTGATGTGATCCCTTCTGGGTGCAAAATATATCTGCATCACCCATGGCTTCTGTGGACCAGCTCCTGAAATCCTGCTAATACACCTAGAGCGTTTAGTTTATGAATTTCCTTGAACAAGATAGGTTTCTTGAAGGAAAAATGAACCATATCTTCTTTTCCAAAGTGTTTAAGTTTTAGTGAATCTGGGATACACTAACAGTAATTTCAACTAGGAGGCCAAGGGAGCCCCAACAACCATCTCTAGCTCAATCAGACAGGAGGCACAATGGCAGCTTCAGGGCCTCCAGCAGAACTGCCTCAGAACCTGAGGGGAAACCAGCTGCATCTATATACAGGAGAAATCTTGGCCATTTTTGCCCCTGAGACTTTTCTGTGCTCAGAGAGGAATCTGCTCTGGTGTGAGTACACTTGTAGCATCCCTCTTTTAAAAAAACTTACATTGTTAAAAGATACTCTTATGCTATTAAAAGTTCAGAAGCAGAAAATAAATGAGCAAATGTATCAGTGACTGAAAAATGAAATTAGTTTTGGAGTAGCTTCTCTCATTTTCTCAATGACTAGCTAAATAAAAGGCACTGGATATGACAGACTCATCTCAAACTACAAAACAGCATACAGAGCATGCAAAGGTTCTAGGAAATATTTGATCATGCTCTGATTCCTTCTAAAAGAGCACAGACTGGTGAGAAGATCACTCCTTGATTAGTGGAGAATTTTATCATGGTTTGGTTATAATTTCAATTTAATTGTTAGGTTTTGTGGTGATTTCTTTATGGCTGTGAATGTCTCACAAGACAAGGATGATTCTTAGATTCTTGAGAAGAGCTCTGGTGAAAGTAAGAGTTTGATCCAGATTTCAGAATGGAAAATCACCTATACTTTGAATGTGTATAATGTTAATTCTTGTCTTTGAGTTTGCTTTAAATTTGGGTGTTAAAAATTCAAGTTAATCTTTTTCCACCATATGCCGGTCAATAGATTTCTACAGCTGCCTTGTGGGAAACTGAGATCAAAACAATCATTCATCTCCATTTGTTTAAATGTCACTTTCCCCCACTATCCTCTGATAACTCATGCTCTCATATGTCTATCAAGAGGTGTCAGATTATGAGGAAGGCCCATGTCCTAAGAATGTTTGACCTTCATCCCATCTTTGCAGTTTCTATTGAACAAACTTCTAGAGCTGGATGTGTGAGATTTTTATTGTTTTATCTCAATAGATGTGACATTGTCCATAAAAATATAAGACTCTTTTCCTGAAACAGACTCCCAGGAATAGCTCAAGTCTGTTACAAGTTAAAAATTCTAATATCCACCCAGAACCTCTTTTAGAAAAAAAAAAAATAAAATTTAGACTATATGAACTGGACCTGCACATCTTTTCAAGTTTATGCTTCTTTCATTAGATTTTTTTCAGGTTTGTTCAAAATTATTTGTCATTTTATATTAGCTCTGTAGATCAAGCACAGTGAATTGGGTGCTTAATTTAAAATTTGACTGGCATTGATTTCTTTTAACATCTAATGAATGTTATCTTCCATATTATTGAAATTTGTAGCATTGGTGTTCATTTTTCATCACTCAAAACATATTTATGTAGAAGAATATTCTAAGATTATTTAAGATAATTAATTTCCCTCCAAAATTCCAGAGATTCATACACTTTTGAAGGTACATATTTCAAAAAAAAAATCATTGAAATGGTCCCTTGAGTAACATGGAAAAGATTTCAATCCAGAAAGACGTTGGTATGCTAAATTAAACAGAACTGCTTTGGAGCAAAGGAATACATTTTTATGTTTAGATAAAAGCTCCCTTGAATTTCACAAGACAGAAATGTACAAACATCCCATCTAACATTTGGCTGTATTGTATCTGATATCCTGGATTACTACAGGATGAGAGGCTGAGAAATTATCTCAGGACATATGGAAATGAATATGTCTTCAGATCCATATGGGAAGCATCTCTGAGAGCAGAGAAGTGATTTGCAGGCTGGTGTTACTTCCTGTGGGAAAAGAAAATTCTTTCTACAGGAATTGATTTTATCCTGTGTATTTCCAAAATTTGTTCCCAGTTTTATAAATGGCTGAGTAAATTTTTCAGTGTCTACTGATTCTAGGTTTGGTTTTCATACTGATTATAGCATTTCTGTTAGCTAATTCTCTTTCTTCAGTGAAATTGTTTGCCTGGTTTGCATTTCTTACAAAAATTATCTTCAAAATGTATAATGGCTGGACTCGATTATCTTAGAGGTCTTTTCCAACCCTAATGATTCTGTGAATTTTTTCTTTGTCCACGTGCAATCTCTTTGAAATATTAAATCATGTATACTAAAACTTTTCACCTAGCTCAAATCAACAGCAGACTAGAGACTAAAGTTTATCCTAACCATGCTGGAGCTTATTTCACAAGTGCATACAAATATGTGTATGAAAACCTGCCAACACTGAGCAGTTCAGAAGTGGCTGTTCAATAGTCTCACTGAGCCCAGACAGATGAGCTTATGTGTGTGGATAAGCTGGGCACCAACCACAGGAGAGGTGAGCCAGAGGCTTGGTTATCTGAGCTCTCAAGAGAGGAGCATCCTGCAACTCAAATAGCTCTGGTGGAGCTGATAAAATCTGAGGGAAGGACTGAGGCTCCATTTACTTGAGGACAATTGCCCTTTGTTCAGGAACAGCAAACACACAGGCACAGTGTTTGCTTGCACTTACACATGTATATATGTGAACTTATTTTGTCAAATGGTCAAAGGGCAACAAGATCAAGCGATTTATATTTTTGATAAAAATATCAAAATATCAACCTGGTGGCACTAAAAGTGTATATGAGGCTGCAGAAGTATCATACTCAAGATAGACTTAAGATGAACAAGAGAGAAAAATTCAATAAGAATTTCCAAGGCAGGGGACCCATCAGAATTTGCACTTTAGTCTATGAAATCATGCCAGCTGGGACTTTTCTGCTCACAGAAATGCATCCTGAGCAAAACCACCAACCATTTTGCCTCAGATGTATCTAATCTCTATGAAGTGATGAGCTGAACTTTATTAAGCAAGGGAAAAGAAAATCAGTCAGAACTAATACTTTGTTAATTCAAAAGATTTGTGATGTTTGAGACCTTCAACTTCAAATTGTTCATTTGGCTGCCTCACATTTGTATAAATGCATGTTTCTGCAGAGGGAGTTATTCTTTCATACTTCATGACTGCTAAAATAATGTTAAATTTATACCATTGAATATATAGTATTAACGTGCTAACTTTTAATTTAATTTAATTTAATTTATATTTTTTGGATTTTAAAACTTGAATTTAAACAAGAATGACGTTTGTTTTTCCATTCAGCATTTTTGTGAAAGAAAAAGAATTTTAGAAATATCTACAAGATCCAGTTAACCACAAAAGCTCATATCTCACTGACTGGGTACAGGAATATGCAGAACTGCTGCAAATGGCTGAATTAAATGGTGGAAGTAAAGAGCAATATATTATGGCTGAGTTATATTTGTGACTGTTAAGTGGCATAAACACATCCTTCTTATGCCCAATATATCTTCTATACCATGTATACATTAAAAATGGGAAGGAACTCTTAAAATACACTGTGGATTTTTCATCTTTCACTCACATCTTTATTTTGCTAAGCTTCAAGCAGTTTATACCTGCAAAGACTCTCCAGAGTGGTTACACTGGAAGCTTAGCAATCTCCTGCATACAACTAGCTCAGCTGAAGCCCTGTGGTCTTCTCACTTGGTGTAAGAATAAAAGGCAGCCTGATGCCACAGAAAGAACTTTATGGCTCTGTAATAAAACTCCTGAAGTGGTAATGGGAGCAGCCAGGACAGTTGGTAATTTAGGAGAAGCAGGGATTGTTTGCAGGCAGAGGCGGTATGTTTTGTCAGACCAACTAAAAAAAGAAAGCAGGAACACATCTGTGTTCAAGCACACAAACATGAGGTTAACCAAACCCAAAGGAGGATTTACATCCTGCAATTTTGTCTATTTTCATACAGTTTGAACGCTTCTTTCAGGTATTCTCATAAGATGATAAACTTTTAAAAAATCAAGGTAAAATACGTATTTCAATGATCTGAAAGCATTAATGAGCTGATTAAGTTCCCTTCTCAACCAGACTCTCTTCATCTCTGCCAGCAGGCACACTAGAAAAAGGCTCTACTTTTTCAAGTTGTGGGTGAAATAAGCCTTTTTAATTCTGTAGCAGAAGAGATTTTTGCTGTTCTTGGTGTGGAATTGAAAGAGGTGTTCCTTTCAGTCCAAAAAAATCCTTCTCACTTGCAGTTAAACATCAAGAGTTTTATCCTGAAGGATGATTTTTTTCTGTCTTCATGCAAGTGAAAATAGGACATACAGTGCAGATCAGAAAATGTGTTCTTATTGAATTCTAACTAGCATTGATTTAGTTTTGGTAATGTGAATATATTATAGAAACAAAGCCATACAAACTCATTAATTTCTTTTAGCCTATTTCCATGAATAGAAAGAAAAGAAAATACAGAAGCAAATGTGGTTCTGTTTCTCTTTTTCTGCACTCAGCACCAAGAAGTCGCAATACAATAATGAGAGCTTCATGTGTGCTTGTGACGAACAGCTACTGATAAGCTGTGGTCGAGGAAGTGGTTTCTGTTCTGTACAACAGCAGGTACAAGTGGTACTTGAGTGGCTGCTTGAGTCAAGAACAGAATTTCTGTAATAGTAAGAATGAGAAGTCATAATAAGTTCAGAAGCAAGTAATGAGAGTTATACGTTTTACTCTGCAAAGCACACTTGGCCCTAGCCAAGTGAAGAAAGGACACAAATATAACTTTCTTGTAGCAATTGCTTCCAAAAGTTGCTTTGCTCCCAGGATTTAACCATCCTTACATTGCTTTTGTCTCCCTTGTAATTGGTTTTACCCCTATCCCAAGTTGTGCAAATACAGAGCTTCACACTACATGAAGTTCACACACATATTTGCCACCATGTAGCCCCAGTGTATCAATACATTCATATTAGCTTTCACCAGGACTCAGCCCTGATATTTTACTACCTCAAGATTGTCCCAGTTTGGCTATGTTTTGCTTATTTGCACCTCTAGCAGGCCACAGTAAAACCATAATTTGCACCTTTCAAGGGAGAAAATTCAGAGGCAAAAAAGAGAAAGGTGTTACTGTTCAAAAGCTGTCACAACAGAAACTTAATCAGGGAAATACATATAAAAGGGAATGTGGGACAGCATGTGATGACAGCCTCTTGTTGCCATGCCTGTGCACAGCATGAGGCTTCTGCATCACACTACTTCTGAGCAGCTGAGACACACACTCTACTTTCCAGGTGTCTGAGCTCAGTAAAGCAATCTCTTCATCATCTCACTTCCTCTGTAATGTGATCGAATCCATCGTTCCTTTTGTTATCTCCTTTTGTGTTTGCTTTGCCTCGTGGTAATTTGCTAACTGCAAAGCAGGCAAGTGCTTCAAAAACATACAAGGCTACTGCAAGTTAAGTCATACTTATCAGATGTGCTGGTAATGAATCATGCTGACAGATTGGCTCTGTTTACCCTAAACAAACTGTCAGAAATGTTCAGTACATGAACCAAAGCATGGGAAAGGCTTTCAAATACGCATGCAGATCAGATCATAGCCCAGCACGTCATATTTGCATATTTCATAAAGGTATCACATGTACGTCTGCCTGTAACAGTCTGAACACGCTGCTTACAAAGATATTTGGTATCTCTACAAGAGAAAGCAATTAAGATTCATGTAGCTAATGGGGTCAGGAGTGGATTTTCTCTCACTCATTCTGCCCAGTGAGGCTATCTGGGGGCTGCAGGAGCTGCTGCAAACACTGCTGCGGTTCTTTCAGTGCTCTGTCTCTCTGCTTTGTAGCAGACTCCCAATGGTTTTGTGTCACCCAGTGCTGTGCTGGTACTCCAGATGGACCCTGGGACCAAGTGGTAGTGAGGAGTACAGGACTACATGGCAGCACAGCACCGGAGTGGCCAGAGCACTCATTTGCCCCAAAGCAATGAGCAGCATTAAAATGTGTTTGCTTTACATTGCCTGGCAATATCTCCCTCCATAGGGCGCCGTACAATATAGTCTTGCTTTCCTTTCTCTGCTTCAGCCTTACAATTTTGGTTCAAAGATCTATTTTCTTAGCAATTTTAGAGACATTTTTAAACTTGTTGAGGGGACGCATTCTCTTGACATGCTCATATTTCCAAAGCCTTAAAAAACATGCATACAGCAATGTTCATGTAGAGTTTGTTTTCTGTGTTTAGCTACCTGCCACAGACACCTGCCCTCAGCACATAGCTGTATATTGTGAAACCAAGGTGACATTCCCAAAAATGTCCTTACACTCCTGTGATTCCATTTCCAGTGCTCTTAAAAGAAATCCTTTATTTTTCATACAGGTCTTCTAGAAGAATCTACTTCCCCTCACTGGACTCAGAATTAAGAATAAAATTATACAAACTCCGGTTGAAATTTATGGCTGCAAATACAATACTGTAAAGTCTGGGGAACTAAGTAGTTCATAGTAAAAAATGTATCCACAGCCTTCCCAATATTAAAATGGAAGTCAAGTGGCAGAATCTGGGGCTAGAGCAGAGGAAGCAGCAGAGGGTTGTTTTGTTTTTCACTTCTCCTCGTTTTTTTTTTTTTTTTTGTGTTTTCTACCTGTGAAAGTAGTCAGAAAGCGTCCCCTGAGGCTGTGAGGCATCATGACTGACTTTCCTGAGCAGGCACCAATCCCCAGATGCTCCAGATCTGCACTTACCCAAAGGGCTTGGCAAGTGTTAAAAGTGTGAGCAAGGTTTCTCACTGGAAATAACTGCAGGTACATTTCAGGACGGGGAACTTTCTGATGAGAAAGGAAACACTGGTTGCAGCTTATTTATGTGTACAGGAAATAATTTATGATTGACTTGGGAACCCAGCAACATTGTTGGGACAGGGTGACTTACATGAAAAAGGCTTTCCAGGACTGTGTTCTGCTCTAAAAACTGGCTTAGAGCTGCAGTGGCTGTCACTAAGTCTGCCTGTTCCCCAGAAAACTACAGCTTATTGCATCCAGTACCATTGAACACGGCAAATAAGGCACTCTGGTGGGTTCTGTGGTTAGAAACAGAGCAAGTAGATGTGATACTAATGCCTATTTTGTGATTAGAATACAGGACAGGTTTGCAAATTTGCATCTCTCCACACTAGAAAATAGTTAAGTAAAAATTAATTGCCTCAAGCTATTTGCTGCTGGTGAAAAATCAATTTGTTTATATAAGGAAAATAGGATGGGTCAGTAAATTCTTGACTTTATAGAGAACTGGGTAACAGTTCTTTCCTGCTAGGTGAACAGAACTCCTGACTTCTTATCTAACGTTAGTGCTACAACCACCAGCATGTTTATGAAAGGGACTAAGTAGACTGCTATGACTTTTTGTGCTTAACTTTCATTCTGTTACCTTTGTTTCAATCTTAGTTTTGTGATTCACAACCACCCTCACCATAAGCCAATAGCTGCAGAGTAAGGGAAGAAATGGTGAATTGTTCTAGCCAAAATACCTGCAGTACTGTGGCTGCTAGCAACTTCCTCTCCCTGCATTAATGGATATCTGTTACATAGGGGCAGACAAGCCTTTGTAGAGGACAAGAGGAAGGTCTAGAAAGATTCTTGTGGGTCATTCAGATGACCTGCAGAAATCCCCCAGAAAGGCAGAAATACAGGCAGAAGCAAGCTCTGCCTGAAAGATTTCTTTATATAGATATTTCTTTCACCTTTTTTTTAAGGCATTTAGCAATAACATTTTAGTTTTGTAAATATGGCAGCCAGAAATTTTTCTATTTCTGTACAGCTTTTTACATTCATATATTGGGAAATAATGTGCCACTTGTCAACTCCAAATGAAAATGCAACCTTCTGTTTCCTCTTGAATGGTATTATCTGTATCTACAGTACAGGCTACAGGAATGGAAAAAAGCTAAGACATTCTCCCTGCTCTATGATACTAGAGCAAACTGCAAATACATTAAAAATATCCCCTCACAGTACTTTGCATGTTATATAAAGTCCTGGAAATGAATTGTCCTCAGATGGCTGATATTTTTAAACAAGTTAAAATGAAAAAAGTTTCCGATGGCATTCACATGGTTCTGTGAAACAGACTCTGCTCAGGCTTCAGCTTTGGGCTCAGCATTTAAGTGACTGAATCTGCCAATCACCAAAGGGCCCTGGGCTCTTTCTTCTCTCCTTGGGTTTGTTGACAGCAGCTTCTCAAGTTTGCAGCACTCAGATTCACCACCTACACAAACAGATGCACACAAAACATTTTAAGTAAAATATCTTCAACAGTGGTTTGGAAATAAGCACAGCTTTTTCTTATGAGATGAGAACAAAATTGTCGTGGAACATTTTTAACACAGTTACAAGTATGTTTCTTTAATGGCTCCTTCTCAATTTTCCTTTTTCTTACTGAAACCATTTTTATTCAGAACACTGATAAAACCACTGAAAACCTATGCTTGAGACAGCATAATAGGACATCTTTTACATCACCAGAGAAGACACAAGCAGAAGGAAAAACTTCTCAGCCAAAGGGTCTAGTCAGAGACAGATATGCTAGCATCTGCTCTCCTGGATTTATTTAAAATATTTAATGTCTAGCAGTTTCAGTGGAAACTTTCAAATCTTGACAGCTCTGTGGGATGTCCCAAGCTGCTTATAAAAATGAAAGATCTTATTAGTTAGAAGTTTCTTTTTCCAGTAACAGACCTGGGTAAGCCCACGGTCTGTCTGACCCCTGGTTAATCAGATTTTCTGTCATATAATGTGCAGGAGATGAAACAATTCTGACTTTTTTAGATATGCTACCTAGTTCACTGTACTTGTGTTTCAGACAAACTTTTCTGCAAGTAGCTTCAGGTGTCTCATGGCAAATTTCTGTTCATTTAGTCATTCTAGAAATCTCTCTTTTTGTGTGTTCTGTAAACCCCTAATTCTCCCTCTGTTTATTTCTTCCTCATTTCCCCACTACCACTTTTAAAAAGTAGCATTCTCCTTTTCTGTGTTGCTATGGTGACATTTACACTTGCCTTTTGAAGGCAAAATATGTGGCTTTCTAACATATTTTTGTCAGCTCTTGTGTTAGAGGGACACACAGGGGAGTGAAGGCAATCGCAGATAAAGCTTTAGCAGCAGACTGCAACTTCATTTATCAACATAAGAGGATCTAGTATGGATTTACCTATGTGTTCCCCTAAAACAAATTTATTTGTTTAGTCTCCTGAATCTTCTTCAGTGCAACAAAAAATTAAAGGAGAAACCATAATGACTTCAGAGCTGCCTCTCTCCTGCTTCCTCTCATGCAGGCAGAAAGAACAGCAACATTCACAATGGCCTTTGTTTCTACACCTTGTCAACTATTTATAGAGATGGAGAGCAGCTAAAAGCAATCAGAGATTCAAAAAGGATGAGAGTTACTTTTTAAATCAGAAGACAGAGGCAAAAAGAATAAGCCCTCTGGTTTACCCTCTAGTTTCTCAGAACAAGGCCTTTGAAAATGCACATTGCACTGCAAAAATATAGGAACTAATGCTTGCCTCTGATAAGAGCGACGGTTGGTTCTATGGGCAGAGAGGGTGCTGTGCTCAACAGAATCCTCGCTGCCTTGCCAGTGACTTTCCATATTGTGAACACACTGACTGAACTCTGCCTCTTCACAGGCCTAGGAGCTTGCTGGCAGCTGAGCTACAGAAGTAAAGAAGAAATCTCCTCCAAAGATGGAGGCTTTGAAACAATTTGGTCTTTATTGGAAATGCCAGGAGCTAAATAAAACCTCCGTCCACAAAATGACTGGGTCTCTTACTGCAGCCACAGGATCTTACTTAGCGAAATAATCTTACAGGCTTCAGCACTCTGTGTTTGGAACATAAAAACAGATGGAGACATCACATTCCCTCCAAGCAACAGAGTTGGGCTGGCTTAGACGATGCTTATTTCAGATCTCTTTAGAAGATATTCAGCAGAAATATTTCTACATTTCTGGCACTGTTAGCAATCTGAGCTGCCTCTCCTTACCAGGGTGTGGGAGCACGGTCCTTTGTTTTAACAGAACATATCTCTCAAACACACTAACATACTAGCTGAAAAAAAACTTGTTCTTGCTGAGCATGGGAAAATACCAAACTCTGAACACAGTCTACAAGATGCTAAGCCAGGTTAACAGACTATAGAAGTAACACATTTGAAAACAAAATGTATTTTATTTAAGGAAATTATTAGTATGTTCTCTAGGTTATAATGTTCTTCATTTTGTAGTGGTGCCAGCTGAGTGGGTTTAGAAAACTCACTCAACTAAATCCTTATAAGAAGCATGAAAATCCAATATTAACCTAGGCTGTCTGAGCATGTCATGAATTCTGGGGGAACAAGGGCCTCTCTTTCTCCAGCACTGAACCCTGGATTGTTGGCTGATTTCCTATCATGCTCACACACAGAGATATCCCTCAACAGAATGCAATCTAGACAGACTTTTGAAGGCAGTTAAATAAACTGAATGTTATCAATGTAGAACAAACATGATTTAGCATGCTCAGAGGCCAAATCAAGTTTGCACAACGCTGGTGACAGTTCCACTTTTGGCAGAAAGGCTGGATACTGGCAATGTCTCTTCAGCACCCATCTCCAACTGCAGAAAAACAACTTAGCAAAATAAGAAACAGAAGGTGACTGCAGCTGTCATGCAGGGAACCTGATGATCTCCATCCCCAAAGGCTGAGGTCTAAGTCACATCTTTTCTCAGTTCCATTTTTATTGCCCTGTGCCTTTCTGTCAGTGACAGCAACTACTCTCTGGATTTGATTAGTGGTGTCAAAATTGTAACCACTATCAGCTTCTTAATGTTTGGGGGTTTTTAATTTGAAGATGCATGTTAGAAATGAATCCTGTCACCATGAAGGACAATGATCTGAAGAACTTAGCTTTCCTACAGATTTGCAGCACCTGGGAGATACAAAGACATTACTGAAAGAGGCAAGTTGTGGCACACATCATCAGCACGTACTAAGTTAATGATGGGAAGAGTTGTTCCTGTGTAACATGAGAACTCAAGGGAAAAGACAGTTGGAGTAGGAGCCTCTCAGTTTCCAGACCTTCAGTCTTTCAGAGGGCCATTCCCTCACATGGTCATTTCTGCCCACTGGAGGGCAGAGGGCAGCTCTGGGTAGGATGTGCTATGGTGTGCTCCCGGGCACACAGGCGGAGGGAAAACCCTGGTGCCCACACAGCAGCAGAGATGAGCCTCAGCATGACCTCACTGTGCCTCAGTCCTGCTCCATCTTTTCCAACATGTTTTTATGCCTTTGCACAGATTGGCTGTGGCACATTTATATCCAGCAGTGCTACTCTACAGCAGGGAATTCATGTTGTGAATTTATGGCTGGATTATGTCCCTCTTTAAGTTACCTCATAGGACAAAGCAGCTGTTACACACATGGTCCTCACAGCACTCCTGCACTGGAAGCAGGCTTGAGTATTGGGCAGTAGCCTCACTCAGCCTCTGTTCATGTGTTGTCACAACAAACCCCTCTAATGTGGTAAGAAAATTTAGACAACACCCTTTTCCCTGAGGTAAGCAGATTGAAAGCTTGTATTTCAGCTGAGCGGTTAAAGAAAAAAAGGAAATGAAGTACGCCTCTCTTCTGAAAGCATATTTTTGAAATCTAAACTGTATATATTTTGGTTCACATTATATCGTTCAGGTTTAAAACTCCATTTTAAAAAATCCACAAAATAAATATAAAACAGCCACTTGGGTTTTTTTCTTCCCCCAAGTCCTCAGTGATATTACTGCATGTATGCAAATCAGGCCATATTTATTAGTCCACAATGCAGTCTCCCAGCTCATTTTTTCTGTCCCAAGAGAGCAGTCTTGGAATTTTAAGTTTCCTACATCAAATAATAGTAAATAAAAAACTTCTGACTAGAGACAGGGAGTATTACCAGTTCATGCTAAGTTCCCTATTCACAAGTGCTAGCTGCTGTACTGTCTTGTGACAACATAGCACTTCGTATGTTCCCAAAGGACTAAATGATCTGTACTTGTAGATCTTACCAAGCATATATGCAAAGGTATTGCTTTTGTTCTGATGGTGCAAAACACCAGTCTGGAGACACACACATGGATGTAGAGGTTACAATCGGTGAACACCTGACCCATTTAGGGTGTGTGGGTTGCTGTTTTGTTTTTATCAAGAAATTGGTTGCTTTGTTTTGGTTTTAAAAGCCAAACAATGAAACTTTATTCATCAACCATGGAAAACATTTCCATGACAAGAGCTCTCTTGATTTTCAGTCTTAATTTTCATTCCTTTTATTTCTACTTCTTAATTGGAGTTGTGTATGTCATGCTGACTACTTTCTTTCCATTATGTGGCTGTAGTCCTGCACATATTTATGCATACAATTAATTTTTTATCACAAGGCATATGAGATAAAGGCGGTAAAGCAATGAGTGTGTCTATGTGCATAGGGTGTTGGGGATCTAAATATCCTCAAATATCTCTTCACTCAGATGGCTGCAATCTCCTTAAATGCTGTATTGTCAACCAACACATTTTGCCTATGTTAGTCTCCTGTCTGAAAGCAGTCCATCTACATCATTAATCATATGCGGATTTTTTTCCTGTTAAATATCCTGTCTCTTCAGGTAATCAGGTATCCTGCTATGTACACAGTATTCCACGTCTGATTTCTTTGCATCTGTTCATTATCATATAGCACTCATTCACACGGTTGGTCACAACCACTGATGTACATCCATGTGCAGAAAGACACAGCTCCCAACTGGAAATGCTCCTGGGGATGAACAGCATATGTTCCATTTTATGACACTGGAATGTGTGTTGCTCAAAAATGTTCCATATTTTTTTAAATATATTTTTAAAATAATAAAATATAATAAATAGGACAGAAAGAGTATGAAGATTTCATTGACCCAGAGCATTGTCTACTAAGACAAATCAGACAGGTCTAAAGGTGCAGTGCTATCTAAAATGCTCTGAACTGCAATGATCAATTTAATGTAATTCAGAACCTTTTTCTCAATTAAAAGAAAATTAAGAGTACTATAAGTGCAATGGTTTTATGGTATTCCCGAATGCGGAAAAAAAGGCATAAGGAAAAAGTAAATAAATCAATAAATAGGAAGCACAAAAATATTAAGTAACAGCATGGTAATCACTTTGAACAGAGAAATATATAAATAAATTCTTATGTAACCTTCATTCTTACACACTTCTAATGTCTTTCTCAAATCTGGCATTATTGTCCAGCAAAATCCAGGCTGTGCAAAATGGTCAGCTCTCCCTAGTGTTCAGCTGATATTTTTATTACACAAGTTAAAAAGAGAGTTGCACGGGCTCTTCCCACTACTATAGCCCCTTCAAGCAGTAGCAGGTGGAAAGTCTTAGAGCAAATACTCAGTGCTGTCTTTTTTAATAATGATTTTTCTGCACATTATAATACGTTTAAGTGCTGTGCTTGCTCTTTAAGACGGCCTCATCTTGATAATCAATGTAGCCAGTCTAGTGAAGTGCCACTTCCCTGCTGTGAGAAAGCACAATTCCTCTTACTGCCACAGCCCCCTGCTGACATGTTTTACAACATTTAAGAAGGAAACTGTTAAACCTTACTTCTCTCTTTTCCCTCAGTGCAGACAGAAATCTTCTTTCCTGCTGGTTTCTCTCTTGAACTAAGAGCCGTTAAGATGTGCCCTGACTTTTACCCTGAGCATTGCCCTAATTTTAACCTTGTGCAACGGTTATCTTTATTTTACTCAGATTTTTGGAACTGACTCATTCAATAAGACAAACTGAAAGTGTCTGGTAAAAGAATAGATTTCCTATAAGCTCGGTAAAAAGGTCACCTTACCAGGTTTTCTTCAGAGGGAGTAGGAGTCATTCTCGGTGCACCGACATACAAACCCCATCCAGTCAGACTGAGGCATTCTTGCTGCTCTAAAGGATGTAAAAAGCAAGGAGGCTGTGCTTGGAATTCTGCATCAGCAACGTCAGGCACGTGCCTCATGCCATGAGCCCCACTTCTCACTAGCAGCCTTTTTAAAGAGGGAAGAGAAAAGTGAAATCTAGGAGTTGATAAGTGAAATATAGGACTCTGTCAAGCTGAATAAGCACTGTTAATGGATGTTAAAATTATGACTTTAATGGACGTTAAAATTATGACTGAGAAGATGATACAGGTGCAAGTTTTATGAGTGTGAAACTTTACCTTGACATAATGAGTAAAGTTAAAGCCCGATGTTTTTATGCCATTATGAGAGGCTCTGTCAGTGAGCACTGTAACCTAATTAGTTTTGATGCAGCAACTCAGCAAAGCCACCATTGCTTATGACCTCTGCCAAGTGCATGAGAGAGCCAGACAAATGAAGCTTAAGATGCTATTAGTTGTTCTGTTCCAAAGTTCCAGATAAAATATGACAGGATGTTGTTGCTTGACTTCGGCATCAGCTCTCCAGATGGCACTCAGCACTGGCTTGTAGCGAGGCTCGCAGGGAGGCTGCCACATTGTCTCTGTCAAAACGAAAGTTTTCCAATTACAAAGAGATAATTTGAAGAGATGCAAACTTAATCTCCTGAACGAAAGGTTGCAAGCTGTGTAATAGCAGTTGAGGGGAGAGATTTCGCATAGTTCACTTGCTGTAAACACTGCTGCTCAGGAAAGCTTTATTATCCTGCCTAGTAAAACAAAGTAATCAGATGCTCTTGACTCTGTGCGTTAGGACAGCTGTGGCTGGACACAGCCGTGGCACAACCTCTCTGGTGGAATTAGTGGGTCTGATCCATCTGCAGGGCTGTTTATGATGATTAGGAAAGAGATAAAATGGTGTAAGATGGATCTAAAAGGAAAATTAAGGACTTTTGAACTAGCTGAGACATGTACTTGTACTTTATCATAGACCAGGTAATTTCTGCCAGTTTGGTTGAGGGAAATAATGTGTGTTTTTTCTCAAATTATTATCAAATCTGTAGAAAAAAGAAACAGAATATCATGCAAGTGGTATGGAATGTTTTGAAACATCTTCATATTTATAGCACTGTACCAGTCATGTTGAAGTTATTCAGCTGCCACTGTGACAGAATGACAAGGTAATGGCCTGATAACAAGCAGAAGCAGTATCTAACCTTAAGATCATTTTTAGCTGCTGGGAGCATTGGGAATTGCACAAAGGATAGAAGACAGAGTAAAGAAAATATCCTCCTCTTGACCTATGTACACAAAGAACTTTTGAATGAATGTACCACATTCAATTTGGAAAGCTCTCAGTAGTAAAGCTTTTATATTTCACTCACTATTATTGAGTGAATCACAGCTGTGCTTTTCAGGGTGTGTGTCCCTTTCCACTCGACACTCTGCTGACAACTGAAAGCAACATGTTTCAGGAACACTATTTGAAATACTGGAACACATTAATTCCCCTTAAGCACAACAGAAAATCTTCACCTAGTGCGGATGGTCTACAGAACACAGAAACAGGTTACCCAGAGAAGTTGAAGCATCCCTATCTCTAGAAATACTTGAAGCCCAGCTGGGTGGACAGTCAACTGGCTCTGGCTGACCCAGATTGAGCCAGTGGTAGGATTGGACCAGCCCTGGAGACTTCTTCCAGCCCCAGCTGATCTGAGTACCTATGAGTCTATTCAAATTATTGTCTACTAAAAATTATTATCTACAACAAACCAATTTAAAAGAAAGTCACACTCTGTCTGCTTATAGGGAGGTACGCGTAGGAAAACATGCAAATGCAGGCAAATAATATAACACCATGAAGCAGCAGGATTAATTTTGATTCCCTGGTTTCTAAGATGAAATTGCTCAAGCAGCCCCACCAGCACACGAAGCAGGGGGTTTGCTGCCAGGACAAAGGCAGCACGAGAGCAGCCCTGCATCACTTTGGGCACTGGCAGCCTCCCAGAGAGCTGAGCACTTTGTGGGTATCCAGAGCCTAACCCAGCCTGGCTTTGCTCTTCCATCTTGCCCCTGGCCTGGGGGCTTTGTCTGCTGCCCAGTGCCCGAGGGGTGAGGGCAGCCCTGCACACCAGAGTGCTGCCGCCCCCAGAGGGGTCTGGGACGACTGAAATTCTGTGTCTCACTGGGACACGGCCAGGGAAGGGGAGGGGAAAGCTGAGAGAGGGCTTTTTCCTCTTTCTGTCTTTAAAAAGGCAAGGGACAGTGAAGCTGTGTGAGTGGGGCAGAATGGGGGGAGGTCAGAAGAAGACCCTACACATCACGAACGGGAGCTACAATTTTCCCTTTGCGGGATGAGTTGTAAACAGGGATGCCAAGGGAACAGGACTTGGAGATTTACACAATCTTCTGGGTTGTGTTATCCAGAAGCAAATCTCCAGACAGATCTTCAGAAGGGGCATTTCTGTGCTTATTTTTCAATTTAGTCCAAATAGCCAATTCAAAGTCAGCAACTTCTGGCTTTAAGATGTTCTTTTTTTCCTCTGAAGTCTGTATTTGCATGCTAGCTATGTTAGTACATGGATTCTCTTGACAGTACACCAATGTCTGTCATAATTGCCACTGTGACCCAGCCCCAAATATTTTGTAGGTAAGAAATACTCTGCTTATTAAAATGAAGAAGAATATATGCATATGCACAGAGTCAAAAATGGCGTCATTTTCACAGATGTTACTATCAGTAGTTTCTCTTTGCACGCTGCATCCCTTTTCCTCTAAGTTAGGACAGGACTTTCACACAGGTACAAACAGCCATGGCAGCCTCAGGGCTGCCATCATGGAATGAGAGAAGTCAGGGAAGCAGGTCACTGAATGGCACTTAAGGCCTTATCACTGAAGGCCTTATCTGCAACAGATTCTTCCGGTGAGAACAGGATACTTTGAGATTTGCCATCAATGGCATAGCTAGAGATACTGAAATCCTGAATCTGAAGGGAAATGTGAGAGCATTTTCACTTTGGAGTAACATTTGTTCAGAGAGCCAAACATAGCAAAGATGAGCTAGAAGATTTTCTTATAATTATAGTAATTGCCTTCTCTAGGGTCCAGAATGCAACCGTCCCAGATTTTATTCACACATATAGTTTAAAAAAAAAAATGCACCCTTCCCAAACAGCTGCACCCAAAAGCTGAAATAACTTCTATTGGAAGTGGGAGCTGCACCATGAAAAGGGGATCCTACAAAAGAGCACCAAGTGACTGCTATTAACTGCCTTGTAGGAAGCAGCAAGTTGGTAAATGCTCAATGGAAATAGGAGGCGCGCTGGTGGATTTCCCCAGGGGACTTCATGCACAGAGAGAGCTCAGATGTCCTGAGGCAGTTTGCTGGGGCTCTGCTCCGCCAAGTAGGGAACAGATCACAGGCTATGCCTGCAACACAAGCCCTCATCTGATGAGTGCAGATGTGGGAGGGATATGGAAAGCCTATAAGGGAAGAAAACTCTTGCATGTTTGATTTGGTAGAGATGAGGAGGGTCTTTTTCCTCAGCAAAGTTTAATGTTCCCTCAAATGCACAGCAGATCAGGGCCTGACACTTCTTCTTGGTTTAATTATATTTTCCCTTTGGGCTAAAAAGAAGCATGAAAAGCATCCTACTACAAAGTAGCTATAAATTCAACTAGAGTAGAGTAGAATAGAATAGAATAGAATAGAATAGAATAGAATAGAATAGAATAGAATAGAATAGAATAGAATAGAATAGAATAGAATAGAATACAAAGAAGGATATTTCTTTTCCCCACTGAAATAGCAGGGTGTATAAATCTCCAGTGTAATTGAAAGAGGACTGAAAGGAGGACTCTATAAATGGGACTAAAGAAATAGATAAATGCAAAACATAAAGAGAGGAAATCAGAAACTCATGCATAGAAAAATGAAAATGTCTAAAGCAGAACAGCTTGGGGGAAGTGATTCTAGTTTCACATGGGTGTGGATGAGAACAAAACAGTGGTGAAAGGAAACGCCCTACAAAGTGTACATATGTATTTACTGAAAAATTTCACAGAGCTATGAGGTTTATGGGTCTAATTTTGCATTGTTCACAAAATTTTCAAAACCTTTTGTCTCTAACCATCCCTGCACTATGAACTGTTCCCTGCTTTATCTTTCAGAAAAGATCTTTTTTTTCCTCGTTGAAGAAAAATAGGTTTGATGTAACCAAATTTTTGCAAGAACACATGATGTTAATCAATATTATCTTTCATGGAAATTATTGAAAATCCCTTCTGTGCTTTTGATCAGATGCAGCCACTTTGTTCTGGCTGCTCAGATGCTGATGGTGGTGCCCTGGAAGGCACACATGCAAATGGAGACACCAGAATGAAAAATCCTGATCTTCTCTCAGCCCACTGCCCAATAAAATTCCCTTTGGTATTTGTAAAGTTTGTGGGTTTTTTTCTATTCCATGACTTTTGAAATGTCAACAATAATTCTGTTTTGGGATGAAAGGGAATTCTGAACTGTTAAACCTGGTATTTGTTCATGTGTGTGCAGCAGAAGCAGAGCTCAAGACATAAAATTTTCTTTTGTTGGACATTATTTATGGATATTATTTTAATAATAAGATCCTGTAGCATAGTTGGAAACATTCTTTCACAGCTGTTGATGTTTTAATTCAACATGGGAAAGAGAAACCAGAAAAAAACATTTCAGCCACAGGGTTTATATTTTTATAAAATTAAAATACTGTTTATAGCTGACAGCATGTTTACATCTGGATCCTGTATGATAGCAATTGATACATTTAATCTGGCATGTGGCATAAAACAGGATTAGATAAGGTTTTCTTCTTAGCCATGCTTCTCTTGTGCAAAAGAATATTTATAACAGTGTTCCCAACAAATCACATCTCAGTGCTGGATACTGTGCTGAAATGCAGTGTGCATCAGCACTATTTTCCAAAGGTTATGTCCCTGTGATTTGTGCTAATTAGCAATGAATTGACTCTGGAGTAGATGACATGCTCAGGAGCATGGAGGTTTGAGTTCAAAAGCCCAAACTGACCAGATCATTTCCCAAATTAGCTGGTGTGAATGCATCTGAAAAAATAGGCTGGAACTGGACCTCACATAAAATTTGATCATTTGGAGCTAGATTATTCAGAATTGAGAAAAAAAAATACATATTAATGTGAACATTGGGAAAGACTGTACTCAAAATTCTAGGCAAGGGCCCAGGTGCTACTTATTATTTGATGTTTCTTACCCAAATGACTTAACCTTCAAGTCCTCTCAGAATCTGAAACTGCACTGACTTCTATTTGCACAGCCCTTAACGTGCTAATTTCTGCATGCTTCCCTTCCCACCTCCTCAGCTCCTGCAGCACTATTTTTCCCAAAATGAACACACAGGTCCTGAGCATGATTTTTTTTTGTGAGAAGCCTAACTAATTTGTAATTATGCATTCAGAGGAAAGCTTCTCCCTCATATCCTGGTGCTGAGCATCTCTGTGTATGTCACTACAGTGGCTGACACTGTGTGCTGGGGGCTGGAGTGCCTGGCACTGTGGTCCCCTGACAAATAGGAAAGAAAAATAGTGAAATGTGAACCAAGGGTGGCCGTAGTGTATATTACTGATCACTGTCCACTGGAACTCACTCTCCAATACCTAGAAGTGATGAGTGAGGGGAATGGACACTGAATACACTTTCCAACCCACAGTGAACAAGAATGAGAAATCATGCCTCTACGTGTGCTGCAGGTACACATTCAAATTCACTTTTAGGTAATAAAGGCATATATGATGTTAAAATAGGTAGAGAGATCATGCTGCTAGTTTTTTTTCTAGGCTACAGGTATTTAAAAAAGGCAATATTTGATGCTGTGAAAAAATATGCAACTCACAGCCTAGAAAAAGAACACAGCTGTGTTTTTATACAAGTCTACTAAAGACTGGAAAGAAAAATGCACATTTCTGGAGCTATTAGTAAGCCCTGCTGACATTACTCTGTCTGAATAAGAAGAAATAAATATCATTAATATAGAAATAATGAAATAAAACAGGATTTGTATTTGAAGAGAAAGACAACTTATTTCACCATGTATCTTGAGTCCATTTGTAAGTCATGAAGTCTGAATGAGAGAGCTAAAGCACCACAGACGGGTAATAAATAAGGCCTTAGAAATGCCTGCTCTAGCATGTGCCTCTCCATCATGAAACGGAAGCATTCAGTAGAGAGGAAAATTGACCAGACACCAACAGGAGATAATGGATTTATCTGTTAAAGGAGTGGAGATAATGTAATGTTTAATATGACATTCCTGATAACCAATCAGGAAGATCTACCTGTGCCAGATTTCCAAGGTTATTTGTAACTGAATGCAACTGGATATCACTAGAAAGCGATGTGAAAGGAAAGGAAAATCGGCAGTTGTCTGACAGGAGCAGAGCACCTTCAAATCTGAAGATAGGGTCCTCATCTTGAAAAGGCCCCAGTTTAGGACTGTTTATATTTAAGCAAGCAGTTTAGCACTCTGCAGGAAGAGGGCAGCTCACTTTGCTGAGAAGAGCAGACACCTTCCCACCCTCCCTGTCTCTGTGTCTCTGTCCCTGCCCACAGCTATGCAGTCTCACCCATTCTCACCCAGCTCTGTGCATATCTGACCCCACACTGAGCCGATGTAATGTAAGGCAGCTGCAAAAAGCTACATCTTTTTTTTCCCTATGTTCCCTGTTTGCTGGTTTAATGAGTTGGGTTGGTCTGTCATTCATTTGTCAGCTGCTAGAGGACTGGAAATTGCAGCTCTCAGTGGGGACAGTCCTTAGTCCTCAGTGCAGTAGTAGCCTCTGAATGTGTGGGGCAGAGTGGAGCTAGCAGGGCTTCCTGGCATTATTCAACAATGTGATGCCTGATATGTGTTGAATGATTGCTTTTTCATTTAGTGCAGGCTCAAATCCCCCACATCTGCAGCAGTGCAGTATCTGTTGCGTTTGGCGCAGCTGGTGTAGGGCCAAAAGAAAAATTTAGATGGTGATGTTCAAATCTTTCATGGAAGACATCTGGGCTATTCACTGCACATATGTGTAAAGTCAAATACTAATTTTTTCTGTTCTTACCACTTTTTTTCCTCCTTATTTTCAGCTAAGGTGGAGTTCTTCCAGAAAAAGAACATTCATTTCTTAATGATGAAGGCATTTAAAAAAGATGCATAGGGCAGGCAAAATGCCAGTAAGTGGCATGTAAACATTTAGGGCTGATGACTAAACTGTGCTATTGATTTTTATTTTATTTATCAAAATATGTCTTGCTTTCTGGAGCAAAATGAAAGCATATTTTGGGCACTACTAGAGGGTAGCTCTGCAAAAATAACATTTAGTCTGCAACAAGTAGAGCTGTTGTACTTCTCTTTTTCATTTACAGGTACTTTCTGTGGCCACTCAATCTTAGACCTCCAGTCTTCCCATAATTTCTTAATTTATTAAACAAAAATTGCAATAATCCAACAGTTTCAGAATCAGCTTTATCCCTAACCCTGGTCTCTGACTGAGCCTGAGACACCTGGCCAGGGACCAGAGGATAAGCTCATGCAGAGACCAGTCTTTGGGCAGCACAGCCTCTCCTTTTGTGGCCTCCATCTCCAACCCAGGGCCAGGCTTTGTCTGCCTCCCAACCCCATCCCTAACCCTCATGGCATGAGAGCAATAAAAGCCCAGTGGGACCACAGCTGTCTCAGAAGGCGGCAGGGTGGAAGCCAGGATGGGGAAATCTGCACCTTCCTGTCCAGATCTTTTGTCTCACAGTTGAATGACCACCCCTTTCCCTAGGAAGAAGAGAAGAGCTGTCCATCTGTCAATTTGTCACCAGTCAGGTCTAGCTCCAGAATGTGTTTTATTTTCTTTGCTCCCACTGTCTTGCTCCTCTTGTTCACAGAAAAGTTCTTTGGACTAGTCCAAGCTTTTGTGTTCTATTCAGTTGGGCTTTATTTCTGCCCTTTGCATTGTGTTGGATTTTTGTAGCCACAGTGGAGGCTGAGCTGGCCCTCAGTTCTGGGCTCTCTGAGGAGCACAGACTCCCATGCTGAGCAGAGCTGGCTCCTTGCCACCTGCTCCTGTGATAGAGGATGGGTGTCAGAACAAAGCTGGCGGCATGAATTGGCATGATGAGGTGAGAAAGTAGGGTGCACTGTGCTCCAGCTGATGCTTGCCAATGTAATTGCCCTTCAGGCAATAATTCTTGCCAGTGTGATGGCCTCCAGGGACCTTCTGCATGCCAGCCAGAGCCACTTCTGCTTCCCCATCCCTCAGCCACTGTGACTGTTAACCTCAGCGCTGCCTTCACATTAGTATTTCATAATAACAAATTGAAGGAAATTAACTCTTCTTTCAAAATGCTTAAAGTGGGTGGTAAAGAAAACAGTGAGACTTGGAAGGATGGTCTTGGGAGAAAAATCTTTTGTACTGTGCATATACCACGAGGAAGGTGTACTCATCTGGTGCTTGCAGCCTGCTTGGCACTTGCTACAGTAAATTAGTTGGTCTTAAACCAGCAGAAGCAGCTCCCAAAGTCTCTTTCCCAGTGCAGCACTAAAAATGGCTGGGAATGACAGAATGAAAGCAGGAGCTACTGTAAATTTAAGGGTGAAAATAACAGGGGGACAAGACCTGAAAAGAGCTAATTCAGTTCCCTCAGTTGACTACAATGAAAAAAATCATTAGTCTTAGATTCCAAGGGATAGTCAGATCCTCACAGTAAAAGTCAGTTCTAGCAGGTGAGAGCAGGTAGTAACCTTAAGGAATTTTAAACTTTCCTGTCTCCAGGGCTTCATGTTTCACAAATGTGTGCATCCCAGGACACTGCCAGGACCTCATCCACTCCCTCTGAAGAGCTGGGGCTTTAATAACAAGGAATAGCTTGTCAAATTGCTCTCAAATACCTTTTTCATTTGATTCTCATTTTGTAGGTACACAGTTTGTGATACTTGGGAGTGGGGCTGTGGCTGAGCCTCATCCCCAATGGGTGCAGCTGTGCAGGACAGGTGAGCAGCATTGGAGGTAACGAGCCAGGGAGTGCCCAGGGGCACTGACCAACCAACACAGGGAGCAGAGGGCACACAGGTGCAGGGCATGAGCCATGAGGGGCACACAGGTGCAGTGCATGAGCCATGAGGGGCACACAGGTGCAGGGCATGAGCCATGAGGGGCACACAGGTGCAGTGCATGAGCCATGAGGGGCACACAGGTGCAATGCATTAATATGAGGGTATGAAAGGTTGTGCTGAAGAATGTGAAAGAGCAGATGCATGAAGACTTCTGGAGTGTTATAGTGTTACTCTGTATGGGCAGATGCTTGAAGCTGCCTGAAATTGTGTGGTGGTACTCTGTGTGTTGTGGCCATCTCAACTGCGGTATATGCTGGGACATCATTTTGTGAGTGTTTTTATATTACTGTGTGGCAAATGTTCCTTAGCTCTGAATGACTGCCATTATACAAAAAGCTGAGTTGGGTTGTGAAATGCTCATCCGTTCTTTGTAACTCCTCCTCTAACTTGAAATTTGATGGTTCCCAATGTCTAGCCAGACTTGACAGTAGGTAGAAAGTCCAATACCTAAGTGGGCAAGAAGGTTTCTCATGTAGTAGCAATTGTCTCATCAGTGGGGCAGATGGGCCATGCAGTGCCTAGATATAGTGTCATAAGATCTCCCACAGTACTGCTCTGTGCCCAACTTCTGACCTGAATCCTGGCCTGATTGCAAAAACCCAGTCATTTTTAACCAGCTTATCAGGCACTGCTGCTGACTGTCAAAATTGCTAAATGCTTAAAAGGCCCACAGCCAGGCAGTGCTGGTTCCTCCCAATGCAGTCTGTGAATGTAGCAGTACTTTTGTAGGATTTCCAGCACATTTGCAGACGGTACAACACATTCAAACATAAATCTCATCAATTTGCATCAAACATCCTCCTTTGCAGTTTATGGCTATGTAAATGTCTTTAATAAAAACCCTACCACAGGAAATGTCTTAAGACAACTGCTATTTCACAGCTTCACTACAGGTTCCTAATGTAAGTTAATAAGGCAAACACAATACCTGACGTTTGCAATGGTAATTGCACAGCCTCACTGTGAATGATGGCTAAATCCGATTGTGCATGACTTCCTTTGCATAGTGTCTGAATTATAGTGTAGGTTGAAGCCTGAAAAATCAATGGCTGCTATAATCACTCAATTAAAGCCTTTGAAAATCATTAGCAATTTGGTAAATTTAAAATACTTCACCATACCTCATTTTTAAACAGAGAGTGCCAGACCAGCACCGCTCCATTTGTTACACTGGGGAACTGCTGCCGGAGGGGTAAACAGGAACAGCGTTAGGCACTATGGCTGAGTAAGCAAGTGTATCACTGGAGCTGAAAGCTGAGAGAGACACAAGTCACCTCTGTGAGCTTTACCTGATTTACCATGTTTAGCTGAGGTTACCCTTCAGGTGGCCAAATACATGTCAAAATCTTGGAAAAGCTGCTGGCCTACAGAGCATTAGTCTCCCTACAAATGCCACAGGTTTGGATGAACTCTGAGCCCCAGCAGCAGAATGGGCTGCAAAGGAGGAAAGGAAGCAGCACTGTCAGAGTCCTTTGTTACTGAGAGAAAACCAGTGGACAGCAAGGCCTGGTTTTACTGTGGGACATAGGAATGAATATGGCCTATAAAAAAAGTGAAAATAACTTACTGATGCCAGAAGTCTAATATTTAATTTCCTAAACAAAATAGAAACCGAGCATGATATTTTACTCCATCTAGACTAAATCTATCCATCTGCAAAGATTTAACTTTGAAAGATAGCTAATAGAGGTAGAAAATATATCTTCTTAACTTGTGAATTTATTTTCTTTTACAGCCTGCTCTTTGGAAGCAGTGGCATCTAAGTGCAGCAGCACCACTATTCTAAATATATGGTCTGTCGGTCTGAGGAGAAAGAGACACTCCGAGAGAATGAGCAAGCTGACAGGCACCGGCCAGTGCACCAACGCCTCGTGTTCCCTAGAGCTGTTGGATTTATGTAAGTGCTATTTAACTTTGTGGAGCTAAGCAGCTTAATGAACTTGAGAGAGATGGAGTATGGGGCTGGGAGCATCTACTTCACTTAATCTATTGCAGCTTCTAATTTTTAACAATTTTGGGGTAAAATACATTTTTGAGCGAAATGTCCGTCCTTAAGAGTGCAACGTGCGGTGGCTGTCGAGCAGAACGGGCAGCAATCGCTCCCGCAGGCATCCATCCCCAAGGGGAACGGGAATCCGCGGGGTCTCGCCCTCCTGCACCCAGGGTGCCGGTGCGGGCTCGCAGCCTCTCCCACTGCTCTGCCGGGCGAGGGGAGCCCGGGGCGCAGCTCCCGCACGGGCCGGGCCTGGGGGGCTCGCGGCAGCGTCCCGGGAGCGCCCCCGCGGCTCCGTCACCCCGCGGCCAAAGGCCCCGGCGCGGCCGTGGCCGGTGCGGCAGCGCCACCTCGCGGCGCCCGGCCCGCCCCTACAACTGCGTCTGGGAAGGGCGACTCGAGGGAAAACTTCTCGCGGGGTTTGACTGTTTCGCTGGCCCGGTCTTTACTTATTTTTTGTTTCCCACATGGAAAGGTAGGAAATTAGCTGGACTAAACAAGGCCAGCACTGGACTTGTTTTGTCCTAACTTTAGTTTTTATTTATGGTCGGATCCAGACACTAATGTTTTTTATTTAAGAGAGGTAATTCAGGTTATTTTTACAGTAATCAATGAATGAAGCTTAATTGATACCTTAATGTTTTTAGTTCTTCATCAAATCCATACTGATGAAAAAAAGTGCTACTTGAAAACAGCAACATGTAATAGTGAATAGAATAAAAATGTCACTTTTCTGTGGTAACTGATCATTTCAGTGAAAGGCAGTACATTTGCTTCCCAGTTAACAGGGAAACCTAGGAAGGAGCAGAATAGCATAGGGTGTATTAATATTTCTCCTCAGACTACAATTTTAAAGTTGTCTGTCAATTTAAGTCCACTGCCTATAAATTAGGAACGGTAAGTACTGGTAACTTTTATTTAGCATGTGGTCAACAGTCTCAGCTTGGTGCAAATTTTCACAAAAGTACACACATTTAAAATGCTGGAATACATAAACACAACCCTTGACTTCTGCACTGGCACAAAGCTGCCTTCCTGAGTGTAAGAAATGCCATCACACTCTGCTGTACTTCAGCAGTAGCTTCATTCCCTTCCCATTTATCACTTCTACATTTGCAGCCCCACTACTGCTGCTGGCACTGTGAACGCATGTTAGGCTTCAGATTTCCTACCCAACTGTATCCTTCAGATATAGATCCAATGGCTGTGTTCAGAGGAATGGTCTCCCACAAGATTTGTGATTCACCCTGTCTACCTATATGATATCCAGAAAACTAATCTCCAGGATGACAGCTCATTCAGCACTCTGGAAATTTACCCACGCTGAGCTCCTCTTTAAATAATGACCTGACATTTGTTCTGTAGAGGGAGACAAAGCCCAGACTGATGAAAACGGTTGGCAGCTGCTTTCATTTGTGCCATTCAGAAGCCAGATGATAATTTGTCCTCAGGGACCCATCACTTCTTGGCAGTCAGACCTGTCCACTACACTTTGCTATTACTTTTGCTGTTACCTACTACCCCTGGTGCATGCAGGGCACACAGAGTCAATATTCAAAACAGACTAAGCTAAAATTTACTGCCAAGAGTCATGAAGGATTTCATGTTTCTGAGAAGTGGGAGATAAGATCACGTATTTATTTGGTGTTGATAAATATAAAGCAGTAGATATTGGGAAAGACATTTGTTAGATCTACATAAAAGGTTAAATTAGCTATTGCTCAGAAAAGAGATCCCAGCCTCTCCCAACAGTTTAATGAAGGCATCAGCTAAGCAATAAAGGTCAAAGAGGCAAAACATTCTTAACGTGCAGGCAAACAGATCAAACCAGAAAACATTGTTCCAGATGAACTTTGAGTTCATATTTTGCATGCAGTGTGGAGCGCTCATTCCTTTAAATTAGCTAGAGCAGAATTACAAAATGTACAGACAAGGGTGACCAGGATCTTCAGAGCATCTTCTATATAAGCCAAGATTAAATAAATGAGGACTTTCCAGGCTGAAGAAAAAGGTTACTAGGAGCTGACAATAATGATGACACATAAAATCATCAGTGGGATCCAGGAGAACAGACTTGGAAACACCATATAAATAGATAAGGCCATCCACATCTCAGCTGTGGAAGAACAATAGCCAGGAGAAGACTCTATGCATTTATATTTATACATGTGGTCCCACCACATCTTAGATCCCTTTAGACGCAGAGCCTGTGGTCCCCATGAAGGGAGAAGATATAGATATGATATATATATATATATATATATTGGTTTTTTCCATACTGTGCCTCTTCTATCTATTCCTGACAGTTTTTATTTTTAAGGATCCCCAAATTGTTGCTAGTATGTTGGATGCCATCTATTCTACCCAGCAACAGAGGAAGTCATAGCTGCCCTCCAGAGACATGCATGCAGAGAGATGGAGAGAGACAAGCTGAAGCAGGCTTCCCTTTAAAATGATTAAAAAAAGAAAAGCCCTGGTGTGCTGCAAATGTTCCAGCCACTATTTTCCAAGTACATGATCTGCTCTCTCATCTAAGCTGAACACTTGAATGTGTCCAACTCTCACTGCAAGGTCAGGCAGCAGTACAGGCAGCTGTGCCCTGCTCCTCCCTTTGGAACCAGTGCTCTATTACATAATCACTCCTGTTGCCCTGGAAGCTGTCTGCAGCCACCTTGAGTCGGTGGTTAGTGAAGGAAAGGGAGTGGGGTTCAGCCTTGGAAGTTACTGTGCAACACAAATGCCAGTGGTGCCACCAAGGAGAAGCTGTGCGTAAAGCAGTGCCAAGTTCTCCAATGCATCTGTTTCCCTGGCTATAGCACAGGCTGCCAAAATACAAAGCTGCTTTATGGCTGAATCAAATTGCACTTCAGTCACACTACTGTCCCTGTCCTCTGCAACTGCTTTAGTCCAGAATTCCTGCACAAGCCTTCCTCCTTTCACATAAATGTACATTGATGATTTTTGCTGAAGAAAATGCAGGCAAGGTGGAATTCACTCTTCAGCCTGGAGTCAGGAGTTCTTCCTTTGGTGCTTCTGCCCACACAGACAAAACCTCAGAGGCAGAAGGCCATGAGCTCTTTGTAGAAGCTGCTGTGGTCTGCAGCTTTCTTCCCTCCAGCACTGAGGGCACTCAGGCAAGGCCCTGGGGAAGCCATGCAGCCAGGGCTGCCCTGTGGCTCAGAACTGCACCCAGCCACTGCAAAGCTCTTCTTCAGCACTGCAGCTTTCCTGTCATGGTGCAGGCAGGTGAGAACACCCATGAGAGGCCACAAATCTGGTTCTCACACATGAAGGTGAAGAAAGGAAGAAGCTTGGTCTCATTTTTAGCAATACCAATGACCAAAAATAAGCTGGTACAGAACAGGAACTGGTGTACCACAAAGCCTGAAAGAGTTTCCTTTTCCCCCAAAGGGTAGGGAGGGAGCAGAGCATGAACCAGATCTGGTGCAGTTGATTTCCTTACAAGGCTGCACTAGCCTGGCCCTTGGCTTGGGCTGCTCTGTGGTCTTGCTTTCTATGACTCTCTCCCCTTCCAGGCTATAGACTTGGAGCAATCACTAGTCAGCATTGATCAGTGAGACTGTCTCCACATCAGGCACACCACACATCACTGAGACACCAAGAACATGTTACTGCAGGAACAACAAGGCTGGTATTTATTAGCCTCTCCATTATGCAAAGTATTTTTATTTTTTAAACACATTTACCCATCCCTTCTCATTTGCTCTGAATGTAGCCACCAGCTCAGCTGAAGAGGGGTTTGCCCCTCTCTGTTCCTCAGGTGTGTCAGAGGCTGGGACTGCTGGTTTCCACACCAGATCATCATGGAACCCAGTCTGGGCAGCTTCCCAGCCAGATGCATGCATTCTCCATTCAAATCCCAAAGACAACAGAAAAAGAAAAGCCCATCCAAAATGGAGAAGAGGGCATGTGCAGTATCTTCAGCTTTACACAAAAATGTAATTTCAGTTCACTGTTTCCCAAATACAGAGCCCAGTGATTGGTGATAATTTTCTGTTCTAGCTTCTTAAAAATGTAAAAGAGGATCAGTGCCATTCTTTGGTAGCATACAGTATTCACCCCAGCACAGCCAGAAAGGAAATAGTTTGAAACAACAGATGCTGTTCACAACCAGTGCTTTGGATCTATTTCCAGCAGGGGTTTCTTCCCTCCCCATGAAAACAGACACACATTCTCATTTAACAACTAATTGATTTATTTAACAATACAAATTTCTTTCTACTGCATGGTTTAGCAGAGAGAACTTGAGAAACAAAATTAGCTTCTTTTCTTTTTCTTTTAAAGTTTAAATGTTTACACAAAAACAACCTTTACTTCAGTAAATATAAAATTTACACACAAAAAAAAAATCTACATTAAAAAAGAACAGAATCATGACAAACCAACAGAAAAAAAAAAAAGAGGATGGGAATTCAGTGTAAAGGATCCAATTGCAAGGAAGGCAAGATGGGGCAACACTAACAAGGCATCCCATTTGTACACCTAGATATCTGAAGCTGGAGGTACGATACAAACCCAAAATACATTAAAATTATAATTAAAACCTGTATTTTTATAGCAGAATATTTTATGATATAAATATCTGTAAATTCTGTAGGCAACACAGTTAGTGCAAGAACTCCATAGTTTGCCCTCCACTGGAAGGTCACTGGAGTGGTGTAGGAGCACCCCGTGGCCCACGAGTGCACTAATGGTCAGCAGGGAGCAGACTTTAGATGTGCAGCCTGGATGTGATAGCCCCTTGTTTCTTTGCCAATCTGTGCTATTTCTCACACATCCAATGACATGACAAGAAATTCTGGTCACCTTCAGCAGTGATTTCCAGCACTTCATCTCCTGGCATTAGTCTGTTACCTGACTTAGGCATGTTCACCTGCCAGATCCTGTTTCTCATTCCCTTTTGCACTTTTTAACCTGAACTCTAAAGCTATCTTGTAGCTACCAAGAGAGATTGGCTTCTAGGTTGAAATATTTGGGATACACAGTTCTTCAAGCCATCTGTAGAAATATTTAAAGTAGGGTGAACAATTCATGGTCAAAGGTTATGTGATACAAAAACAGGGACCTGTATAGTAATGGCTAATTTTAGATCTAAATCTTTAGTATTTTTTGTATTGATTTAATATTTAAACTTAACATTCAGCTTTCATATATTAAATGAGCAGAGCATCTTATGGATGGAAGTGCTATGTTATCTCCAAAAACACCAGGTAGTAAGGGAGACTGTAAAATTTAAAATTAAGTGTAATTTTAAAATCATTTAAAGGAATCAAGTGTATTTTTTTATAATCGATACTGTGACTGGCAAACTATAAAAGCTTAAATTATAAAACTATTAGTGACTCTACCTTTTAAACTGTATGTACTATAAAGCTGTATTTTTGTACTTACAGATGTTACAAAATTTCCAAGGCAGGAGTGAAGGGGGGAAAAGGTAGTCTAAAACACTTTCACAGATTTCATTTTTACTAAGAAAGGTTATTTCCTCCACAACAGTTTTATGTCATATAAATCTGATTAAATTCATTGTACTCCTCTCTTTTCTGGGTAGATGATACAGTGTTCAATCATGCTTTGGAAGACCTTTTTCAATGGATAACTCAGTTCTCTAGGTCAGCAAGTCCAACTTGCTTTACTCAGAAAAAAAAAGCACCAGACTATCTCTAACTTGGCCATCCTCCTGCAAAAAACCTTTGTAGCAAGACTGAGGCAGCCTGTTCTGAGAGCAGGACTGGCCCTGAAGCAACCAGCTACATTAACTTCTGGAGTAAGCATATGAAATGTGATAATTTCAACTTGAGAAAGAGCTGAAAAGTATTAAATTTCATAAAATTTTAGAAATTTCACTTGTTCTGTTAAAAACAAAACAGGGAAAACTTAATCCACAGGTGTGCATTAAATATTTAATAGCAAGCCTTTGCTTATGCATATTAATTTAAAAATTATCCACAGGGATCTGTGATACATTGGCCTTGCCTTGTTACTATAACTAAATTTATTAAAATATTAATTTAAAATAGGAAAACAAAGAAACTACTCCTTGGGGAACATGTTTATTGTGTTTGAGATGATACACTGGGTGCTCTCTGAGCTACAAAGGGAAAAAGGAAATCCTTTCATTACAAACTGACAAAGGTAAAAGTTAAAACAGTTTTCACAACAGCATGTACCACATATTGGAAATAGATCTGGGTTTAATACAAATGACATAATTCCTAGTAATCTACAGCTAACTTTAATAACTTCATACAGATAATGAATTAGGCTAAAATGCACTATAATATTTGGTTGACTTCAGGAACAGTATCCTTAGTACATCACAAAATACATTTTGATATCCCAAAGAAGCAAGACTTGCAAGTAGGCATTTTAAACATAACTAATCTACAGCTACAAACTTCTACTCTTGATAGCATTTACCTTTTTGGGGAGCAGTATCCCAGTCTTCAAAAGGATAAAAGCAGAGTAGAATCAGTATAACATATACACAGAAGTCCGTATTGTAAAGGCTATAAAGATTTGTTGCACACTGCAAAGTTGCCTTCTGCACCTTCACACTGCACAAGTAGTTTGTCATTTATGTTGCATATCTCTTGGTCCACTGTCTGGCTATCCTGTCATGTTCTGCTCTGTTGGTCAGGTACTGAGTGGCTATGCTTCCAACCAGAGGGTCAGCTGCAAAAGGCAGGAGAAAATGCATCAGAATCCATCCCACAAGTAACAGTCCCCAAGATACAACATATTTTAAAACACATCCATTCCAAAATATAGTTTAGACCAGAAATATAGTGGAGCTCTCATCATATAAGACATTACCAAGAAAGCACACATGAACAAAGCACAACAAACAGGAAAAATCTCTTGTGGTTATCTGCATATGAATGAATCTTGCCTCAGGCAGGTGCTCTGCTTTCAGCCCTTTGCCTGCAGGACCCATTCAGCAGTGCTGCCCCTAACAGGCACCCTCCTGTCAGGGCGGTGCACAGGACTAGTGGCAGTTAGAGCGTTCGGGCTGCAGGACACACCGAGGGGAGCCCTTCAGGAGCCACCAAGCCTTTGTACCTAAGAGGCTGATCCATTTCTCCCTCACTGTGACCACGTTCTGTAAATGAACGGTCCCTTAGCACTATTGCTCAGTTCCTGCCCTGACCGCAGGCAGTTAGCATCCATCACCTAATGACACTGGTCACACATTGCTGCTGAGAATCTGTACTGCTTCCATGGAGCTCCTCCCCTCCCCACAGGATCAAGGAAGCCTCTTTGAAACAGGGAGAGTTCTCTCTGAACATCACATCCCTCACATTTGCAAGATTAAGCCTTTCAACTGCTGTCTTAAGAGACTTCCTGCAGCTTCTTCCAACATGCAGGATTTATAACTCAGAAGAATGTTGCTCCTTTCCTGGACTGAACACTCCTTTGCTGGACCTCCTCCAATACAGACCTTCAATGACATCAGCTTATTTTCTCCATCATATCTTGGAAAAAAAGGACTTAGTGGTACTTACTTTCTGCTGTGTCACAGTAGTAAAAATACCATTAAAAGAGGGATCATATCCAATATGGAGTGCTTCACCACAAATTAAAAAAATATTAAATTTTATTTAATCTGCAGGCAATCAAATATACAAATTACATTCCATGGCAACTAAGTCAAATGACAGAGTCTCTCAGTGAACTATCAGCTCCTCACCTGGGTTGCAGTCTGTCAGAAGTGAACAAATAGACAGCAGAACCTTTGAAATAGTCAAAGCAGGGCTCCAGTTGTCTTTCAGGATATCCAGACAGATGACTCCCTGACTGTTGATGTTGCAGTGATAAATTCTGGTGCGGAAAGTAACCTGAAATCACAGCATAAGAGACACAGAGAGTCATTCAGTGCTGCCCAGGGATGGTGCCCCTTGGCTCTGAGCAGCCTGGGGGACTCCCAGTTCTGCAGAGCTTCTGCAGACACAGCTCCTCTCTGCTTGGCTTCCAAACCACAATTGTTTAACAGAAGAGTGACTATTTTCTGTAGCCAGGCCTGCCTTTAACAAATCTACCATGATGAGATTAGGGGCATAAACTGCTTTCACACAGGCTCTCAGGATGGTACCCACAAAAACAAGGACCTACTTTATATATGGTAGCTATTTAATGAACATACCACATGTCAGGAACATTCTAATCACAAATGTAACTTCACTGTCATTTCTGAAGGTAAGGAAGTACACAGAATTTGTCTGCATGTGCAGTATTAGTTGATCTTTTTCTTTCTTTCAAAAGACTAAATACAGACCATGAAAATTAGTCTTGTTAAATTAACAATGAAATCTTTGTCCTTACCCTTCATTAGGCAGAATATAATATACAGCCAAAACAATGCTATTATACTAACTAAATCCATCCTTAAATTATTTCAGACTAATATTGATAGAACATGTGAACATTCTGCACAAATACGAAGTGAGAAAATGTAACTGCTTTAATTACACAAAGCACAAGAACATATGGAAATTTTTCTTTTTCATACTGATGGGGGGGAGTAGAATCCACAATGTATCCTGAAAATTTAAAAACTATCATGCTCTAAAAAAATCTACAAGATTTGAATGAGGAATTTGTCTAAAACTGTGCATCACTTCAGTATAACATTCATAATTCAGAACATACTAAATGCTGGGGGTTAAAGAGAAGTGTGAAATACAGAGTGTATATTCTTTATGTTGCAATCATTCTAGGAATGCAAAAAGGTATTAGATTTATAGTAACATAGTTATAGCCCCCAAAGATGTAAGTTGTAGAATGTTGTGTGGTAAAATGTATTTAGTTATGAGAGTTTTGCAGTGTCTTTTCTGGTGACTTGGTCAAGAGTTGTAATTTGGCAGCAAGGGAGGGGAAAAGGGAATGATCTTTACATTTTTTCATATCCATTAGTAAATTACAATTTATTAGATGTCCATACTATTTCTGAGCAAGGAACTGACATTTTAATTTAAGATTAGTTTAATGTAATAAGAAGAGCTTTTGCTCAAAAACATTATCAAACAAGATTGCTTATTTTAGCACTCGTAAATAGACATTTTAAAATAATGGAAATTCATCACACCTATTTACCCAATTTTAAGACACAACATAATGCTCCAGTTTTCTATGTGAACTTTTTATAGCTTTTTCTTATTTCTTAAAAAGTTACTGATAATATTTAATATGGAATCTGGCTCATAACACGAAAGACTATTATACATATATTTTAGTAGCTAGAATGAGAAGAAGGAAACATAAGAAAGTCTTGTGTTGTCTTCTACTAGAACTAAAATTTCTTGAATCTTACCTGTTGATCAGAATTATCATCTCATTTATCACTTGGTGAAGTTTGGAAATCAGTACTGACTGTGGTAATCAAGAAGTAAATTAGATGGAATTTTTCTGAGACTGCAAGCCAAGATTTTGGACCTTGTAGTTTTCAAGAGACCATAAACAGATCTGATATTCAGAAAGTGATGTGCAGTCACTTGGCTGCAAGCTGTATTCTTCTCACATGAAAAAATTATAAGCACAATAAAAACCTTACCCTTACCTTTGGTGGCTTGAATGGATAGTCAGATGAAAATGTGATATCCAGGAAGAAAACACCTCCTTCATATACAGAACCTGGAGGTCCAAGTATAGTAGATCTCCATTCATAAATGTTATCTCCTTTAGGACCGGCACTGTGTAAAGAAAAAAGGGGAGAGGAAAAGAAAGAGTCAGATGTACCCTTGAGAGAGGCATTTTATGGATTCCTTCAGCATTCATTTTATTGAATAGAAACCATTTGATTATTTTTAACACCTGCCCAATTTCCAGCTGATTTCAGTGGGCTAGGTGTTTTAAACTGGCACAAAAGCTAGGTACTCTGCTGTCCCTCTGGAGAGACAGCAATGAAATAGAATGATCATGCAATACTGGTTTTTCACTGTCCAAAACATATCACCAGATCTATTGTCTTGAGTCATTGCTCTGAACTTCTACGTCACCCTTTTCCACACCACCCTTTCCATGCCATCATATTTGTACACAAAAGGAGTTTTACATCTTGACCATATTCATCTTCTCCAAGCTTTTAGCAGATCACACCTTCATAAAAAATGTGGCTTTCAAGTATATTGATACACATTTATTGCTACTTGTTTCATAGGCTAGAGTGAAATGTGTTACACCTCTGGGCAGCAAAACTAGGGAAGGGCTAGAGAATCAAGTAACAAGGAATTGAGCTTCTTGCAGCAGTCATTCCAAAGCACTGTTTCTTCAGGATATATCTGTGTTATGCCTCTGGGCAATCGGCAATGAGACAACGAGCCAAAAATACTTTCTTTTCAGAATGCATTTCTCACTAGGGAAAGGGTTACTGCATAATTATTATTAAAGTAAAAGTTTGGAAGAATGGATAATGACCCAGCATTTTCTCAACTTCTGAGCTGTCATTAATACTATTATCACACAGTAACCATCTAACCTCCTCACAAAAAACCCTAACCAAACAAAGAACTCCTCCCCCTTGTCCCCCAAAGGAACAACCACCAAAAAAATCAAATCTTTAGCAAGCCTGGATAAAAATTAACCTAACCTTCCACAAAGGGTCCTGAACCCACCCTGCTGAGGGCCAAACTTACTGAACTGACTGCTCTGGAGAACAACAGCACTGAACTCATGCAGACACAATGGCTTGATCACATCAATGCAGATAAGCCAATAACACAGCACTGTGAAAGATCCTTTCAGTTTTCCCCACCTGGGCAGTTTCCCAGGCACCACCTCCATTTCCCAGCCATGCTGAAGCAGCCCCATCCTTCTCCCTCTGTGGTGCCCAGGATCAGGCCCTGAGGACTGTCACACATGAATTGCACATGAAGCGAGGGACAGGGCACGGCACCACACCGCAGCCTGGGAATTTGTGGTTTCTGGAAGTGCTCAACACACAGAGGAAACTCCCAACAAATAAAAGGCTCTTCCTATGCCATGTCACCCCTCGAATTTGTCATACATATGTTTGCAGTCTGTAACACAACATGTTGGACATCCATCCTTACTATGTAGTCAAACATGGAGACACTCATCAGAGACAAGGAATATGAGCAGTCTGCACTACAGATCTGCAATTCCCCACCCCCACCACCAAAATTTAGCTATTTTTACGTTAAGATCATTTTTGAGAAAAAAATGCTAATTTTGATTATGAATTCACTTTCAATTCATAATTTTCCAAGATGCTTTTTATCTTGTAGACATTTCATGTACCAAATGTTGCAGTTCTTTCATAAACAGGACAAAATAATAATGGAATTTGGATGACATCCTATTTATTAAAAACAAAAAAATATTTTATGAAGCTGTAGCTATTTTCCTGTTGCCAAAATGAAAGTAGATAACAATAGAATGCTGGCCCCCAGAGCACAGCTAGGGAAAAAAAAACCCTACAGGTGCTGTCAAAAATAAAGTTTGGGTCTAAAATCTTTGTTTCTGTTTGCAATGCATACATAAAAGTGGAAGGAAAATACTAGATACATTTTAAGGGAAAAAAAAGGGAAATCTAGAAGCAAACAGGTCCATTTTTGGTAATGCAATGAACCATTTGTATCTTCAGTCACTCCAGAAGATAATTTTATTCACGCTCCCTAAAAACCAATTAGTGTAAGAACTGAAAATATTGGGGCAGTAACGACAGCATTTAAAACCCACACAGGCCACTGAAATGTTTCAATTAATTCTGGACATTCATCAAGCTTACAGCTAATTAGTATTGTGCTTGAAAACCAAATTTCTGTGGAGCAAATCAATTTCAGTATAAGATGTCCTAATGACTGTTTTATAGTTGAAAGCAGAGGTTAGTGCTCTTGCTCTGCATGTCAGGTACCTTTCTTTCATACACCCCCAACAGCTGGATGCATTTCACTCAAATTAATGAAATGGATGGATCAAGTCTGTGACATGTTCCAGCCCAATGAATCAGTCACGATTAAGTGCAGCACCAGTCCAGGGTCAAACTCTCTGGTAATCACTTACCAAATCAGAGCTAGGGCATTCATAAGCTGGTAGCCACAAAACACAAAATCTTGATGGAGCAACAGGTCTGAATGACAACTTCAGTGTTTTGGCTACAGAGCATACAAGTGCAGGCCATTGCTAACAGCCTGCTATCCTCCTAAATTAGCTTCAGAAAATTACAGATTCAGTAAAGGCATCAATACTTCCTTCTCAATAAAAAATCCACTTGATTAATTTTTTCACAATATGGGCTAAAAAATCTCAGACAAAATAACAAAGCAATTTAATTGAAATGACAAAATATTATTTGCAGAATTAGGGAGGTTTACTTCATACATTAAAGATGGATTGCTTTTTAAAAATAAATTAGAGTTAACTGGCTGCATCTGCTTCCTAAGCAAATATTCATTATGCCACTTCACTGAGGGATATATACCTGATTCAGACAAGACAAAGGATTTATGACCATGCAGTAGCCAATCTAGTCCACAGAACAGATTAAATTTACAAGTGTGACTTCAGATGGTAAATTTGAAAAGACATGAGGTTAAACTTGAGGGGCCCATGGGTTCACAGCAGGTCTGTCAAACCTAACTCTGCTGAACCCTGGCTCTCAAGTTTTCCAAAGACGAAGCACAGCTTTTCCAGAAGAGTGTTAAGAGCATTCATGTGGATGCAGCAGCATTCACACCAGCAAGAAGCCTGTTAGACTCCCAATGCAGTGGTGACAGAAATCCAAGTTCAGCTTTTGTTACAATCTATTAAATCAAAATGCATTGAAGCTGCCCATATGGAACGAAATGCAGGAGAAGAAACTAGGACAAGAAACTTCCAATCTACAATGATGCTGGTAGCATTTTGCTTTCTGCACTCACTAAATGCACTGCTGTCAACAGCCCTCCTCTAAAACACAAGACTCTAAGTTTGGTGACAGAATGCAACTTCATAGTCCTGAGACTGTGCTAACTGAGAAGAAAAAGGATGAAGGAAAATGTAATTTGGCTAAATTTGATGTTAATGCTGTGTTATGCTTTATTATGATATTGAATATGAGTCTGCAACAGCATATAGCAAACTGGGGGGTGGGTGTGCTTGTTTTTGGAAGCTTCCAACAGTGAAGTGTGACTGACTCTAAAAGCCTTATGAGAAATGTCATTGGTGTCACAGAACTAAAGGTACTGGTCTACACCTCAAAAAAAAAAAAAAAAAACACTGGGGGTGTCTACATGGCACAAGTTTAAGTGGTGGAATATTTTCTCATGTTCTCCTCTCAAAGGCTCCACCCTCAGGTGTGATACCCAGGCCAGCAGAATTATAGAAGGCTGGAAAAGATCTCTACTCATTATTACCAAGGCAGCAGCTAACAAAACAATTGGGGCACCTGGGGTGAGAATAACGTAAGGAAAGACCTCCCTCCCTCCTTCCCAAACATTTATTTCAAAATGAGATTCAGCCAGAGTAAAACTCTGGGAAGTTCTTCATAGACTGCTCAGCCACAATTCTGTCACTATATAATTTTTACAGCAGTGTAAGTGAAGTCAGTGCTTTAAGAGAGGGATAAGATATCTCTTTTGATTTTTCTTATTTCAAATGGAAGTACTAAGTAAAGAAAGAAAAATGCCCTCACGCATGTTTCACAACCTTGTGCTTGAAAAATCCACTTCATAATGGTACAGTATAGTAAAGCTCTGCAAAATCTTCAACCAGCTTTGGAAATTGACTTTTACAAATCCTCTGGAAGAAAGGCACTCAGGATGTTACCAGCACAAAAGACTGTGTTTTAGACACACACACAGCTAAAGCTGTTGAATTATCTAGTTCAGTGTGACACCACGAGATACAAAAGGGGCTGTGACAGATCCCACCAGCATATACAATTCAGGTAAATGTACAGACCCCATCTGTAGGGACTCTGCCTGCTTTACTGTCTCAGCTTCTGAGCTTGATGAACTCATTTCCAGCAGAAGAAAAATGCCCCAGGCTCAAGTAACTTCAACTTATCACAGAGGTGGAGATCCATATTTACCATGCAGGATATCTAGTGTGGATGCTAATGTTTGCCCCTCAGGCTACCCAGACAATCAGGCCAGAGAGAAGAGTGATTACAGCCCCCAGAAAATCTAAATACTCCCTAACACCAACATACTCCATTTCCCTCTGGTGACCTTTCCCCAACAGCATGGGGAGCCTGGCTCCTCAATCAAGCCGCTAAGCTCAGCACTTGAGAAAATCCTCCTCATCCCTCCATGTAGTGAGAAAGTGAGTGAAAACAGAGCTAGACAACCCTATCTAGTAGCACACTACCTTTTTATCCAGCTACAGATACACACTGTCATGCTGTTGGTAATTTAAGACCAAAAAACAATCTCACAAGCAACCAAAGGATCTTTATCTGCTGCAAGCTGTCTGACTTGCTCAGTGAGGCCTAGAGAGAGCACAAACACTTACCAGTAGTTACGTTTTAATGTTGAGCATGGGAATAGAAAATGCTCAAAATACTTTCTTGCTTTGATATTTTCAACATTTTGAAGAAAATTTGTCCATTATCCTTCTTTTTCTTAATTCTCCTTTCCAATTGTGGAGGCAATCTTGTGGATTTGGTTATAGAGTGCAAGAAAGAAAATGAACATTAATTAAAAGGCATATGTTTGTGTGTGGCTTTCAGTTCTACGACCTGTGACAAGCATAGATAACAATTGATGTTTTCTTTATTTTTCAATGCCTTGTTTACAACGCTCTCTGCAGTGCTTATTCTCAGCATTCATATTATCAGTACCAGTGCCTAAGCACTTCTACTTAAAGAATCTGGGTACTACATCATGTAGACACAGAAAACATTTTGTTTTCACTGGCAGGAGCTACAAGTATAGCCCTAATTTAAGGATTACAGCATTTTTCTAAGGTTGGACACATGAGGGCTGTCTATGGCAATGTATCAAAACTGTGCAGAAAACATATTTTGATAAGGTGCTCACTATTATTAAGGTTTATAGGTTATGTGCAATTTTTTACAAAGAAAAAGTTCCAGTCTATTGTGTTCTTTATATAGCTACAAATGTTTTTATTTTACCTGCCACTGAACTACCTGCTACATTTGTTTGCTAGAAAAGGTTATTTACTGCTTCTAGCATATCCACAGAGGCTCTGTGGAATTGAGGATTTAAGGATCTAGTTCAGTGTACAAATCTCTCCTTGTGTCACTTCCCTAAAGTCTATAATGTCCTTATGATTGAAATCTAGAAATCAGCATTAAAAAAAAAAAAAAACAAGAACCTATTTTTACCTCATGGATCCCCTGATAATTCAGCTGGTTGTAAAGCAGTGCAGGACTTGTGCCCAAGGACATGGTTCAATGCAAAACAAGTGCAACTTGAGAGCTTCTCAGAAGCAGCATGGCTACTCCAAGCACAATGCTGGTCCAGCCTAAACTAACTTGGCCAAATCATACACGTTCACAAACCATCCATGGATTATTAGCTTTATGCTTAATCAGGTGTCATTTGCCCTCCTGCAGCCAGAGTAGGGCATGAACTTTAGCTGCTTGCTCTGGCTTAGAAATGCAACCACGGGGCCGTGTTTGGTTCAGGTCACACTGAACCACCAGGGGACCTCAGCCAGTGGAGATCTGCTATTAATCGCCCTGAAGGGAAAGACGTGTTTTACACCACTAGAAGCTCCAGTGCTAAACTTGCCATTACTAGAAGAATATACACTCATGTTACCAAAGGAAGCTAAGTAACAAATAATTTTCTAATTTCATCAAAGCTGTAATATGTAGAAAATGAAAGCAATGTATTTTGGAAAGCTGACAGTATTTCCACTGCCTAAAGCCCCATTAAATTGGTTCATTGAAACAACAGCTTTAGATTACTTTCCTCTTTGTATTCCTGCTAGTTCCTAGGACTTATCTTGCTGTAATTAGAAGTCTGTGCAGGTCCTTTCCATCTTCCAGAACAAACCAAGCCAATTATGGAGGCAGAATTCCTGTAATTTTTCTTTCAAAAAGGCAACTAAATACCAGAACACAGTTTGCTAAATTACAACAGAAATACTTAAATTAAACACATAACAAAACACATCAGATTTTCTATGTCTATGCTCTTGACAGAGGAGTTGCACCCAGGCAATACACAAAAGAGTTTACCAAATGTGAGTTGTTTCTGAACACAGAAATCTCATAGGCATGGAGAAATTTAAAATAAACCAAATGTTCAGCATGAACTAACTTGCAATATGCACAGAAGTACATCTCACTGGAGAAATTATCTCATCTACACTGGAGAAATTATCCATACTACCTAATAAAAACCAGAGCAGGACAGTCAGTAAAGGGAAACATTTCCTGCTACTCTGCCATGTGTTCATAATAACAAAGCTTTAATTTAGCATAAACTAAAAGAACAGATCCCTTTCATCAGTGTTGAAAGACCTGTAGTACTAGTGTCAAAACACTATTTTCTTGCTGTTGATATAAAACTCAATTTGTACTAGGGCCAAATCGTTGAAGAACTTTCGTTGAAGAAATTTATCTAGTGATACACAGTTCCCATTTTTCTTTCACTCAAAATTACTGATGAACCTGGGTTTAGCAAACAAGGAAGATTTTGCTTTTCCTCTGTGAGAGAGGATCCCTCTCAACTTCCTAACACAGAAAACCTCATTTGGGATAAACACGTATTTTGTTTTTCAGTATGTTTAGCCTCCACACTGATTCTAGCCATTCACACTGAAAGAGTCACATGGTACCTGAGAAATTGTGAAGCCTTAGTAAAAGGTGTTCAACCACAAATACAACCAGAAGATGTGTGCTGTGGAGTATGACTGCAATGTACAACTCCCAGATCCCAGACCACCACCTCACCCTCAGGAGATTACATTATTAGTAACTCACTCTGGGGCACCCTCCTATTGCAGATATCAGCCGCCTCCATCCTTCATTGCAAAACCTTCATGTCACAAAGCTAAGTGACACTGAAAAATCCAGCTTAGGACTTCCTCCCAATATTTTCAATAACACTTTTAATGTCAACAAAGAGAAAAACATATTGTTCCCAACATTTCTTATGCACACCCTTCAGATGGTGGAAGAAAGAAGTTAAAACAATTTCACTAAAAGACCTAAGTAAGACTAAAAATACAACTGACTTTAAAAATGTAGTAAACTTACAAATACTCATGCCCAAGAACAAGAAATGGGCAATTTTCAACAGACTAAATCTGCAAGTTAACTAAGCCATTCAAATAAAATCTCCAGCTATCCAGATACACCAAAAACCTAATTATTAGGCAGTTCCAAATGTATTAAATGTGACCAAGGTATTTAAAAAATCTTCTACCTCTCTGCAGATTATGTTTTGTTTTCTAAGGAAGGCATCTTCATTCCAAAAATTGAAAGGAACATCTACAAACAATTTTTCAAGACAGAAAGCACACTGGTGAATACAGAATCACCATCATCTGATAATTCAAGCCCAAAGGCAGACTCTGTGATTAAACTTGTGAACAGCATTAATGTTGTGGAAAAATTTGATTCTAATATCATAAAAGGATAAAGTGCAATTTATAGAACATGATTTATTCAGGTACTTCATGAAGGACCAAGAAAGAGAGAATTGCTGAGAAATCACCTGCACTGAAATGTGTGTGTATCCACCTGTTAAGACAGTGAACACCCAACATGCCTGGTGCTCCCACAGTGAAACCTCCTCCTCCACCTCCAGGATGTCCAGGATTGGGTTTCTCTACCACTTCACAATACCAGAGCTAGAAGTTGCATTTCCCCCTCCTCTAAAAAAATCAGCATTCAACTTCAGCAAAGAAGTTCCAGCTTGCCTCATAGAAGTAAAGACAAAACCAGTCAGTCAGATAATCTTGCCTCCATTTCCACACTGAATAAGAAGCACCTACTTGGCCATTTAGGAGCTCTAATACATGCATATCACTTCTGTACAGAGCTGTTTCATACTAACTTCCTGAAAGTTAACCTGTAGTGAGCACTGAATATTTTCATTCAAAAGAAGTCTGTATTTTCAGTGTCTAAGTCAGTTCTTGGTCCAGTCTCCCTAACCTTCTAGCACAGGCTTTCTCCCAAATGTAATTCCATTATTACCTTTAAATACTTTCTTCCTCTTGTCTCTATCAATTTCCACATCAGACTGTACAGCACAACAAACCAGAAAATGCTATGCCACAGCACCCTGTGTCACATGCCTACCTTGAAGCCATAAAAGTCTGATGCAAATCTCTGTAACTAGAAAAAGGCTGTATTTCTCAAAAAAGAATTGTTCTTTCCCAGTTCATACACCAAGACTTTCTCCACTTTGCATGCAATATGAACACCTTCTACAGTCCAGCCCATTTCCAAACGTGCTTGGGGTCACCATGTGGACTAGCTGAATTGAAAGTAGTTACCTGTTTTGAAGGGGCATGAATCTGATTAGGCAAAACTCGAGAACCTTGTTCAGCACAACAGTTTTATGTTCAGAAGGTTTGTCTTTAGTTATACCTCCACACTGGCCAACAAAATTTCCCACACAGAGGGTTGATTAAATGAGCTTTTCACTTTTTTTTCTTTTTCCACTGAAATGAACACCAGAACTCTGGCTATGAGCTTTAAACTCTGCTTAGAGCAAAATGATGACAAGCTTCACATTCCGTGCAGGGGACAAGTTTATCATTGCTGAAAATTTTTACATATCTAACTTATTATTTGATATGAATTGCTTTGGGGTGCTGAGCAAGTTGAAAAGTAACCAGTGCCTGCTGCCAAGACTCCTGGAAGCAGCAGCTGGCTGCAGACTGGCTCAGATGCCAGCACCAGCACAAGAACTGCTGCAGTGGGGAGGAGGGCAAAAGAGGGAAAAGAGGGGTTGCAGCAGCTCAACCCAAACTGGCTTAACACCTGCTAGAATTATATTCTGCATGTGTAGCTCCAGAGCTACAGCAGGGATAAAGTCAGGGCTCAGGATCCTCTCTCTGACACTGTTCCACAATGTTCATTTAGCATGGGAGCTGGAGAGTGATCCAACATTATGGGCATATGTATCAGGACAGGGCAGGCTCCATTTGGGTTCTGAAACTTTAGCCCAACAATGTCCACTTCACTAGTTAAATAAGAGTGCTTAGAGAGTCTCAAAACAAATCAGCTGAGGATAAGAATCTGCTTCGTGTAATGCAGAACTGGAGACAGATGAAGCAACACTTGGTTCAGAGACTATATAAATGTAATGTGTGGATATAAAGCATTAAAACACTCTGGGAATACCAACTTTAGCTCCAAAAGCAGACCAATTCAAAGGAATATAAAAAGCATCATGCATGCAAATACACATAAATCAATGTCTGATATGAGTTTCTTTTACTCCAAAAAAGAAAAATGTGAAAATAATAATCATTTCAGGGGAAAGAAAGGTCAATAAACATCTGAGTGAAACCAGTCTCACCTAGTAAAATCTGTTTTTTGAAAAGCCAGATCCAGCCCAACTATTGCTTGCTCTACCAGTAATAATTTAATCTTCAAAGCAAATGTTCTCTGTGGATATAACTGTAGTGTTTGGGTTAGCCCTGGGAGCAGGGCTTTGTACTCCTCTCTAAGGGAGCTGCCACTGTTTAGGACAAGCTAGGGAATTTGCAACCCTCATGGAATTCTGCTGTTGAGCTTGGACCACTGGTACCCCTGGACTAAGATATGCTGGAACTCCATTGTAAGAAAAACCACCTTCTCTCACAGCCCAGACTCGAGGCAGCTGTTGGGAAGTGTCATTTTACTGCCTGCAGCAGGATACAGAAGCTCAACCCTGGGCAAATCAAAAGCACATGGACTGCACAGACACTGGGTGCTAAATCCTTCTTTCCAATAGCTCAGGCAGCTGCACTAGTTGTATCACATTCAGCAATTAGATCCTGCTACAACACAGACATGGAATGGCTGTGATCTTAAGAAGAAAAGGCTCACACTGTGTATGGTTTTTATTTGAAGCTATAAGCATGATTTATCAGTGGAGATAATGTCTACTGCAGCAAAATTCATCAGGTTATATACAAATTAAGTATAATCTCTTCCAACATGTCCCAATATTATATATTCATACATAACTCTACTTCCTTCATATTTTCAGTCAGTATAATTTAGTGAACGCCATTAACTACATATTGGCTTACATTTGCAATCTAGGAAAAATAATTTTCTTTCTGATAACAAATCTCAAAAGAACTTTTTCTCTGCTGCAAATGCCTAATTTTTAAGTAGTGCACTGCTATAAAATTAGCTTAAGACAGGCTGTCTGCTTATTGCACTTAATAGACTCAGAGCTGAAAAGACAAACATTTTTACTAGCAGTGAGTGTGCTGGGACTGCCTGCTGATGTTTAGATGGTAAAATATTTGTAAAAAAAAAGGAAGTAGTAAATACATCATTTTGGTTTTACTGCAGACAAGATAAATATTCTGTTTTACACAAAGAAAAATAAACATGACAGGGCAATGACTTGATGAAAGTACCTGCACAGATAAGGGGCAGAACAGGGTACACAAGTAGTCTCCCAAGTCTCTGATAAGTAACCAAAGCACTAGGTCTCAGCAATTCCCATTCAGTGCTTGAAGGTTTATACATCTGAACTTTAGAAACGCCACAAACACTCCTTATCCTTTAACCAGGTGTAGATAAGTGCTCCCAAGAGACAACTTACAAAACTAACTTAAATGGCAAATTTTCTTTCTTGTTTAAATTTTCCTTAATGAAACAAACAAACAAAAAACCAAATAGTAACAACAGCAGTAGTATTAATAACAGCAATAATGATAATAATATCAAAAGGCTCAAGCTCTGGCCTGGCTCTAGGTCCCTTGCACGTGAGCATGCTACCTCACTTCCCTGGAGCAGGTTGCCAGGTGCCAGCTCTGACAGCAGTGCCAAGCCTCTCTGGCATTTTGGGCTGCGCAGGGGAGGAACCAGCCAGTCATGCCCCAGCAACTCCCAGAGGGGGTGCAGCTGCTGGGGAGCACGGCAAGATGCTGTGGGGCAGGCTGGCACATTGGCTCAGGCAGGGACAGCCAGAAAGAACTCTTTGATAGCTTGCTCCCTTTCCCCACTGTGCCAAGCAAATGCCAGAACACAAGACAATACTGCAATGGGAGAAATACTGGACTTTTTTATTGGTAGGAGTTACTTTTCCAAAGGGATAGTCATAGAGTTTTTCATAGCCTGCTGATAATTTGTGTTCACAAAGATCCAGCTTTTCAGAGTTAGGCTTCATCTCACTCCTGTTCTCCCTTCACCAAGCAGCAGCTTTCACAGGGCAGGACTCCATAAAAACTGGAAGCTAATTACCAGATGTCTTGGAAATCTTTCCAATCTGCACAGCTTCATCCAGTTTCCAATGCTTAGCATTAGCCCTTTTGGAACCTCCTCATCCTTATTTTGTGTAACAAATTTTCAACAAGGCAGGAGTTCTTTGTTCTCTCCTAATAAAACAACCTAAAATGTTAACACTTCAGCATGAAACTAATGAACTAAATGCACTTTTCTGGAGATCTGAGCAGATGTATGGGCATTTCCAAACTTATGTGAAAACATTAATTCTGGAAGAAGTCCTCTAGGCTGTGTTTTTAAAATAACTTCAGAACTACAAAAATTAATACAAACAACAGTTGTAAATTATCTGTGTTTTGCCAAGCATATGGCCACTCAAGTGCTGCACTTCTTGAGAATAACCTAAAATAAAATCTTATAGGAGGATGAAAAGAGAACCAAGGACCAAGTCAGACATTTACTTAGATGCAACAGCTTTGTCCACAACATTTTACTCCAAGTAAATGCTAGTGGCAATGCAAGATATATACTCTGCAGAGCACTGAGCATACAAGTCTACAATTTACAAGGATGAAAATTATTTTTAAATGTCTTCTCTTGGGGTATACAGTGAAAAAGATGAAGAGTTGGTTGAGTATGAGTTCCTGCGGTACTGCTGACACAGGAGACTGTCACTTTGATACAACCTATTTCACAGGGATACTTATGAAGTAACTGGATGGACTCAGTACAAAGTGGGAATATAGACCCCAGTATAGACCCCATGCACATGAATCCTCCAGCTGGAATGATTGGGAGGGCTTTGAAACACCATAGAAAGCAGCTGGCAGCATCTCTGTATGTGCAGCTGGTTGCAAAGCAAATGTCTGACCATGCTCTCGCTGTGCTGTGGAAGGGGATGTAGTAGGAAATGTAGCCTTTGCCCAGAGCTAAGAGGAATGGGTGACATACAGATTTTTGGTAGCTGGACAGTGGCAATGTCCTGTTCAACATCAGCATTGCTTTATTTAAACTTCTTTGGACAAAAGAGTTTTCACCTTGGGCAAAATACCAGGACTGCTGAATGCCACCTGCAGAAAGACTGCCATGACTAAAACTGGAAGCGATACCTTCACTTTTATTTTGTACAAATTCTACCCCGTGGATGTTGTCAATTACATACTATAAAAATAAGTAACCTTTATCAGCACTCAGTTTTAAATGTATTTAGATGCATGCATTTTAGGTAATAAGCAAGCCTACAATACTCTGTATTTCTTGAGGGCTGAAGGTCATCTATTGCAAGCATCATCTCACCTCCCTTCTCCAAAATACTACCTTAAGTACCTAAAATATGGTTCTTAGTAGATGATATTCAAAAACATTCAGAAACATCAAGTTTATAAGAACTGACACTCAACTGGAGTAACGTCCCAAACCACGTGACACATAAATCATGATCTCAATTTGACTACATTTTAAAGCAAACACTAGTATTCACTAAAACACCTCTGTGGCTAAAAGGAAGTGGCAAACATAGAATTAGCTGCGGTCACATGTGGATGACTATCCAGGAAGACTGTGGTGACATGAAGCCACCCTTTTAGCAGGTAGAAAATGAAATAATCCTTCTGTTGGTGGCATGGCCCAAGCAGCAAAACTTGGAAATGACTGGCCCCTTCTACTACATGTTACATCCTCTGTGCCTTTGGGAGAAAGGAAGTAAGAAGCCCCATTCATTCAAGGCAGTGCTGCTCCTGAGCTCCGTGGCTGTGACGAACTCGAGGCCCACGTGGGCTTCCACATGGGTGTCAAAAATGAAATGCTAAAGCAGCAACACTGCTTTTTTTCAATCAGACTAAAAGTAAAAAACTGTTTACAATATATTCTATGAAGAGAAGTACTGCAAAATGTGGTATTATTCTCCTGCTGACAGTCAATGCTGAGCTGATCTATCAGTCATTTCTGACTTTTTCCATAAGCTTTCCTTGTCAATCTTAGCAATCCTTGGCAGCTCTCAGGAGCCTATTCTAAGTTTTTGCATATTTAAAAACAAAAAAGATTTACACCATTTTCCTCCAGGGCACTTGGCTCCCCAAGCTATCCTGAATGCCTTAAACACTTTCATGAGTCTTCTTTTTTTTTTATGTTAACAAATTTCAGTGGTTATAACAGCAATTTTATGAGTGTGGCTTTTTGAAAAGATAGATCACCTAGCATGCTCCGAAGCAGTCAATCTATAACACTTTCACATGCCTCTCAAACACTTCAGAACTCACACATCCTTTTCAAGATCTGCCCTGGAGAGACCTCCAGCACCTGGCATGACCCCAATAACCACTGACTCATCTGAGCCATGGAAGATGCAGCAATCCATGCCTTACACAAGGTGCTAAATCAGTCAAGGTATAAAGACAGCAATTAGCCCTATGAAGTGGAACATGTCATGGTGATATATTTTTGATGATGCTTCTTTGTGTTCTTCTTTCCCTTTTGAAACCTTTATATATACTCTGTAGATTGGCATTTCTGTGCTTCTTGGATCAACTAAGCGGTTATGCCAAGCCTTCCTACGAACAAGAATTACGTTAGTCACTTAAAAATCTACTGCCTACACAGTCATAAACTAATCCACTCAGCTCAATTATATTGGAGCTACAGATCCTGACCAGACCTGCAGTGTCGTGTGGGGAGAACTTTGTGGAGCACTGAAAAGGGTGAGCCTGCCAGGCTCTGGAGAGTGCCATTGGGATGCCTCTTGCAGACCCTCCCCAGGCAGCAGGAATGGTGTGGCAAGGACCTACCTTGCAAACATCCCAGCCTTCAAAATCCCTAATGCTCTGAAGGTCAGCCTCCATCCTCAGACCCAAATAAGAGCCAGGATGCAATTTTGCTGGCACTTCCAATAAAGTGCTGCCTAACAAACAGGCACAGGCTGGATTTTAGCTTCTGAGTGGTCTCTGGGCACAGCTCCAAGCAGCAGATCATAGAGTCAAGGAAAAAGGTGAAGCAGGAATGTCTAAGGGTTGTATCTAAACAACATGGTACATATGATATGCCAAGCATAAATAATCTAAACATAGCTGTCTATCTGGCATCAGAAAGCAGCCAACAGAAAAATAAATCCCAGCTTTTAAACACTGACTTGCCTCCAGCTTTATCTATTTGCTGTTTGACTAATATTGACAAGTTTGGTCCACAAAGCTAATGTACCACTTCTGCAGACTGTATGTTTCCAGCCTCCTTATAGTTCAAATTTTCAAGCTCTTTACACCTTCCCACTCTATTCACAGCCTTCTCAACCTCCCTTCAGGAATGCAAGAAAAAAAGTATGTCTTCACTAAAAACTCAGCCAGCAGAGACTGACTGCAGTTCTCCCAGAATGTGCATACGTTTTCTCTACCTCTCTTCCTCCATCTGGCTCAGCTGAATGCCTCCCATCTCTTCCAAACAGATCTTCTGTCCTTTCCTTGAATATGCCCCTAGTAATCCTTCTGTTACTCTTCTTACAATGAAGGCAATCCTTATCCCATGAGGACAAAATTCCTTTTCCTAGACAATCCCTCAGATTCAAGGAAGAAACATTAATTATAAATGACATAGTTACATGCTCCCTATCTGTTGAAAATACATATCAGACACACAGCAGTACCAAAGTGTCATTCACCATCACTGATTCCAACTTGCTTACATTTAGAATTACTCACCTTAGACTCATATTCAAACTGGAGGAGTTTTATTTACAAAGCTTTACTTCTGGGCATGCCATACAACTAAAAGCAACTACTGAGAACTAGAGTGTTTTTTCTTCCTGAATTTCTAGTCAAATGACCCTCTTTTTAGGTGGCTGTGTGAATCAACACACACAGCTGATTGAAGACAACCAAAAAAGTACAGCTGAAATGCAAAGAGTAAATTTATTTTACTATGTCACTGGCTAGAGGATCCCAAAACCAAATTGGGCTGTAGATACCCAAATTGAGGGTGCAGGCACTGTCAGGCTCAGCCCAGTCCCTGGCAGGGCACCAGGGCTGCTGTTTGCACCCATTTATCAAAAGGCCACACATGGGTTAACACCATGCTGTGATTTTCCTCTCTGCTTTTTATGATCTCTGTTTTGATCTCTCTCCCAAGACAGGGAGCTCAAGCATGTCTGGGAGAGGGCCTCCAAGTTTCTGTAAACACCTGCCTTATCTCTACACAGAAATTCCTCTTCTCAAACAAACAAAGGATAAACAGCAGTAGGCATAATATATGGTTTCCCACACTGTTATTCTCCAGGCCTTGGCATTCCCAGCTGCAAGGTCACTTGATGGAATCTACCATCCTCCTTGCCATTCTTCCACTTTCAACCCTTCCCTCCCCACACCAGCAAAATACTTCCTAGCTGGTTTACGTCTGTTGCGTAATATGAAATTAATAATGTTTTTACTATAAATTAAGTCTAAAGAGGATGATGAGTCTAAACAGCCTCTAGCTGTTTGCATCTTAATCTCAAAACTATATCAATGCAAATCTGCTGCAGTTACCTGAAATACTTTGATCTGTTAACAGTGCTTATATTCCTCCTGTCTACATTTATTTCTCCTCAAAAGTCTTTCTTTTAAATCCAGAAATATTTCAATAGTAAGGAATAAAAAATGAAAAGGAAAATGACAAGGAAATATTAGAGGAGATGATTAAATATTCATAAACTAGGTAATGCTAAATTCAAAGTTACACATGACAATTTTAAGTCTAAACTCTCCTATAAGTTCCTGACATTCCCTTTAACTACCTGACTGTACACTCTGTCTTAGATAATGTTCCACAATTTCAGAGACACCACCTATTAGTAAGACAAATATTTTGTACCCATAACCTATACAGCAAAGTGTCTATACCCAGCTTCCTGCCAGTCAAAATACCAAAATGCCAGAGAACAGCTCTGCCTCACATGCCAAGCTGAGTTCACCACTTATATCCCTTGAGAGAGTTACGAGGGCAACAGCTCCACTGCTAAAAGGAATTACATGTTATACAATCATTAACTTTGATAAGGAAGAAAAAGTTTTGGAGAATAACAAGGCCTTTTTGCTAGGAAAGGTATCAAATTAATGCCACTGTCACAACAGAAGAATGAGGCAAATATACAAGTAATAAAATATAACAGGATGTATTAAATGCACGTAAAAACAGGCAAAACCAGCATCCTCAATTTGAAAAACAAACAGAAAAAGCCACTGTACAGTATGGGACAGTAGTATGTACAGTTTTAGAGATACTGCAATTAGCCTGTTTGCACATTCAGATTTGCAATTGTTTTACACTTGAGTATTTGTAAAGTTGTCCAAGCAGCAGCAGCAGCTGCATTCCTTCTGAGCTTAGTACTCCAAATCCTCATTTTTTGTAAGAAAGCCTAAAAATGGTAAGACATAAAAAATCTTCTGATTTCTTCACAGTCAGTTCTCAGCCAAATATGCAGAGAGTTTCCTTGCTTGGTCTCAGTTCCCTGACCACATCCCTTGCCCTGCACAGTGCTGCTTCCCTGCCTCCTGCTTTCTTTCAGATACCTGACACTGATGTTACTTTTCTGCAACTTGTATCTAAATCAGAGCTTGAGATGATACATGGCAATACTCAAATATTTACAAAAAGACTGCAGTGCATCTGAACTAAACCAACTCTCCCTGAAGGACAAAGAAAGTTCTTCATGTACCTGAGGCTGGGTATCCAGCCTTGCAGCTCAGACACACCCACAGAAGATACATTGGCAAAAGCACAACTCAACACACACAACCTACAGAAACATTCTCAGGGATTTCTGCACAGCTACTGAATTATGACCTTCAAGAATGATCAGGCTCCAGCAGCCATCTCCAGAAACAAGCAACCAGAGTAAGAAGCAAAGAGCAGCAAGAAAACTCCATCAGCATGTGGTGCACACAAATAATATGGAAAAATATTAAAGTTGCTTTTCCCAAAACTCACCTCAGTGCCACACTCTGCTCTGGGAATATATGACACATCAGTGCTGAAGGAGGGAGAAGCAGGCCTTCCTCATGGTGACTCCATGAACGAAGTCTGGAAACAAGCCAGCTGAGTGCTACATCAATCCTGCCTGGCATAAGACAGGTGATGCTGAGAAGTTCAAGCTCTCTGTACAGTGTTCACTGGCCTTTCACTGGCCTTTGGGCTGTGCCCTACTCTGTAACGGTGAGGCATTTTCCAGGTCAGATGCCGTCTCCAGACTTCAACAGGTCCCACAGGTGTTGTAACAACAATAAGCCAAAAAGACCCAACAACTGAAAACTAAACCCTCAAACTCTGTGGTTAGTTGGTTTTATTTTGGGTTGTTGTTGTTGGTTTTTTGTTTTTTGTTTTTTGTTTTTTTTTTGTTGGTGGTGGTTTTTTGTTTTTTGTTGTTTTTTTTTTTGTTTTGTTTTGTTTTGTTTTTTTTTTTTTAATCAGAGAAACACCAAAAACAAACTCTGCTGAGGTAGAGACTAATTTGGTATTTGATGAAGTAAACTGGACTCTACCACTTGACTCACTGCATTCCAAGGAGCTGTACATCAAATGAAGCTACTCACACAGGATTTTATAGAAAGTAAAGTCTGGCTGGAAAGGGGTCAGTACTGCTCCCTCAGCACCTGAGGGCCTGCCTCTGTATGTTCTGCACCAAAAGGATGGACAAGACGATCTATACTAGAGCTGTTACCAGTCTTAGATGGGAACACCTGCTGAAGAAGAGATTAAAGATGTCATTGCCCTGGCAGATGTACCCTCACGCAGAAACTAGCAACACCAAGCCTGAAATTTGACTCCAAGGCAACATCCAATGTCTTTTCTGTATGCTGACACAACGTTAACTTTTGAAGCCTAATTATGATCATTGAGATTTCAATAAACTTACTCCACTGCTGAACAACAAACAGAAACATGTTATCAGGCAGGGTTTGTTCAGAGCTGCCAAGGAGACGCTTGGCATGTCCCACTCCTCTGTTCCTTTCAGTGGGGCTGCTCCAGGACAAACATGCTTTCAGAAAAATTTAAATAGTCTGGAGCAGCTGGATGCAATCTTGATTCTTACTTAGAAGAGCAGCATACAAAGGCATGTCCAAAAATGAAACAAAAGCTGTGTGCTCAGGTCCAGACTTATGGGGAGAATTCACATGAGTGCTGAGGAGCTGTCAGCGGAGGGTCAGTGGGAACTTGTGGAGAGGAGTGGAGCAGAGAGAACCCTTTTCCCACTGTCTATGAAAATCAGACAGGCTCAGCTTTACTATCTGGGAAATGTAACAAATGCCAGCAGCAGGACGCTGACTAAATAGAGCCTTAAAATGATAAATCAGATCAGCAAAATACACAGTATTACCTTCTGTTCCTAGAGGGGTAAGAGTTTACATTGTCTGGAACAATTTTAGAAACATTCCATGCAGAACACACTACAGGAGGAGACCCTATTGTCCCCATTTCTGAAGATTTACCAGAGACCTTGACTAGCCTCAGGAAGCCAGGGACATCTAGGCAGAGGAGCTGATTTCTCAGCCTGAAGCTGGACTACTCACTACCTATGTCAATGTGATGAGCAGGTTTAGCTCTTGAGCTGTTAACGGCTTTTAATGGCAAATCCAAGAAACATGCAACAGGGCAGAAGAGAGAAGGCAATAAAGGCCAATGAAGATCCAAAACTGAGGACATTTTCCTATTTAAAAGGTTTCTAGGTAGATACTCCTCCCAAGTTTAATGGAGGAGGTTGAAAAGCTTTCAGCAGAGCTATTTTAATCTCTAGCATATCACAGGATGCATGCAGGGTTTATAATGGTATATTTAGTTGGTATGGAAATATTTTGCTGGCATAGGCTATGCAGAGAATTACTAAAATGAACAAGTGATTTCAGTCCTTTTGACCAAATTCTGTTCTCAGTGTTGTCTGAGGCTGAAGTAACGTCACTGATGTCAGTGGAGTTGCTTTAAACAAATGCACACTTTGGACACTAGGAAATGCTAGTAAGAATTAATTTACTTGGTTCAAATTCATTAAAAGATGGAAATTTGTGCTTTTATCTAAGGCATAAAGTATACTTTAATGTATATCTAATAAATGAACAATAATTAACATTTAACAACTAACAACTAAATGATTAATATTCATAACGTATAACTAATGAATTAGTTTAGTCAATGAATTAATACACAATGTAAAAAGAGGCAATAAAACTAAAAATGAATCAGACCTCCAGTGCTTTAGATAAAAATCTATTTATAATTTCTTCAGATTTAATATTTGTTTTACAGAAAAATCTGTAAGAACCTCTACAATCTCTCCAAATAAGATACAATCTCTTGGCATAAGAAACAAAATCTCTTCAGGTTATTTCACTGTTCTGAGCAAGGGCAAATCCCACAATCTTATTATTTACTTTCTTGGTAAACAGATTAGATCCATATTCAGCTATGGTGTTACATATGCATGTGACAACTGCTGGCATATTGCTCTGACAGTGCTTAAGAACATTTCTTTACCAGTTAAACAATCTCTCCCAAAATAAACACATCTTTTCTGTTCTCACAAGCCATAAAGCAGTTCAAGAGCCCTGAAATGATCTTTTCATTAGTCCGCGATGCTTAAGGATCTCAGTACTGAAACATCCCCAATAAGCCTTATGAGTCAGGAAGCGAATAAATCCTGCTCTCCCATTCCCTTAATAAGAATGCCTAATAAAAATGTAAACTAATTCTCTTGACTGCCACTATCCTGTCTACTGAATGAAACCTTCCTTTTCCTTACCATATATTTCTATAACTTTAAAGCTACAATATATTTATGGCTGTTTGAGATACTCAGCCAATGCCACAAGCTGGCACTAGTTTCTTAACTCCCCTCATTTTTTTCCCTTGGCTGAGGCCAGACAAGATCACCCGCCCTGCTAGCGAATCCATCCTCCTCAAGTCGATACTGTAATAACCTCAGCCAAGTCCATCCTCCATCAACAAAGCAATCACAAAGCCCTTAGCTTGCAATATTTCCTTGTTGTAGGTATACTTCAGTAAATTTGAATTATCTATTTGATTATAAACATTTATGGGGTTTTAAACTCAAATGAATATTAAATATACTTAAACTGTGCTTTCCTTCCTCTCGCTGTAAATGTCTCCTTGTCCTCCTAATGCAAACAAATACAGACAGTGCTTCTCCCCACAACATTTGTCACTGTTAGCAGCCAGGAGGACACTTCTGTCCCCTGTTCTACCTACACAGAGGTTCTTGCTGAGCTCTTTTCCTGCATCTCCAGGGTCTCTGCAGGGAAGTAAGATCTCAGGCAAGTAACAATTTGCCTGTCCAGCAACAAAAAGAAGACAGTGGAGAATATGGATATTTCAGCTCATTTTTATGCCAGACCTGGAAGCCAACCAAGAATTCCAGCAGGACTTCTGGACAATTTGAAAAGCTGTAAAAAATAAAATAATCCTGAAGCCTCCAACTAAAAGCCAGGGGTTATAAGAGAGATTCTAGAAACTCTGGGATGGTGATGAAAAGCAAGTTGTCTGGAGAATGGGTCAGGACAGAGCTGAAACAGGCGCCATTCTCACATGTGGCCAGTAACTGCAAAGCAGAGCCATGCCACCCACACCAGCCTTTTGCCACTCTCTGCTCTAAAGCAGGATCTCGAGATGTGTTTCAAGGCAGAGTTACCACGGTGGAAGCTGCCTCAGAGAACATGAAAAGGATGAGACTGTTGGAGAGGTGGGCTGCCTTCCAACACACAGTGCTGGAAGCAAAAGCAGGTTCCTTTGGTCCTGATCAGCCATTTAAATTGCTGTCAAGCCTTCTGCTAGGGAAGCGTTTCTCCAAGCTCACTCCTGAGGGCACACATCTTGCCAAGGGCCAAACAGGGAGAGGGCTGCCAATCTGCTTTTCCCCTCTGCAGCAGGCTGCTGCTCCTTGCAGCATGGTCAGCACATGAAAAGAAGTGCTAGGCCCTCAGCCACCCACGGTCACAGAGGACACGGCTGGACAAACTGATCTTTTAGGTGTGCTTCTCCACTTTTGTTGGGCACTCTCCCTCCTGCTACCTCACACCTGCCAAAAGTACTTTCCCTGGAAACAATGATCCTCCCCCTCCTTGTCTCACACCTAACAGGGCAAGTGTCTCCCTGGCCACAGAGAAGGCTTCCAGGCAGAGACGGTGCTTGGAAGCTCTGTGAACATCAAGGGAAATCAGGAACTGAGCACCATTAACTCCTTTGTGGGTTTGTACAATAGCAGTTAGACCACTTAGGAGACAGCCTCCTTGTTTGTTTACTGTAAGGGGCCTAGTGCATAATTAGGCAGAGGGCCCTGCCCTTCAAAGTCCCTCTTCTTTCAGCCTGTGCTCTAACCTTTAGATGAAAAACACACAGAAGAAGGGAACTGAAGGTGTTTTGCCCATGTAATATAAGCAGGTGGCATGCTGATACTTCCCTGTCTCCAAGAGGATAGCAGCTGTCTTGCTGCTTCAACCTCCTGCTCCTGAGTTGATTCACACAGTGTGAAAAAAAATAAAGCCACAACACCGTGGGTCTGAGCTGGGAGACAGGCAGAGCATCTTATGCAAGTGTCATTACACCATTCTGCACACAAAATGTCCTGCACCAACCTCTCTGTACCTGCATGAGACATGAGTATTTCCTCCTGATAAGCTCCAGTTGAACCTTCTGTTTTAAGTAATGGGTTTTTCTTTAAATTAAAAAAAAAAAGAAAAAAAAAAAACCCTTTACTCGAGTATTGATGTTTTCCTGGAGCACAGGAAGATACAAGGCAAGGGAAGAGCTCCTTCTGAGAAAACACTCTCCCAGTCTTCCTGCTCCAGGATGCTCCTGTTGTCTTCTCCACACAAGTGCAGGGTGTGGAGGGAGTCCCTCTCAAGGGCACTGGCCATCCTGCCCTTGCTGTGCTAGACTGCTGCATTAACACAGCTCACAGGATGCAGTGACAGTTCTGTACTGAAGGGCAGCCTTCAAGATGAAGTTAGGCCAGCTGGTGTTCCCTTACAGTATTCATGCCTCTGTGGAGACCTGCCTTTTGGCCCTCTCTGTCAGGCCTGGCAGCTCACCTGTGCCTCGTGCTCCTTGCCTTCCTGCCAGCAGCACAGGAAGGGGAGCTCACTGCAGCACTGCCCCAGCCCTGCTCCTCATGCTGCCAGCCACACCCCCGTTCTCAGGGAGAGCAGCTCCCAGAGCCAGCGGGAAATCAAGACACATCCCCTGGTAGATTCTGCCTGCAAGTCTGGTCAATGCTTTTCAAATATGCACATGACTCCATGTAAGAGCTCACTGACACCACGCTGACCCTCAACACAGCCCTGCCTGCCTGCACAAGGGCTGAGGCTTTTCTCAGCTCCCTGCTTCTGGCATCTAACATGACTTTCTTCCATGTTCATAGAACAGACTCCACAAAAGTCACCCAAACTGTTTGGATCTGAAAAGACAGCTGGGATGAAATCACTGACAATCATAAAGGTGTGTTTCAGGTGCTGAGAACAAGCCAAAGTGTTTTTTTTTTTTTTTTTTTTTTTTTTTTTATTGCAACTGATTAAAAGCCAACAGAGAAATTCCCATGTCTGGTGCTGAGGTAAGACATCAGATCTGTTTTATATGATTTCCTACAATGCTGACTTTACACAGGAAAGCTCAGCTCTGTGCTGAGGAAGACAACTTCTGCAGTGATGGCAGCTACGTGTAACACAGATCTTCAAGTCTGCTTCTCACAACCAGTAAAAAGTGCATTTGCTTCCATTTGACATATTCCCACCTTCCTGGAAATGCCATGGTGAAACAGTGGGGTTTTCTTCCAAAAACTTGTGATTTAAAATAAACACACACAGTTTCTTTAAGAAATGAGAACTCAATCCTGATTTCAGCAATCACACAACTGCTAGAGGAACAGCACTCAGCACCCAGGCCCACCAGATACACAGAACAGAGGCTGCTGGGCAGTCACTGCCCATTCCTGCCTGGAGCCTGAAAGGGACTGATGATCTTCTGGGATGAGACATCCTAATTCTCACCTCCTCCCACCACCACAGATATGCAGACATTTCCTATTCAACCACAGGAGCTGCCAAGGAAGGGAGTGGATGACGAGGATCTGCAGCAGCAGGGTTATAATCTGCTCCTGTGACAGAAGAGGGCAGCTCAGAAAGAAACTGACTCCTGACCTGACTTTTTATTCCACCACTCATCCAGATTACAGCCCAAAGCATTCACAGTGTACTGTGAATTTGAGCCTCCTTTGGGTCATTTCCTGTTTATGTGCACTGCTAATGAATCCAATAGCTGCAAATCAGGGAGGAGAAAAGGGAGCTTGAGATCTATGAGTGCTTCATCTGGCCCACTCCTGCATTTCTGGCATACATGCAAAGTGCATCCAGATCATACTCTCTTCACTGTAGGTAGGGAACACAGGAATTGCCTGCATCCATCATGTGGAAAGTGTACTTAACTGACTTCTACCAAGGACAAAGTTCCTCTGTCAGACACTCTGAAAGGGGTATGTGCTACCTCCCTGAGCAGGGCAGCAGCCTGAGCTCTGTTTCCTAATTATGTCTGACCTGGAGGACATCAAGATAAGCTATCCAGATCTCTTTTTCAACCAAGCAGGAGAACTTTTAGCTATTGCAGATTAACTCTTCAGTGCAAAAACTGTCCTTCTGGACATGTCTTTGTTAGGATTAGCACAACAGGGCCTCTGAGAAGTATCCCAAGTAAGAAACCAAAAGGAAGTATTTGTAGTGTTGAAAAGGCCTGTACAAACAGACAGTGCAAATGAACAAGAGCCCATGATGCCTTTCAACCCTCTTACTTACTGGGTAGTGCTAGGGTTTGCCCATCCTTGTCCCACATGGGAGCCCAGAGCCACTCCTGCCCTGAGCATTACACCCTTCAGCACTTACTGATGACAAAAGAAGGTGCAGTTTACACTTACTTTTACAGCTCCATTAAAAGGTGACCTGCAAATAAAAAAAAAATCAAGCACATTTAGTATTATGTGCTGAATGCCCCCAAATAAACAGGATTAAATGAGCATTCAGCCTTCATGTAAAATTAGGGTGAAAAGACTGGCACTGAATGTGTCCTTTGATTTTATGCTCATGAAACAGTGTCCTTCCAAACAGCAATGTTCTGAGCAGTTCCTCAAAACTACTGGCTCCACATTTCTGCCTCTCCTGCTTGCAGACAGCACAGTGGGATGGAGGTGTGGCAGAAATATTATCCCTCTGAATGGCGTGTTTCTGAAACGGCAACAAGAAAGCTGGCAAAGCAAGGGGACAGCACGCAGGCCCTCATTCCCCGGCTTTCTCTTTCCTTTCCCTGCTCAGGCACCAAAGCCTATGCTTTCTAAATGCACTGACCTGGCACTGGGCCACACCCCCTGTGGAGGCACTGGGGATCAGACGTATTTGAAGATGAGGTTTTGAGGTCTGGTACAGATTTTAGCAGTGCATTGCACGGCTACAGGTAGAGCTTTTCCCTGTAAAATAATGAACAGAATAGCTATTTCCCACTGGCAGTCACCATGCTGGTTTCCCCTCCTCTTTCTGCTTTTGGCTCTGCTTAACTGACTCCCCTCCCTGAGACCCAGCTCAGGAAGTGTTTCTGCACGTGCTCAAAACCCGGGGCCTTCAATGGGATACAAGCCTGTGCTTCAGTACCTTACTGGCTGGGGTGTTCAAATACATACCTTTCCTACCAGGGCTCTCCTGTACCAAAGTTTGTACCTTTATTATTAATTCCCTGGTATAAAGCAATGAAAAATAAGCTCATAAGTGACTTGATCAATTTATAGCTACTCACATTATTCTGATTTAAAAACATGGATATGTAAAAGAAGATTAAGGGTTTTCCTGTCCTGGTATTCTTACACCACTACCCCAGCACACGAGGAGCTGTTAAGCATTGTGCTGCACTTCTCAAACAACCTTGCTCTCCCCCCAGATCGTATTTGACATTTCTCTGTAGCGAGGCTTTGCAAAGAGCTACCTTCACATACAGAAATACACTGGACAGGTTTCCAGAAAGTTGTTCAAATAAGGTCTAGCACCAAATTCTAAATCTCTTTTATAAACAGAAGCTTTGGTTAGCAACTTTCATCAAAAGCGTCTGGTACATGGTTACTGTTTGTTGGTTGCTTTAACTTGGCTTTTTTATTCCTCATTCTTTTGTGAAATGTGATACTGCTTTATAGATGTCGAAACTGTAAACCCTCAACATTATCCTACAACTAAGATTCTACCATTAAGTCTTTAAAAATATTGTATTCTAAAAATATATTACAAATGTTTTGTAAATACAAGTGTTAAAACGACCAGAGGTGTGCACACTCCCTACATTTAAGTGTATAATTACAGGCAAACTGATTGACATTATCTAGAAATACTATTTAAACTAAGAAACTAAACAAGTGAGTTATACCAATTCTTGTCAACAATAATTCTTTGATTTTTAGTAGACTGATAAAGACATCTGCAATGGGTTGAGAAAGAATTTTAAAATAACTGTAATGTCAAGCAGGAGATTATTTAAATTAAAAGTGCTAGTGAACTAAGAAAAGGGAGTAGGTTATGCCAAATTCTCACTTACAGTTTAAAAGAGGCAGGTGATGGAGCTGAACAAAAGCTGCTTGGTTCATCATTTCTCCTTACCATCCTCTCTGAATAAATCCACCTACCTGACATCTTTTTGCTTTCAGCTAAATACACTACTTATATGAAAGGCAGGTATCCTCCAGCCTTGCCTGGGAAAAACACACCAGAGAACAGTGTGCAGGCATGGTCATGCCCCACGTGCAGGCACAGCAGTGTCACCTTACTGCTGCTGCCGGAGCATGACTGACCACTGACTAAACAGAGGAAACCAGCCAGGAAGAAAAAATGTGGCATGGTGTCTAAACCACAAAATAAACAACAGAATGAAAGCCCCAAACAACACTTCTGGGGTTTTTTCATGTTGTCTGTAATAACAGTGGACATCCTACTTTAGAAACACATGTTGTACCAGGAGCTTTCTATAAAGTCATACTGGCAGAGTTTTTGCTGCCCATCTGCCCTGGCACCCTCCAAACAGTCCTTCTGCTAATATTTCAGCATGCCATTAAAAGAGGCTAATTGTGTATAGAGCACTAGGCATGAAACAGCAGCACAAGCTCTGGCTGAGCCTCAATCCCTCAGCACACGACTTCAAGGAGTGCTCAAGCAAGCCAAGGAAGAGCAGAACCTGCAGAAACTACAGCACACTCACTACTTGCTTAAGAGCTGCAACAGGCAGAAGTAACACTTCAGCACAACACCCTCTCTTCAACAATTGGAAGCGTGATTGAAAAGGGGAAAAAAAACCACCTAAGACATACACAGTGAAAGATTTAAATGTTTAAATTACAGATTTACATTAATGTAATATATTTTCAGACTCTCAGCTGTTAGACTACCAGGCAACGCCACCTAGTGATGCTAGCCAAGAAAAGTCATGCTCCATTCTTTGTTGAAAAGAATCACTCTTGAAAAGGTTCACTCTTGCAAAATTCGTTTTTGTGGAACCACAGTATCAAGAGGTGCAAGTATTTCAGTACCCATGAGCATTTTCAAACCTGCAGCATTAACAAAGCAAAAAGGTCTGAGCTATTTTATCTTGAAGTAATTTCCAGAACTGACAACACAGAAAGTGAGCTAGGTTAATCACATCACAATTTAAAAATGCAGACAATGTGTAGTGTTGATATGATATTGGGGTACAGTGCAAAGCCCAATAAATGACCTCCAGCTTTGGAAAGACGTAGAAATATTATTTGTATGATAAAATAATTTACCTAAATTTTGAAGATTTCTCTTTGTATGTGTAAAATACCTGCTTGAAAAATGCTACCCCAGTCTTGCAATTTCAAGGAAAAAGAAACCTCTGTGTGGGTTTAAACTTTCTTTTTTTTGTGAGGTGGAACTAGTCAGTCATCTGCTGGTGATAGCTGTGAGCTGTAATTAGCTTCTGGTGGAAATTGCCAGCAGATGCAACTAAAAGTTTAAGTCAATTGGCTCTGCTTCCTCCTTGGAAGAAAATTGGCATTTCAGGGCTGCATTCCAGCGTGATGGATCTTAGAAACCAAAGCTAATTTTACAAGAAAGGGAAGTGTCCCTTTTCCTGGTCTGCTTTAACCCTGAACACGCTGCATGTTTCTGCCAAGGATGTATCATTTTTTCCATTCTTTTGCTAGTTTTATTTTTTTTAATCCTCAAAGAAAGTAGCTATGATTATACAAGAAATTCCACTGAAGAAAGGCCAGTGTTTAGTCCCAATTACTGAAATCACAGCTGTGGAAATTGGGAGACGAAGAGAATGCAAAAAGTCACCAATGGTGAACGAAGGCAGCATGTGAAACAGGACTTGAAACGGGAAGCACAGCAAGCTTAGGGACATGAAAAGCCAAGCAAAACCCTGAAGCACCAGTACTGCAGCTGGTCCACACCCAGTCTGAACCATTGGTCTGTGACAGTTCTGCACTCTGGCCGCACCACACTGCACCTTTCAACAGTTCCACAGCAAATGCAGCATGGGTATTTGCTCTCACCCTGCTTCCCACCAGTTTCCTGCATTTGATTAATATTTCATGATTTCAACATTCAGGCTTGATCAGCCTGTAGCGGTGTATGGGTTATGCATCTTGTGACCTGTCCTGATCATGTCCTTCATATCTGCTGTCAAGTAGATAGTGAATGTTCAGCCATGACAAGTAATTGACATCATTGCTTTGCCAGCTGGGCTTTGTGCAAGCTTTGCTGGCATTTAACTTCCTAGTATCTAAATCCCAGGGATATCTGAAGATCTCAAATAGTAAAGAAACTTCACTTCCCCAAAGCCACCATTAGTTTGCAATGACCACATCTAACACATAAGTGTTTTTCAATGAGAGGGTATCTATTCACTGAGCGTTGGAACTTCTCTTCAGAAACAAAAACTTCTTAACAAATCAAGTAAAAACCTACACCTCTGTGTCGATGGCACACAGGCACACCTGCCTTATCGAACCAGGCAGCATGAAGCGAGGAAGGGTTTCTGCAGGCTGCCTTTCAGTACCCACTTCATCTGCATACGACAAAACGTAGCTGATGATGTCTTCAGACTCACCAGAAAGTAAAGTGATTTAGGATATGTAAGAAACTCACATGCAAAACATGCTAAATACAACCCTTACACAAAAGCTTAATGGAACAATGAGGAGTTTTGTCAAGCAGAAACTCAAGCAAAGTGGCCTTTTTTGACACTGGATAGACTGGTCACATTGTAAACTACTGGAATTATGCAGAACATGCGACAAAAAAATATACTAGTGACTGTTTTGATGCATTTCCTGAGGAGACATGCAGTGACAGCACAGCAGAACTGCCACAACCATTCTCACTCCAGCTGCCCCATATATGTACAACTCTCTCCCAAATACCTTTGAATGCTCACTTTGTAACAGGTCGGCTTCTCAAAAAGATATGCTAAAAGGGGGTTATTTATCACAATTTTTCTAGCAGATGAACCAGAAAAAACATACATGCACATGCTTGAGTACATTATCCTCACACAATATTGGATTTTTCAGAAGGTTTAGGAGCATTCTTAATAATTTTATTTCCTTTAATAAAGCCCATTTTAATATCTTCCTATTACACTAGATGGCTTTAGCTAGATGGGAGCCTTTCCCCTCCAATTAAGAAGAAAAAAATCCTGTAGGTCTAATTCTGCCCACAGGGTAACTTGTTCTTTCTCCTTTTTTTAAGGTTAATCCTTACTACTTAATTATAAATCTAGTGTTTTGTACAAAAATGGGATCTTTCTTAAGTGCTCTTCTGTTCTGTCTTCCTCTGGACTGCAAAGCTGTTTACCAAGACTTTTATCACGTCTTTCTTGTTAAACAGTTATTCTAAACAAGCAATAGAACAAATCCTGATTTCCTCTTAAAGCAGTGGAAAAGCAAAGTTTCTGCCAAAAAATCTACATAGCCAAGATTGTTAGCTAATGTACCTCCATTGCTCTTAAGGCTAAATCATTTTGCACCACAAAGGAATCCATCCAGGAGCTGAAACTCTCAAGATAACAGCTCTTCAGGCAAAAAATGAGCAAGACACTAATATCTGTACAAAGAGAGGTAGCTAAAACTGGACTCATAGTTAGCCCAAGGATTCCCTGCACACCTAAGTGCTGTGGAATGCTTGGCCCTCCCATATCCTGGTTTCACACTGAGTGGCTCTGTCCCCCAGCTGGGGTGGGGTGGCAGGACACAGAGCCAGCCCTGCCTTAGGTGTTTCCCAATGGAGAGCAGGGGGCTGCCAAACCAAATGTGCTGTGTGCAAACAGCACCTGCACCATTCTCCACCTCAGTGAGACACCATTCACACAAACTCCAACATCACCTTCACCCAAAGTGTCCATTTGGGCCGAAATATGGCTCACAGGCTTTGAGTTTCTGTATGCTTGCTCTTCTCTAAAGGCAGAACAAAGAGAATATTTGGCTTTAAAAACGTCTTAGAAACTACAAATGAAAAATTGCATGACAAGTGTACAGCTTTAATTACATCTCTCAAGGGGACGAGAGAGAATTTCTGCATCCCCATCTTGTCTTCCCTCTGCCCTGGAAATTCGTAAGATGATCCGAGGTACAAATGTTCGTATTTGTAGGGGGGAAAATGACCTACATTTCATTCCTAGCAGATCATGCAAATAACAGGATGTAAAGTCTCACAGAATTAGTTTACATTTGAAACATTTTCAAAATATTGTTTTAGCTGGGTATAATAGACCACCATAAGATGTGACACACAGCAAACACAGGGCTGCAATTAAACAGCTGGCAAACAGCCAGAAAGAGATAAAGGCCCAGGCTGTCACTTGCTAGACAATATATATGGCTATTTTGGCAGCCAAAATGAATGTGATAATTGAGCCATGACACATTAAAAAGACACACAATTTCCAAGGAAAGAGTTCCTGAGCACTAAACAGGGAGCCATCTATAGTGTGCTTACAGCCACGCACAGTTTATGAGTAATAGCAAGAGCGGACTGATGACAATTCAGCGGTGCCAAGCCAACCTTGTCTCATGCACTGCACCACTGTATGCACTGATTGACCACAGACACAGAAATACAGCACTCAAACCCACAGTGGCCTTCAGAAAGAAAGGGAATCTGAAGAATGTGGACACGGACTTGGAATGTTTTTCTGAATGCTTTTTATACTAATTAGGATTTTGTACAGTAGCAGTTCTATTTCCAGAAGTCACAGTGACTGATTTGACTTCAAAATCCAGAAAAGACCCAGTTGATATAATTCACTTTTAAAATAAAAATACACAGCAACACATGAATAGTAAGTAACTCTTCAAAATCACGCTTTTGCTATAAGGAAAAATGACTGTTTTGTTTAAGACATGAAGACCCTTAACATTGACAACAATAGCTGTTTGGAAGACAAAGTCCAGGAATTTTTCCAGTGATTTACTGCATGTTTTATTAAATAACCTAAGAACACAGCAAACAAACAAAGGTAGCAAATGAAGACATGGTTTTAAGTTAACACTCAGCAGCTGTATAAAGCTTCCTATAAATGTACTCCATCAAATTAACATGCTGACATCAATTACATTTCCTTCTTGAGTAAAGGACTTGAAAGCCTCTACATGGTCAGCCTCCAGCCCATTCATTCACTAACCTCCCACAAAGTGTAGGTTCTTCAAGATCTATAATTATGCTCACATAAAAGAAGGCAAAATTTAGGCTCTGTTACAGGAAAATCCCTATGAAGAGTTTACTTCCAGGTCTTAGTCTAAACTTAACCACATTAGAGGTTTATTCAAATAAAGAAATTGCATATGTAGCTTCCCCAACCAAAAAGTGCCATGCATCAAGAAAGCTTAAGAAAGAACCCACTTGTAGATCCATTCACACCAGTGATATCTAGAAGACACTGCACAGCTCTCCATAGCTTTGATACCAGCGACTCACAACTGACCTGAGGGATACTGGCAAAACCTTTGTAAATGATTCCCTGTACTAAGAATCAAACAAACAGAGGAAAAACCTTTGAGACATTAAAACAGGGTCTCTTCAATGGAAATTAATTTCTTTTCTCAAACAAAAGTATCAAAGTGCTCTAAACCATTCAGATTTCCTCAGAAAGAAACTCCCTAGCTACCTCAAATAACCAACAGAGACTTCCAAATCCAACAATTAGAGCAAACTAGCATTTCCATGCTGGGCCAAAATAAAGAATCAGAATCAATACTTGACTTTATACTAAACCAGTACAACTACAATAATTACATAATCTACTTTTACACAATTATCTTTAATGGTTATGATAGTAACTTCATTAAGTGTGAATAAAGGAAATGGAAAGGCTTAAAGATGAGGTCAGAACATGCACTTTTGGCTGCTTCCTCAGGAGATGCATCAAATATGTTATTCGTGTCTAAGGAAGAGCAGACTCTTGAGGGTAGCTGCAGTGCCCAAAAGAAAAATGAAATCATGACACACATTTTTCTGACTCACAAATTAGAAGGAGTATAAGGGGACAATTACAAGAATAAATTAGTTGACCCTCATCTGAAAATTTCATATTATTGCATCCATAAATGGCATGCATGCTAATAGTGAAATAAATTAAAGAAGTATAGTCTTAAATTTTTTTTGTGCCCAATACTGCAGCAGGCATCTTATACCCAGGCATATTATCCCACAGGCTTTGTCCAGTGGTGTTTAGTAGCAGCTGAAACAAGGCCAATTCACATTCCCTTCAGAAAAGCATTTAAACACACACAGAGTTTCCTGGAAAAGGTGAGAAAGGTGGGCTTCCTCTGACTCAGGGCCACAAAGCAGAAAGGCAGTAATTAAAACTGTAGACACAAAGGAGGAATGAAGAGAAATAAGTCCCAGTTATTTAACATACTTCATATACTTGCCCCTTGCCCAAATATCCAATGAAATCTCAGTAAAAAGGGGTTTTTCAAAGCTCTCATATCCAGCCTGATTATGAACAGACATTTATGGAAAGAGTTTCATGGAATTAAATTGCAATCAAAACTTAAATTTTCTTTTACTTTAGGAGAAAGAGGATGGAAATCTGGTTTAGGACAAGAAACAAACATGCTTAAGTATCTTTGCAGTATGAAAACCTTCAAGGACTGACAAAACTGTCAGGCAGAAAAGACTGAGTAATTCAGAAGAAGAGGAATACTACAAGTAGGCTGTTTATTTACACCTACCAGGGAATCAGAGAGCGTTTTTCGTTACGGCTATGTTAACTCAAATCAACCTTTGGCCCCTAGTAATGAGCTGTAATTGCAAAAGACAATTTGGAAACACAAGGAATTAAGGGAAAACTTTTTAATCTTCTGCTGCAGAGTCATAGCTGTAAAAAGGCGTGTCCCAGTATAATGCAAAGCACTAATCCTCCCCATAAAGCAGAATACCCTGGAGTAGATAATAACATTCTCTGTGAAGTAAATCCTCTATTTATTTATACTTTGGCACAGTTTCCAAGTGTTTACATTTATTCAGTAAGCCAAAAAATTACTCAGACTTATTTTTTCTTTATATTTAACATATAGAAGAATGGCAAAGCTCTGAGCACCTGGACCATAATTAAATCTATAATTCATACAGCAGCATGAAGACTAACACCTAAATTAACTCTACTTGCCAGAAGAATTAATGCTATCAGGAACAACTTACTGCAGATTGCAAAAATAAGAATAGAAAGGTTTTATAGTAAAGCTTCTGTCTTTCAAACTTCCCTCAGGAAAACCTTTTTCCCCAAATTTCTATTCCAGTGGTGATCCAGACTCCACCATTAAAACTTTAGAGGCTAGAAAAAAATTCAGAGAAACTGCTGACAGACTGAGAGGCACAGTGCCTGTTAGCACAGGCACTGGAGCCACACTGCAAGCAGAGCATGGCTGCACCACCAGCACACTGAGCCCGGCACTGCTCCTCAGCAGGGGAAAGAGGTGCCCTGGCTCAGTCTGGTGCTGGAGCAGAGTTGGGGTGTCCCAGGAACATGCTCACTCCTAACAGAGGTTTCAGCCTCTTAGGAACACATGCAGCTGGTGCAATTTCATACTGCAGTTTATCCACCCACCTAAGACAGAACAGCACAATGGGTGTTCCTGTGTCCTGCTCTGCATCCAAACTGGCTAAAAGCCAGGCTGTGGCTTGCACCTAGCTAAGAGACTGTAGTTACACACTCCAGCAGTGCCAGGATGACTCATGGTGCTTTGCACTCTGCCAGATGACTTTGAAGGGAACACAGTTGCATATGGAAAGCACAAGCAGATGCAGCACAGCATCTCTCAGACACCCGTCAAGCATTCATTGTTTATGGCATCTATTGCAAAGCTAACCAGAACTGACCCCTTGGTCTGTGATCAGCAACCAACTGCAGAAAAACACCAACAGAATTACTTTCAGAAATAACATTCAGTGCACTCCACGGACTGCTCACTGAACCATTTAGAGTTACCTATTTTTTTTCATTCAGGCTTCAAAAGCCAATGGCTCTTTCGAAGTTAACAAACATGAACTCTTCTGGGCATAAATAGATTTGGACTAAGACCTTGGGCAATACAGTCTCTCATAATTACCTGTTCTTCACACAGTTCTAAGAAGCAGAAAACCCAAATTATATTTCTATTGGTGCATTTTTTTCAAACAGCACTCTTATCTTTCCACCTCCTGGAACCAGCTGCTATCACACTGGTGGGCACGTGTCATCTTTACTGGAAAGCTGCCCAGCCTGGATGGATGATTTTAGCAGGGAGGTATCCAGCTTATCTCAGGTGCAGAGAGAGTTGTGTTCACAGTCATTCCTGTCTCCTTACTTGCATGTTTGAAAACAAAAAGAGTACAAGCACAGCTGAGTCTGACAATCCAGATAAGAGATTTTATTTATACTTAATTTTCCAAGGTCAGAATCTGGGAGTTAAGAAAAATTAAGCACATCAACTTGCATTTGTCAGAAAAAAACTCCAGAGTTATCAAAATCTCTCTTACAGTCCTGCCTGAATGAAAAGTAGACAGTAGCCATCTACAGCAAAGATATCAAGCACAGCCTGCAGAGAAATTCAGAGGCAATGCAAACGGCATAAACAGTGTCCAGAAGGATGAAAAGTCATTTCTCAGAGTAGCAGAGCTCACATCTCTATTTTCTCCATCTCTTACCCTACCTTCTCTAATTCCTAGTAAGGCACACTGGTCCCTGAACAGTAATTTTGCCAGAATGCCCTTTACATCTGGGAGAACCACATGGTGCTCAGCCTACAACAGCTGTTTTAGTATAGAGAGCTGCTACTGTTAGCTTGCTTTGTAACTGATAAGAAATTAATTTGCTTCTTCTATTCCTACAACAACAAAACCCAAAAAGGTCTAACAGAAAACAAAGACTTTAGATAATGCTAGTCTGCAGTATTGCCATGAAAAATAAACCAAACAAAACACTTGAAAGTAAAATGCTTTCACTGCACTTGTTTTCAGAGAACCTTGAAAGTAACCGACTTCTCCACATATGGATCTATTTAAGGCTTGCTACTCTCTATTATCAAACAAATCACTGCTTTGTTTTGATGATGTCCCTTTCACTTTCAGAAACTTGTTTCTTTTTGAAAAAAACAAGTTGTGGTGTGTTTGCTCTGGTATAACTAAGTACACCACCTGGAATTCTGGCTTATAAAAAAAAAGGAAGAAGCAAATCACACTCAAAATACACAGCAGCCAGGATGCTACTGCAACTCTTCATACTACTCCAGCTACCCAAGACTGTGAAAGAAGGGAAGCTAGCCAGGAGCTAGCACTACCTGGCTGTATAAAACTTGTATGGGTATCATACAAAATTTCTACTCCAGACAAGAAACATTTTTTCAGCCACAGACTGTGCTTCGAACAGTTTATCAAGTGAAGACCACCCTCTCAGATTAATGTTTTTAATCATGCTTGTAGAATTTTAGGTTCTACAATATTTCTACCTTTTGCATAAGAATATATATCATTAGAGCAATGGTTAATGTGCAGCAGGCTGTGCTGTGTAACAGATCACTTAGATTTGCTTCCATGTGAATATAGATTTAGAGTATTCAATGCAAGTTGATTTTAGTCTCTTAAGACCTCTCTTTGCACTAGCTTTATAGAAATCAAACCAAAACTCATTATTTTCCTTCTAAGTCCAAAGCTCTGAACAGAAAAACAGGTATTTGCATAAGAATGTTAGTTCTTTGGGCCCTCAGGGTATCTTTAGAGGAAGATGTTGCTAAATCTGTAATGTCCAACTACAGCTTTTGCCATTGCTATTAATGAAGTAGTAGAGATATGGCCTAGGTATCTATGAACAAGTTAGGACAGGCACTGATGCACAGGAACTGCACAGAGCTCTGTGTCAGCTATCCATCCCTGCATGACTCGCTCATCCCTTGGATCCTCCAGCCTGGATGGAGCCTTTGATACTGGGATACCAGGGAGAAGGACAAACAGCAGCTAAAGCAAACCCCAGGCAGTGGGGACACAGCAGATAGGTCCTTAGTCAGAAAAAGTTTATTTGGGGAGGAACCTGCCCAGTCTGCCACAATAGCAGCCTTCACAGCAAGAACCACTATCAGCTGTCCTATTGCACAGCTACTGATCTATTGAAACACTTTCCACACCCTCTAAAATCTACTCTGCTCAAAGCATTCACAGCATAAATGCTTTACTGAAATTGTAAACAAAACCGGCTTTCTGCTGCTAATCTTCCCTTACAGAAAGGAGAGCACCCATGTTTCATTTGTCCGATGAAATCTGACCAGCTGATGCTCTACTGATTCACTCTATCACATTTTGGTGGCTTCCATGTCTAGGCTTCAGAGTGAAGTGATAACCTGAGATCAAACCTAAACCACCTCACTGCAGCTTCAAGCTCAACAAAGGGAGCCAGCATTGATTGAGAACCCTTTCACTTTCTGCAGCACCTGTACTGCTAAGTCAGTCCCAGGGGGGGCTGAGTGTTGGGCACAACTACCTATGCTCAAGCTATGTTAAACAAGCTCCCAAAAGGCAGGCTGGCTTTGCACTGAATGAGAGCCTTAATTTTCTTACTGATTTCCAGCCCTGCCACTGAAGCTACATGAAGGGTTTCTGGCAAGGGAGGAACTCACCTCCAAGACAATTCATTGTGAATCCCTGAGGCTGGCCTTTAGCTTTGCTGTCTGTTCTCTGACTTTGCTGGCTACCTTCCCAGCTCCTGCACCCTTCTGCATGCCTCAGAGAGGAACTACTCAAGTTTATAGCAGCATTAACTCATCAGCTGGAAACCTGCCAGGCTGCTTACATTTTCACTACAATCGTCTGAGCTCTGATTCCAGAGGGTGCCTCAAGCCAGGATCCATGGGCACAGACAGCACTGCACAACTGCTTTCTGATGTGCTTGATCCATTTGGGGTGCTGGGCAACATGCATTAGTGCTTGCATAGCTACTGCAAACTGCCTCTTTATAAGGACAAAAATGCCTCTTGATTTTGTTTAGCTCAATGTTAGAGATATTCATGGGCCTGGGGAACAAACACAGAGCACCCAAGCACAGAGCGTATGCGGCATCAAAATTCAAGATCTACTGCAGATCTACTGTGCTATTTGCTTCTCACAAAGGTGACACACTTCTGGAGAACTGAGAACATGTGCCTAGTTAATTTCTAGTTAGCAGAAAGTAACAAATTTGTGCAATTAAAGTAAGACGAGGTAAAAATTAAAACAATGCCAAAATTGGGGGGGAGGAGACAGACAGAGGGGAACAATAAATCAGCAGAAAAATCACAGGACATTTGCTTTTTTTGACTGACAACAGCACAAAATTTGTGCACTTCCAATGACTTTTTAAATAATTGTTGCTACTGCTTGGAATCATAGCACCTGTATATCTTCCAGGATGATTATACTACAAAACCCTGACTAAATTACAGTTTTTAAATGAAATGAGAATCACTTCCCTGCAAGCTTTCCTTTAGCATTATAATTTAAATCCAGTGTTAATGCTAGTTTGGTCAAACTGGTCTTTAAGAGGTCACTTAGTCTATTTCCTGCTTGAAATAGAAAAAACTATATCTAAACTGCTCCTGTCAGTCCTTTGTTTCTTAAAAACCTCTGGCAATGCAGACCCACCACCTTTTGCATGCTGTCTTTATGTCCAGGTACTCCCACATTGATATTAGGTCTTCATTTTAGCAACTGAAGTTGCTTGTCATAATTACCAACCCTGGACTAGCAACAACTGCCTTACTTCCTTTGCAGCAACTTTCTTCTATATCTGACGATATTTTCCTTTCCTTCTTCCTTCAAAGCACATGATCCTCAAAGAGGCTACACCTATTGTGAAGAACTCCTCATCCAATCTTTTTTCCCCATAGATTTGTGCAGCTAATTAAGCCTACTAAAGCGCTGTACCTTGCAGTTCTCATTATTAAATTACACAATATTTTTAAGGTCACTTCCTACATTGGCCCCCATCACTCAGCATTCTAGTCCTGTCCTCCAATGTGCTAAAACCCTTTGGTCCCCACTGTTAACTCCAAAGGCAGTATTTATATGCTCTAGGGCAGTATCCTCATCAATAAGGGAAACATCAATTACTAGGGACTGTCAGATGGTCCTCTACAGATTCTTCCAACATGAAAGTGACTCACTGCTAACTACGGGTCACTTTGCTGTTTCATCAAAAAAATCTTATCCCTCCTTTGTTTCTGAAAGTGATGCTTACAATGGTAACTTAATCATTGTCAACTGAATTTGCATCTTAGTTCCCAAAAGGTCTGGCCAGCCTGTTTTACTGTAAGTGCTATAAAATTAACAACTACTCCAGCCACAGTTCTGAACTAGGTAACAGTATAGTGCACTCTCTGCAGAGGGAAAATTAATCCAAATTAATGCAAGCAGGCTAGGACTCATTTATCACCAGCAGTTACTGGCTCAAAGTAAGGCATCAATGTAAAGGAACTGCAGAGCTTCTGGAGAGCTTAATGGTACCCATGCCTCTGTCTGAGACAGCAGCTGGATATTCCTGCTCCTGCCTACCCAGCCCTGAACTCAGAAAATATGCTCAATGTATTTTTAATGATCTGTGTATTACCTGTCTCAAAATGTTCCACATCTATGCAAACCCACGTTACACCAGCTCCAAGAAACCTCCACACATCAGTTTTATAGGGATTAGGTAATTTTACATAAAGAGTTTGATGCTGTTTAGCTGATTCTCTTGTACTTGCACTTTGTTAAATTGAATTTGAAGTAGGTCTCCCAAGTCTATAATAGTAGAGAAACTGATACACAGAGACAAGTCAGTGAGAGGGGGAAGCATTCAGTGCTAGGACCCTGCCACACATACTATTGATCACAAACTAAGTATGACAGGCTGGCAGGGGTGAGCAATGCACAGCTTGAGTGTAAAAAGAAAGAACTATACATATACTTGGCATACTTTAGTCAGTTTTGTCACAGAGCCTGCAGGGCCTTTGTACAGTTATACAAATCCAAAAAGCAGATTTGTCCTTAACTCTAAGACCCATTACTTGGCATTTTCACAAATTTTTGCACTAGTACCTAAAGAATTGTTTAAAAAACTGGTCAGGCTTTACTACTGTTTCCAGATAAGACAAAATGAGCATCAGTTCTTTAACACCAGTAGCTGAATGAAAACGTGTTTGAACCATTTCTGCAACTTTAAAGTACGTACAAAAACATAAATTTTATTTTCTTTTCATTTTCACAGTAGTGCTATTATAAACTAGCCAAGTATCTATACAATCTTTGGACTAACACACAGGTTTCAGAGCAGGTAGGACAGTACTGTGGACACTGCTCACACAAGTGTCAAACCTGCAAATCTGCAGGCATGAAAACTTACTCCCATGAGTAAATATGTCGATTTGTGTTGCATAACCCTCTCTTAATTATGCCACTGAGAATAATACTTGCATGAGAAATTTACTGTGTGGGGGCTGATAAAAAACCTTGGTTTACAGCTTGCAGGAGGTCAATACTAGCAGAGGGGAAAAAATTCCCATAACTTGAGGCATTTTGAGTTAGTAGATCTGTCAGCTAGTCTCAACTGAAAAGAAAGTAATTTAAATATTCTCACAATTCAAAACGTTCAGGAGTTACACAATCTTTCACTAGTGCAGTTTTTAAATGAAAGTATAAATATCAGTGCAGTCTGGCTCTACTTAACACTTAAATATTTTACTAAAATGCCTTTCTAAATTTGCATCATCCCTCTTACTTAAGCAGTTTCACTCACTACTAGCAAATAAGGTAAAAGCCACTCTGTAACATAAAGGTTTCTTCTCCAACTGGACAGTAATACAAAAACACCAGACTTCTGATGCTGTGCTAAATTACACCACTCTTTCCTACTCTGACCTGGACTATAGTCTTCTGGTTAGAAAAAAGGAAGGAAGGAAGAAGAAGAAGGGAAGAAAATGCTTAGGAGAAATAATTCTAGATAAATCAGATATGAGCAATACTAACAAGTAAAATTTCAATATTCATTTGAGAGTCACTTCAAATATGTTTGGAGAGGAGCCATGAACCCTCTTCACTGTATTTTTTTTAACTGTAAACTTCTGTATAGGGAAGGAAGTGTTAGAACTAATCTTGTGGGTTGTATTCTCGAAACCATTCTGCAAATTTCAGCTGTCTTTTCACATAGAATGCATTTACTGCACTCAGTGGTGACAGTGCTGGGCAGGGAGAGACAATAAAAAGCATAATGTGTCACAAGATACATTATCAAGTAGAGTTTGGGTGATTTTTTAAAATTTTGCCCATTCAGCTTCAGCACAAGCATTTGGGGACATACTTTAAACATAACTGTCTTTTACACACCTTAATCAACTGCTCTTCTATAGGGAACCATTTAGTGCTCACAACTGGGTATTCACTGCAGAGGTGGAAACCAGAAAAACTGACTTTTTTTTTTTTTTCACTGGGATTCAGTATTTAGTACTATGAAGACATTTGCCCAACAAGAAATCAACAGAATAAACACAAAACTGGGAGACTGACACCGATCTGAAAAGTCAACAGCTTGAGTGGAAGAAAAAAACATACATGTGAAGAGGGCACACACTTGTGCTACTGTATAAAGGCCTGCTATTTGACTGCGTGCAATATATTCTTTCTCCTCCTGATTTCATAAAAGCAACAGAATGCCTGGTTTTGACAAAGGGGAGATGGAAACTTACTATATTTGAGAGACAAAGGAATGGATTGGCTTATTCATATCCTGGTGTGTGTGGCAAAAAGCTTTGTGTGAACAATGCCTACTCTGAGAGGAGAGAGGAAAAACCCAGCAGAGTTCATTTGAATCACCTATTTAAACCATTTAAGCAAACTTGGATGATTTTTTTCCTTTTTTTTTCCCTCCCTGGGGAGCATTACAGAGTAATCACATGAATCTGCTTCACTTTCTGACTGAAGCAGTCACCTCCGTGGCAGAACTGGAGCAAACCACAGCTGTGCAGTAACATCTTCAACAGGCACAACTGTTTGCAGAGTAAACATTTGCCTATAACCTTACTGCAGACAGAGTATGCTAACAAAAGGAATGCTTCTGCAATCTTAGCTGCAGCACCTTCCTCACAAACACAAGGCTGCATTAGCTCAAATCCAGCGCTACCTCTGCACGTGGACGAGTCTGCACCACCAGCATAAGTTTTCATTGCTCCTCGTTGTTTCAGACAGCTCAACTGAAAGAGCTTAAATTGCTGGTCTGAGGAATACCTTCACAATATTGCTTTAAACACACACTGCAGTGCTCCACACTGATGGAATAACAAGCACAGTCCGACAGTTACACACATCTGGATTCATGGGTCCATAACCAAAGCAGTAATAGCGTTCGCCTGCCAGGGTTTTGCAGGCATTCTTCTTTGTGTCAAACTCCAGACCCTGGTGTTGGCAACACTCTGCAGGGTGGAATTAGCCCAAGATGTGGCAGTAATGAAAGGGACAAATGCAGTTCTTAGGAAGCAGAAAAATCCTGTATTAAAACAAACCCCTTACACATCTTCCTTCCTTTTGTTCTTAGTCCACATACTTTGGAGTGTTATTTTAATATACATAATTTCAAAACTAACTACCCATAAACCAATAACCTATTTGCAAGTCTAGGAGAGGCTACAAACAGCAAAATCATCAACTGCCACCTTTTGTAGTACTGCTCAAGAAATCTCATTAGTATATATTAGCATACAAGGCCTGAAAATAAATAGGAATCAATATTGTAATCCCTATTAAGGAAAATCTTTCCAACAGACCTGTAAGGTCAGGCACTCAATGGCTAGAAGATGAGACAGAGCAGGGAGCTTTTGGGGTGATCCAAGCAGCTCTCCCTTAGCACTAAGTCCCATTTCCCAGCAGCTACAAAGAAAACAAGTTGTTTCTCTGACCAGTGCTCCAAGGCATGTGTTATACCTGGCCTTTCCATTTTACTTTTTTCTTTTTAACCATCTGCTTTCAAATATCTGATTTTCGCTTTAGTAAAGAGAAGAGATTAAAGCAAATTTACAGCACAGGATATAAAAGACTTACATTCTCCCGCTTACCTGGGAAAGATGCACTATTTCAACTCACCACTTTTTAAACCACATGAATTAAGCTCTGAGTGGATACACTGAATTTGGTGCTTGCATTCATTTCCTGCAAAGTTTACATTAAAGTGGATTTGTTGCAAATGGGCTGTAAACTATAAACTAAGCTGACATGAGTGTTATTAAATAGAACTTCAAAAACTTTTCCACAGAGAAGAGCAATATTTAATTTAGGAATGGAAATGAGGAAGAGCAAGCAAAGAAAACCGGGAATACACATTTTTGTTATTGTAGATCAGCAGGGCAGCCAGGAACAGCTAAAGGAAGCTGCTATAAATCACAGCACCCCTGGGAACAGCCCCACTTGTGCCAGCCCTAAAATCCAGGAAATACAATGAGAGCTGGAGACAGCAGCGCCCTGCTCCACCTGAGCTGCAGGTCTCAACAGCAGCCTCAGACAAAACCTTAACTACAGAGCAGTGACCTCTGATCCAAACAGTTTTATGCTATGAGCTGAAAATAGTTATTCCAGATACGTCAAACTTATTTAAGAGCATCTCTGCAGCCCAGATTTACCATGCACTACGTGCAAAATCTTTGCAGCATTTACCTGAGAGTCTGTAACAGTGGGGTTTGGCACACTTCCACACCTTGAAGTGTGTGTAAGTGCTTGGCCATGGTTTGAAACTGAGCTGCCTAGGAGCAATAGGGCCAAGGTCTTTTTAGCTTTGCTTTATGCTATTAAAAGCACAAAGAAATTAAATACAGCACACTACATCAAGTAGCACAGCTTTGAGTTAAGATTGCAAAACCAAGAAAAAATGGAAGCAGATACCTGTCCTCAGTTTACACCTATGTGTCCTAGTGCTACGGTGTATGTTGGACAGTAATGTTTCAGGCTTTTATGTTGAACAGGAGAAAACATGAGTGGAAAGCAGCACTTAATTTTTCTCCAATATCTTTAGTGGCCTAAGACTGAACTTAATTTTATAGCTTTTGATGCTTTATCTTTCTTGAAAATCACACCAAAATCACAGGAATTTAGTACTACTCATGTTAAGGAGTAAAGCTATCAGCATGAAGATACTAAGTTTTACAGTTGGTACCGAGATGCAGCTCATATTCACTGCTCACAAACATGACAGCATGATACATGACAACATGATTTTTTCAACAGTTCATTGTCCAATTAACAGAATCAGAAATCAATCCTTTTTGTTGAGACAGGCAAGCGAAAAACTACAGTTTAGTCAGTTTTACTGTGCCTGTCATTCTGCTATTCCAGTGCCTAAAATAGAAATCAGTGTGCAGCCCAGGCCTGCTCAGCACACCCAGGAACGGGGCTTTCTTGGGGCTCTGACATTTTTATAAAGCAGATGTTACAGCAATAGGTGTGACTGCAGGAAAAGCAACTGCTGGGAAAATCTACACCTCTTTTGCATGAGAATCACAGTACAGCCAGTGGTGTCATTTTAAAGTAGATAAATCAGCCTTGGGTCACTCCCATGGGGTGACTCTGGGCAGTTGCATTGCCAGGTGAGAAGTGGCAGCAGATATCAGTATTTAACATGATATGTGAGAGCTCAGCATATTTGTACTTTAGTATTTGTACTGGATCCTGTTAAAGTAACATTTAACATTTTATATGTGCCATTACTGCAATTTAAAAATTGCTAATTTTTCATTACTTATGTAACTGAGTAAGCAGAAGGACTATCAGCACCCAAGAGCATTAGTTGCCAGTTGTATTCTTGTGAAGTTTGCAATATGTGGACTGCAAATGATAAGATTGTGCTCTAGAACTGGAAGAGAAACAACTAGTTCTGGGAGAACTTAGACACCTGGTTTTTATTTTTAAAGCACATGTGAATATGCCCAAATTATACAGGCTTTTAAATGGTTTGGGTTTTTTTTTTTTTTACAAATTCTTTTCCTTTCACAAGAAATGCAGTAAGTAGTATTCTGCTGCTTGTTGCATGATGAGCAGTGCAGAGGTCTCATCAGCCTGCTGCGTCGTCTGTAGCCTAATCTGTGCTACTACACCCTATAAGAAAGTAAAAGTGCCAACTGTTTCTGCACATAACACACAGCTGCATTTACTTCTTGGTACCAGAAAAGCTCCTTCTAACAAGTCAGTTTCAGTGGAACGGTAAATACTTAGGGCACTGAAACTCTGTTCAAACTGCTTATCATGAAAACCCAGATCTCCTGTTACAGAAGCTTGTTTTTCTTGTAGATTTTTTTTTTTTTTTTTTTGCAAAAGGTAAAAATGCAGTCATCATAAAGTTTTTACTGAGTAAATCCACCAAATTCCTCATAAAAATACCTATGGGAACAGAAGCATTGACTTCCACAATGGCAAAAAAATAACATTTTTTCCTACTCTCTGTAGCAAAGAAACTTGAAAAAACACATTGCGGGTGTTTCATCATTCTCAACACCATTCCTGGGCATCTGGCTGTACCAGCTAATAAGCAAAACGCTCTGCAATACTCCTTGTGCTAATAGGAGAGGAACACACTCTACCAGGGAGCCAAGTATCAGACAGTGCTGCAGAGTGAGAAAGCTTCTCTTTCTAAAAGCTGTAACTTGCTGTACCCAAAATTGCTACAATTATCTTTTTGGCAACTGTAAGCAAAGCGTCGGGATTCTATTTCATTTAAATACTTTCTCTTCTGCCATGCCCCTTTGATGGTCCAAATATAAAGTGCAGGACCAACACAGAACTAGATCCCACTAATTTATTTAAAGTTATCTAAAGCAGTTATTTAAAACCAAACCAAACCTATCTCCCCACAAAACAAACAAACAAAAAAACCCACCAACAAAACAAAAACACAAACCCCAAACCCTAAACAAACAGAGCCACTCACCCTACATGCAAATACATCAGATGGCCACAGGCAATCTACAGCATAGTCCTCAGGACAAGATGCCTTCACCACAAATTCAATAAAACACTGCTTTGTTTTAGCCCCTGCACTCATGGATTAGTGAGACAGAGGAACAGCTCATATTTTATCAAATTCCAAAAACACCCACCAACTATTCAAAAGCCAAACAATTCCAACACAGAATCAGAAAGCATTTCCAGCAAATTTTACAAACACATCCATGGCTCACTGTTACACGAGTTATTAAGATACCTTCCAGTCAGAAATCTTACGGAGATGTCTCAAATGAAAGTAACATTATTTAAAGCTAGCTTTACTGCAAATCTGAACATGGGATACTCCCAGCTAATGAGAATTTTTATATATCCTTTAAATAAAAGTAAAACATTAAAAAGATTTAAAGAAATGTCTAACTGTGCTACTATCTAACTTTCCTACAGATCAAGTGCTTCACTTCCAAACCATCACTTTAAAACTAAATCACTCAGCCTTCCATGCTTAAAATTTTATTTTCTAAAACCAAACAGAAGTGCCTCCCAAGTTGGGAACTTCCTTAGAAATATTCTTTTTATCAAAAGACTACAACTTTGACCAACAGATACATAAATTTAGAGGCAATAGCTCAGTTTATCTGTTAAACAACATACTAAGAGAAAGCATATAAAAATCACATAACAGTTCTTTACTTCAGAATGAAAAGATCACTCTAGAAACTCAGCACTCAAAAACCCAGTTCAAACTACATGCAGACATTTAGTTGAAAGCTTCAGCATATTTTGACATTCATATAATTAATGTTTCACAAAGGCAGTGACCAGCTATGAACAACAAACCGAACAGATTTCACTGTGTACATCAATCACTAATAACTACACCTCCAACATGCAAACAAAATATCAAACTTCAGTTTCAAACATTGTGTGTGCTTGTTCAATCCTCTGTATGCAATCTCTAACAGTCACCTGTCATAAACACGAAGTTTGCCTTTTGTTAACCTGAGCACATTAATTTCCTACCACCGACCACAATTTAAGAAGCCATTACATACCTGCAGTTAGGAGGAGGATCAAGGGTTATTTCAGCTAGCTCCTTCTGGATTCTGTTGGTGAAATGAGAACAGACACAAAGCATTTGAGATAGTCTATAGAATAAATCAGGGAATTACACTGCCCTCTACCACCATGCAGTTAAATGCAAGATTGGCTTTGCCTTCAGTAATGCTAACATGGCTGCTTCCTCTTTGTTCTCAGAGGCATAACCCAAATCCCACAGCTGAGAAACTTTGCAGCTTTTTTCCTGCTCCACGCTGCATGTAAACAGAACGCTTACAGCTGAGCTGGGTAGAAATTTCCCACAACTATTCAGGAAAGTAACTCTTTTTCACATCCGAGCACTTTTTGCCAGGGAGATTTTCTTTTCAAGCTAATATGCAAATGAGGCGGGGGTGGGGGGGGAGCCTGCACAAGCAGATTTGACAATGACTTTAAACCAGAGCTACAGGACCTGTGACTGAGGCTCAAATGAACCGTGCTGGCAGCAGACACACTCTTTTCACAATATTTTACCTATTACTTTGCAGTGTGTTTAAAAAGTGGATTTGCAGATCTGCCAGGCTGTCTCTGTTACTGGAATAATCTCTCTGGATCAACTTTGCTTCTCTCCATACCTTCTGCTGCCTTTCCTCCTGCAACCTTATACAGTAGCTGTATTTATGTGATAAAAATTGATACAATAACTTGAAATAATCTATGCATAACTTTACTCTATTACAAACATTCCCAAGGAGTTAAGATCTGCAAAATGAGTACTGAAAACTTCCTGTCAATTTAAGTTTATCCAAGTACATAAGACGTGCAATTTCAAAATACACACGGTTAACTCCTCTTAAAAAGACCAAGACTTCACCAAAGGACCCATAAGAGCAATACTGTGAATTTCATGCAAATAGCAGATGTTAAAAGGTGAGCTAACAGAAACTGCTCTGGATGTCCTTGCATTAATACCAATAAGTTCAGCCTAGTGAACTATCTGAGATGCATGGAATTAGACTTGCAACAATTAAATGAAAAAAAGACAATATGGGAAAACTCTGTGTCAAAAACCTGTATCTTAGGCTTGTCAAATAAAGACAAGTAGCCACAAATTACAAGTGCTACATAGCAGTTGCAAAACTTTTTCCTCTTTAGCCAGTCCTACTTCAGAAGGGTTTCTTTAACAAGCTCAAAAGTCTTCAAAGCCATGCAGCCATTCTCTGCAGCAATTTTAACATATTTCAAAAAGAATTTACTAAGTTTAAGTCCAATACAAAATTACCAAAGTGTTTGTAAAAGTCAGAACTACAACAGTCACACTGAATAAGCAAAATTTGAAGCTACTACAGCTATTTTACAACTTTTCTTGCTACGGGATACTTGTAAACGTTTTCAAAGAAAAGCAACTCCAGGAAAAGGACTGGAAAGTTATGTTTCATCTCCAAAACCAGCTGGAATTAAAGAATTTAAAGTTTGAGCATTTCATACAGTTGATCTTTGAGAAAATTACCAGAGTATATGTCTTGAGAGCCAGACTGCCAATAAATTTACATGCAAATGAAAGTGCAACCAATAAAACTAAACAAGGTTTCTGAAGATTCTCATACTTAAAGGTAGAGGCTACCTGTAGAACATCCCAGTTTAAATCCACAGATCCTAAGGGAGAAAACCCACCTAACCTTCTCCCAGGAGAATGGCAGAATGAACCCATTCCTTCAAGGTGTGTAAGGCTCTCCTGTGCATCATCATGAAAAGCCCTCATAAGACCCAGAGAAGCCACTGGGGTTTTATGACTTCTTTAATTAGACAGCATTGCCTGTCATCAGTCTACCAACCATAATAAAATATTCCAGGAGGACTCCACCCTATACCAATCAGGCATGGAAACCTAACTCAGGAAAAAAGCACCAAAGCTCTCTCACACATTTTTGCCAATACAAAAGTTACCAAGGTGCCCCCCTCCCAGTCAGCCTGTAAGTTACCAACTTCTGTACCAACTCTTCAAAAGACATAGGATTCTGTGTAACTGTTACCCCACCAAGACTTGGATTAATTAAAACACTGCTTAGCAGGCTCCTGGCAACTACCCAAGCTGATAGTTCACTCCCTTCCACATAGCTTTACAAGAAGAACGCCTCTGCCCTGACAAGTGCAGCACAAGTACTGTGACTCCAAATACCGTGCAAAAATACTGCAGGATGTTTCACTCCTTCCTTTACCTTTTTGCACTAGTAGATAGCTTAGCAGTAGTTTTGCTGGATAGTTTGGTGTTCTTCTTCTGCTGGGTGGCAGAGGGTTTTCGTTCTTCTTGCTCTTCAGGTTCAGGTGCAGGCGGATCCCTCTGATCAGCATCTGAACTACCACTGCTGGTACTTGGACTTTCATCGTCTGACCTCTGTCTATCACTGGACATCGTGGGGAACTTTTTGGGGAAAGAAAAGAGGCAGAGTTAATACACAAGGAAGGACTCTCTCTTGTCATTCCCCAAGCTCCACTGACCTCTGCCTACCACTGGACATCATGCAGAACTTTTTTGGGGAAGAAAAGAGGGAGAGTTCATACAAGGCAGGACTCTCTCTTGGCGTTCCCCAAGTTCCAGAAAACTTTGAATCGGTGACAAGTCAGTTTCAGTGAGAAATTAATCAAAATATACTTCCTTGTCTCATGCTCAAGGACTGGAGTTTGACAGCTACAAAGCAATACTTACATTTCTGAAAATACAGATATTTCCAATTTTTAAACCCACTCACATTTTTTTCATACTTTAAACAATATGCCAATTGTCGACTTTGTTCTAAGGCACGAGACAGATTTAGCAGGGTACTTAGGCAATGAACATTAATAACTTATGACACACTGTAAATAACAAACCTCACTGAAAATGTTTTTTAAAAAGTCACTAATAACCTGTAAATATTTACACTGGAGCAGAGCATTTTATTGGGTCCAAACGCCAGATCCCCCCTCTTCCCCTCTCTCCGAGAAAATACACTGCCAGTAACACTTGGGTTGATTTCAGATGGAAATGTACACTTGCTCTAAGCATTTAAAGGGCTGGCACGGGGGGAACGAGGTTTGGTTTTTTATTGGTGGTAGGGCTTTTTTTAGTAAGGGGAAAAGCCCCGCGACGCATTTAAAGCCACTGGGGTAGCAGCAGCCCCAGTTATTTACATGGCCAGCAGCGAGAACTGCATTTGGCCACCACAGAGCTGCCGGAGGGGGAAGAAGCATAATTCAAACTGCACCTTCTGCACAGCTCTCCCCGCCGCCGCTCCCCGCGCAGCTCCGCCAGGCAGACCGACATTTTTCCGCCGATCGTGAAAGGCGGGGGGCGGGGGGGGGAAGAAGGAGGGGGCTGCCCCGGCGGCCGGGGGGGCCCGAGGAGGAGCGGCGGGAGCTGCGGCAGGGCTGGATCCAGGCGGCCGCCCGGCCGCGCTTTGTGGGGAGCGCCAGCCCGCCTCGGCTCGCCTCGGCTCGGCGGGCGGCGGCGGCGGCTCGCCCGGCCCCGCTCCGCACCGTGCGTGTGCACCAAGTGAGGCGTGAACTCGGGCCGGCCCCGCGTTCCCGGCCGCCGCCAGGCAGCGAGCGCCGAAAACAAGAACAAAGCTCCTCTACCAGCCCCCCCGCCTCCTCCCCGCCTCCCCCCACCGCGCTCGCCCAGCCGCCGCGGCGGCCGCCTCGCCCGCCGCTCCCTTACCTTCGCCGGCGTCCTGTCCCGCTGCTGGGTCGGAGGGGCGGGATGGCGGGGGGCCGGGCCGGGCCCGCGGCGCCCGAGGAGGGTACGGAGGCGGCCGGGGGGCTCTACGGCGGCGGCGGCGGCTCTGTGGCCGGGCAGTGTGGAACATTGAGAGCCGGAGCAGGGGGGGACGGGGGGAGGCGCGGTGCGGCCCCGCGGCCGGCGGGTGGCGCTGGCGGGCCCCGCTCTGCGGCGCGGGCTCCCGCGGCGGGCCGGGGGGCCGGGGCGGGGGGGCGGCGGGAGCGCGCCGCGGAGCGGAGGCGGGGAGGGGGCCCGGCCGCCCCCGGGCTCTCCCCGCCCCGCCCGGGCTCCCCCGCCTGCCCGCGGCCGCCGGCGGAGCTCCCGGCGAGCGGGGGAGGGGAGAGGGGGCGCTCGCTCCCGTCTGCCGGCCGCCGGGGTGCGCGCAGGCGCGCTCCCGCCGCGGCCGGGGGCGCGCGTGCTCCGGGCCGGGCAAGGACAAAGCGGCGGCCCGGGAACGGGGGGTGGGATCGCCCCTCGATGGCCGCTCCGCCCGGGCCGGCGTCACCCGCGGCCGTCAGCGGAGCCCGGCTCCCGAGGGGCTCCAGCCTCCGGGCCGCCGCGGGAATCCCCGGGCCGGTGCCCAGCAACGGCGATGCCGGGGGGACGTGCGGTCTGCAGAGCCCTCGGCCTCGCCGGGCTCACACCTCACACGGCTCGGCTCGGGCCTCGTGTCGGGGCACGGACACGCAGGTGCGGGACCGTGGTGTTTCTTACCCCGCCGCCACAAACGCCTGCCCTTGGCGCTCTGTCACACATGGGAACTGGATAAACATCAGCCACCCTGCAGCCTCACCACTCCGAATAGAAGTATTCGGCATCAAAACCAGAGTTAGCTGTTCTGCGAGCAGCCAGCACACCAAATAACAAATGTTTTAAGGAGGAAAGGGGACAATTGATAGCAATTGCGGTGTCACAGAAAGGTGGTGTGGTGTGGAGATGTAGTTTGTTTTCTGGCCCGTTCCAAATGCACGGTGGTGGTGTGCTCTGGAACAGCTTCTCACACTGCCCAATGCAATCCACCAATTTAGAGAATGTAAATACTCCAGTCTTAGAGCTTGATCACCCTGGCATTGAAAAACAATTTCTTTATAAAAAATCTTATCTCTCCGTGAAAAGTAGACGAGGTTGACGTGGTGGATAACTGGCTTCTGCAGAGAAGAAATTAACAATTACTGTAAATGTTTGTGAAATTTACATGAAATCTCAAGACTTAACAGTTGCTGTCCAGCACAAGGGCTTTTGCCTGGATAGCTTTCATCATCAACAGCCTAATGACTTAAAACTACTGTGTTTTCTTAGCTTGTGCAAGATCAAGGGCTCAGAGAGCATATACCATGCTCTAGAGGCAATAAACAATTGGAATGTCAAGGAATATCCTTCACTGGAGTTAGTTAAAGTTAACTCAGTTGAAAAGTATGCTGAAGATTTGGCAGGAAAGTTGAATGATATGACATGGAGGAATACTGGAGGTTTGTTTGTTAAAGTAGGCTATAGAGAATTCCCAGCTCACCACTACAGGCAATTTGCCCCTGAGGTATGCTGTAGAAAATTCCTAGCATAAACAGTATCTGGCATGATGAGCAATCTGGGCATAATTAGTAAAAGGGAAGCACAGCAATATCAAAAATCTATCAGTCAGCACTGAGAGCCTTTTCCCTTTCCCCTCCTCCCATGCTGTTGATGATGCTCAAGATAAAGCTTGCTGGAACTTTAAAAGTCAGAATTAAGTTTTTTAAATTATTTCAAGTGAAAAATTGCAGTCATCCCAAAAAAAAGTAGTAGAAGAAAGTACATCTACAGAATGAAAGTAGACTGGCCAAGAGTTGTACACCACATCAGCTACTACATGTTTGGCTTTTGTGGCTTTCAGGATACAAAGTGAAAATTAAGAAAGCCCAATTAATGGAGACTAACAGAAAAACTATTCTAGATTTTGGTTTTTTCCCAGCATTTTTTACAATATTAAAATGAATTTACTACAGCAATGTGTGGACATAAGAGATATTTATTTGATTGAATATTCATTCATTTGACATCAGGCCTCAGAGGATGACACTTTGTTCTTATGAGGTTCTATGTTCCTTGGGTATGTTTGTTATTCACAGAAAGAAAGGGTTCTTTCTTTCTGTGCTGTCATCCACAGAAAGAAGGCTGCACTGAAAGGTACAGTTTGAAGGAGAGGGAAAAATGCCAATTTTAGTGGCAGTTGTTACAAATCTACATCTCTGTGACTTTTCATATCCCTCATAATCTGACTTCAGTGTAATTTTAACTGATGTACAGAATAATGAATGTGTTTTCTCTGTCAGTTTATTGTGTGCTCAAATTGTGGAAGTGCAGCTGGCATTGCAGAGCTTTCCTAAGAAGTCCTGGGCACTCGGGCTCAGGCCTACATTTTTTTCCCAATCAGTTGCCTTTGTTGTTTCTGTTTTGTTGCTTTTGTGTTCTTTGGGTTATGTTTTTAAGAAGCCCTGTTTGCAAACGATTGTAGATGATTAGATGTTTGTTTCAGAAGTAGGTGTTTATTTCAGAAGCCCAGTGTCTTTTTGGGTCTGTCTCCCTCCCTGTTCTGTCAGAGCACAGATATGAAATTTCTGTCAGCACACAGAGGTTGAACAGCTGCCTTGGAGTGCACAGACACCTGAATATATTTTTCTAGGTTTAGGAATTTAGAGTTGAGTCTCCTCCATCTGACGTGACGTTCTTAGATGGCAAATTATGGGACCAAAACCAGGTGAAAAGCATTTTGATCTCCTGGCCCAAATCATTTTAAGGGCAGACAGGTGGTAAAAAGGCGAGCATACATTTTTCATGATTAAGAGCAGCTCAACTGAAAATTCTACTTAATGTTTACAGTTGTGTACTTCATTTTTTTTATTACAAAGTCATAGTTTCCTGACACCTGGAAATGCATCTTTCTGTCCTAAGTGTATTTCCATTCCAGGTTGTGTTAAAGCCCCTGTTGGACCCCTGCTACAGCACCACAGATAAATGGGGACAAGCTGCAGAACCAGGAAATGAATAATTTATTTTTTTTTTAAGTGGACGGGGTAAAATTTTAGTTGTGTTTTTGTTTGTGGGTAATGTCACAGTAGCAACTAGTGCTCTTTGTAAGGTAGCTCTTTCTCAAATATTTAGTGTGTCTTGTCCCAAGATAATTAGCAGTTTTAACAGGGTGTTGTAGGAAAGCAGATGATGCAAAAATCTTGGGCCAAAAAAGGGGTATAGTGACTTACAGAAGGGAGCACAGGAGTACAGTAACTGCAGCTCATCCTGTTTGCCTTCACCATAATTTTGATTATTCTTACATTGTCATGCTGTGGACTCTTTGGGGTTTATGAAGGAAAAGTAAACCCCTAAAGAACTAAAGCCCCCTACTTCATTTGTGTTCTCAAGAATTTCAAGAACAGCTGAGAAAAGTTTTTTGAGAAATAAAGTCAATGTGGCAGTGGACAGGTATAGGGGGATAGAATATAAGAAGATAGTGTAGAAAGTAATCTTACCCCTAAGGAGTTGCAGCTGGGCCAATTATCAAAGATTAGGAACAGGCCTGACTTTAACAGGCCACAGCTGTAAGCAATGAGAAGAAGAGTGCTATAAAAGAGTGCGGTGGCTGGGTGAGAAGGGAGATGGAGTCAGAGAGAAGGGAACTGGCTGCTTTGTGAAGAAGAAAGAGCCAGTGCTCTGAGGAGCTGCCCATGAGAAACACTAAGAAGGTATGGAACTTTTGTGATAAGGAGACAACAGTATGGAACCCTTGCAATAAGATGATAACAGATATTAGAAAGGCACCTCCTGGTGCCTTTGTCAGCTGCTGTTTTGCCCATCTGTTGGTTTTATGTTGCGACCTTACAAAGTTTGGCATGGGAATATGGTGGGGGAAGGATGGGAAAGGGCTGGGTGGAAGAGATGAAGGCAAGAGCCAGAGCACTGCTGTGCTTCAGTTGTTCTTGTTTGAAGAATGACTTTTTGGTGGCTGCTGTAGCTCAGCAGTAATCTCGGGACTGCTGTAATGCAGCCTGTCCTGAGGCCTGGAACTTGGGATTCTTACAGGACTTTTCAGGATATCTTTCTTTCTCTGAATCCTTGCATGCTTGAATAGAATCAGGAGGAGAATTTTGATGACGTGTTTAACACAAGAGTTAGCTGTTTAGCTAGGATTCTTTCTAACTTTGAATACTGCTGTATCTAAATCCATGGAAAAATACTTAGCATGAACTAAAGCACTACGTATATTAATTAATATTCACCATAATAAGAAGTAGACTATAAGTCCCTCTGTTCAGCATACATTGTATTCGACAGTTGCATTTTACACACTGGAAGACTAAATGGTCAGTTGGCTGCTGGATTTTAATGGACAGATTAACACTAGGTGCTCAAAAACATGACAGATAAATGTGTGTTTTCAAAGCACAAAGTTATGTGGATATATTTGTATTACAGTCTTCACATGCAGTTCTTGTGTTCTGTTTTGTAAATTCTTTCCTTGTGTGTGGATTATTGATGCAGGGAAAAGACACAGTGGCCCCTTTGGAGTTCCTGTAGTCATTCATATGAATTCAGTGCTGTGTGTGTCAAATGAGTATCAGTGCTTTAAAAAATCCATACTTTATATTTTGTGGAAAGCAGCTTGTATTCACAACTTTTAATTGCTGTAGTTTTCATTTTACTTGGAAAGCTTTAGGAAAAACAAGAAAAATTAAATTGGAATTGTTCTTGGCTACTGGACAAAAGTAATTTGACTTTCATAAGGATATTTCCCTCAATAAATAAGCATTATTCCATCTGTAAGCAAGAGGACTTTTTCCCTTGAGATTTTAATTTTAAATTTCTCCTTGATGTATAGATCTGTGTAGTTACAGTTGCTTTAATGCATTTCATTTTTAGTGCAGTGTCTTGACTACAGTAGAGTAAAATGTAAATACAGACTTTACCTGTACCAAAGTGTGAGACCAATAGGTCTATAAGTAACATTATAAATTTCATAAAATTATTTTGTGGTGTATATTCATCAGTACAGTGTGTAATTTATATGCTAGGGAGAGCATGTTGTATCTCTACAGATACAACTCTGGCAGACCAGCACTTCTGGAAAACTTTCAGTATGAAATCTGCCCCTTTTCTGCTCACAGGGTGTAGTAAAATTGTGTTGTCATTCTTGGCGTGTGATAATCTACTTTGAAAGCTGTAATAGTGAATAGTGTTGAAGGCCTAGTGAAAATTGCATTTTCCTGTTACAAATAGAGACATTCCCCTCCTAAACTATCTCAGATTGAATTATGTGTAAGTCTACACACAAGTGTATGTCTTAGTGCTATCTACAGACTGCTTAGGATGGAAACCTTTGGCTCCATAAAAGCTCTGGCTCCAGAAGACCAAAGTTTGAGTGAAAGCAGAAAGTGAATAGGCTGGTAGTAATTGAGCTGATATCCTCGTTGATGCCAGCCAAGGGAAGGCAAGGTAATTATAAAGTCAAATTCACCTGACCAAGTTGAGGTCAGAAAGAAATGTACACGTGAGGCAGACGTTATTCATAAGCTGATGGATGTTTTTATAGAAAAGTAATAATTAAAAAGTATGTGACTAAATTGGCCCATCCTGAGTGTGTTATTAAGAGAAAGGATCCTGGACAGCTCGCTACTGTCTCAGCCTGACTAACCTATTTATTTCCCTGGGGTTAGCTGAGTAAAAGATTTCCTTCATAGCCTTTAGGGCTGGTGACAATTGCGCAAACAGCTTTATCTGGCTTATCAGCATTGTGGCACTTCAGTCCCCATCAGGCTCTTCAAATTCTAACATCCCATTGAGGAAGGGACCTGTCAGCATTTAAAGAAGATCTTACAAATTTCCTGAGAGCCATCACACCTTCTACTGATGAGTCACAGTGCTTTACATTTGTCTGCTTGGAAAGCCAGGGACACTTCTGAAAGCACCCTAATTATAGGGTAAGGCCTCTACATATTTCCCATTATCCTGTCTGCACTGTGTAAAGACTGGCTTGACTGATGCTGTTTTGCAATAAAGAAAAGCAATACCTTTTTTAGCTTATGGAGATCAGGATTACCAAAGACTCCGGTGGAGTAGCTTTGTGGCATCTTCCTTTTTGACTAGGAACAAAAAAACTATCTGCATTTGTGCACTCCCTTCGTGTGTTTCAGAAGTACAGGAGCCCTGATCTCCCACAAAGGGACAGGAAAGTCAAATCAGGGCCCTATCATGATAAATCACCCCTGCAAATAACTGGGCAGGGCTGGTCTTCCACAGCCCTGACTTGAGCATGCTGGGCAGTCTCTGCAATAGCAGCAGGCGCTGCACTCCCAGCAGTTTCTTTTGTGCCCTGGTCAGTGGGACTTGTTCCTATAGTGGGAACTTGTGTCCCGTGTTGCCAGTGGCAGCAGGAGAATGGATCTCCACCCACGGTGGTGCTGAGAGGGGAGGGCAGCCTCAGTTGAAGTGTTCCCACATATTTGGTCTGCTACCTCCTGTGCTGGAGCAGTTGCATACAGGCAGGGAGCCTGAGTGGTGAGGTGTCCAATAATTGCAGCTAAACCATCTAAGATGGAAAGTCAGGCCCTGGAAATATACTAACAAAACTCAAGAGCAAGAGAGGATTGGATCCTCAGGGCAAGTGGAGGCCTTCTCTTTGTCATTCAGTATGTTGAAATGTTTCTCTGAAGTATTTGAGTGGTGAAGTGGTGCAAACTTAGAATTGAGCTGCTTTAATGTTAGTCATTTTTATCACCCCGTCTGTGTGATGTCAAGATGTGACTGTCTTCAGGTAGCTCATTTAGTATCACCAGCCAGAAATCTTTGCACAGGAAAGAAGTTATGATTAGCAGGTGTGAGACCAGTCTGATTTTAGTCTTGTCCCATGGTTTCAACAACAAACTCTTCTTTGAGCTATTGTTCCTTTTTGTGATGAGAATTTGTTTTAGAATTTGGAGCAGCACCCTCTTTCTGAGTGAGAGCTGAACCAGGCACTTTCTGGAGTCCTTCACTACTGCTCATCTGGCTGGGTGCCAGCTGGTGGATGAGTGTCCTTCCTGGCCAGCCACTTTGCTGTTTCTCCTGCACTCCCAGCAGAGAATGAGACACCAAGGATGTTTTCTGTGCCCCTGTGGGGCATAGCTGCACTGCTGAATGAAGGTATTTCTCAAATTCTTTTGGTCTTAAATAGCCATTGTGTCATTTCCCTACCTTTATTCACATGTCTGTTAGCAGACTGACTGCTGTGTGTTTTCCAGTGCAGTAATCCCACCTGCTTCTGGAGTCCTCCTTCACAATGCAGTGTGGCACTGCAGTTTGTGCTTTTACTTACAATGTTTAAATATGTAAATTAACCTACTCCATCTCTTCAGGTAGGAGACTTGTATGTCTGCACTTGTGTATCACAGAATACACTATTCATGAAGATGGCACAGTGGGGCAGGAACTTGAGGTGGAAGTTTAAAATATAATTAGCCCAATGAAAGTGTCAGTTAAAGCCTAAATTTAAAGTATTTTAATGTCTCCAACTGGAGGTGAGCTGAAATGATGCCCCTGTGTTCTGTGCAACACTGGTGAGAAAGTGTAGGAAATGCAAGCTTAATTCATGCCAGCTCTGCTTGGATCAGACTACCTGTAGTATTGCCTATTTGTACTGGAATTTCTAACAGTTATCTTTTACTACCATTTGTTATGTTTTCACTCATATTTAACATGAATATTAACATACTGTAGTTTTATGAGTGCTTTTGGGTTAAATAAAAATAGAGAGGACTTTGCTATGACAGAACAAATAAGAACATGGTACTAACTTCAAAACAGCAGGAAAAAAAATGCCAATGAAGCTGCTTCCACTCATCTAACATCAAAAGATGACTTTACTTTGTACTGTATCCATGATCTTGAAAGCCACCAAAAATCTCTCGGGGTGTTCTTATTCCTAAGTTACCTTACGTTGTTTAATTAATTAGCTAAATGGAGATCATTGTTCCTGAGGTCTGCTTATTTTTGTCTCTCTTTCAGCCATGTGTGAGAATGAACTTCTGGCCTTTGCTGTCAGGCTCATCATGATTTTCAATAGTAATGTTCTTCCTAGTCAACTGTATTAATCCTACTGGTGGAATTTTTAAGAGATAACATCTTGGTCAATCAAATTAATGTAATTTACTATTGAACTGGAACACAGGTTAAAGTTAAGTGTTTAAATGCCAACATATAAATAGATGGCCAGATTGTTTTGAGAAAAGCCAGTAACTCCGCTCAATGCTTTACCTATGATATCTCCTAATATTCAATATATGTTTATCTGGTACATTGGTGTGGTACTTTGTCTCAGTATAAAATCAAGGATGAAGAAGATATAGAACCAAAATGATTCAGCTAATCAGAAGTGTCAGCATATTCATTTAATAATTTTGCAATGTGCATTTTAAGTCTCTGGAAAAAATAGATGTTTTTCTATTTGCTTACCTTTCTCAATCTTCACATTGAAGTGTTATGGTGCTAATATAGCCCTGGCTGAAACACTTGTTTGATATCTCCTTCAATAAAGAAATTCTGAAACAAACAAAACTCTTTTTAATTGTTTTATTTTTCATTGGCTTCTTGTCCCAAGCCTTTACTTTCACAAATTTGTCTTTCACAGAATTCTACACAGCAAGTAAACATGTAAATGGATAAAGAGTTTTAAAAGTGCAACACAACTTCTTTTCTTTGCATTCTTTCTTAGCAGTTACTGTGCTATTCCTGGGGTCATCCTGAACCATTGAAAGGCACGGTTCATACAAGCAATATCCAGCAGAATAGGAAGTGCTTTTGTGCCTGTCACCCCAGGCTGGCAAGTGATAATCTCTGGTTCTGCCCCCTGTAAAGAAACAAAAATAAGAAATAAGCTGGAGCACTTGCAGTGACAGTGGAAGGACTGTACTGTAGAGAGACCTGAGCATTCTTAGCAGAATAGGTCAACCTTCTTTGGTTGGCAGTAACCATGCAGCAGTCACAGGACTTAATATATTTCAAAGAAATGGACAGATTTCTGGGAAAAGGCACTCCATGGAAATGTAAAAAATGCCTACTTCTGATTTGGGGTGATGCCTGTCCACCTTTGTTACAGAATGCTTCAGCACCTGGCAAAGGAGCTAAGAGATTCCCAGGATCATATCTGAAGAAGCAAATTTTTATTTTGTTCAGAAGTGTGCTCAAGTTAGAAACATTTCCTCATACAACAGAGCTTCCAACTAAGAAATAAATAGCTCTTTTCTGCCAAGCTTTAGAAAGGGGAGATTTCTGTTCTGTCTTTGGGTGTACCTGCTCACTAATAGTTACCCTGCTGCCTGGAATCTAAGTGGTTTGCTTCCCTCTGTAGTCTAGCCCTCCACAGAATTTGGGTCAGTTTCAGAATATCATTATTCAATTTAGAAGTTTTGTTTTCTAGTCACTTCCTGGAACAGCTTATTTTCAATGTTCTCTCCTGCCATCTACTTTACATTGTGAACAGTGTTTCTCCTAAACTCAAGAGACAGCAGGAGACATCGAGACTTCTGAAGCCCTTGCAGAAACACAGATGAATGATCACAACATTCAAAGCCTTTACCATAGAGGATAACATATTCTTTTAGCTCTGCTAGCCCCACAATGTACTCAGCTTAAAGCATCAATGAAGAAAAGAGGAAAGCAGAAAAGGTCAGAATGGAGAGTGAGAAGAGGAAATAAGTCAGGTAAACCCTGTCTGGGGAAAGGAAAGAGCAAATTTAGAATTGTGGCCTGTTGTAATATTGGTTATTAATTTGTGAGAGAAGATCATATACTGTGGGAAGGGCAGCAGAGATTGACAGATGAGATAGATAGCACTGCTGCACTCTGACCCCAGAGTCCCAGAGCTGTTGTGTGTCTGAGTTCCCTCATCTGTAAAACAAGAATAGTTCCTATTTATGTTTCAGGGTGCTTGGAACCATTAATCAGTGCATATTGTTAAGGCTTATTGAGACCACCAGTTGGAAATACAGGATAACCTGTGTCTTCTGGGCTGTCTTTTGCATGGCTATGTAATCTAGCCAAAGTAATTTTAGAAACAGGTACAGAATTTAAAAATTCAAAGTTTGTTGGAAAATAATCAGTTTTAAAATTAGGAGAAGAAAGGGTTGTTGTGAAACGCATCTAATTTTAAGTCAGGGGCGCGCTACTAATACCCTCCCTCCCCATTTCCCTGAAGCACAACCAAGCCTCAGACTTGACTGCCCAGGCTCCCTGTGGGACTATTTTCTGGAAATAAAATTTACATTTTCTTTTGAAGAAGGAGTTAATTTCTTTTCAAGAGTTGAAAATGAGATGCTACCCTTAGCTCTTCCCTCTGGATCATGTACTTATCCTGTCACCAAAAGAGAGAACTGTTCAATAGTTGCTGTTATAGGGAAGTTCAAACTATGCCATTTTTTCTGGAAAAGTGCAGTAGAGAAACTGAGAGATCTCAGCTCTGTAGGGGTAGGTGATGCAAATAGAGCTGCAGCCCTTGTGCTCCTCTCTTGATGTCTGCCTTTCCACAGTTGTGCAGGGTGGGACTTGCTCCAGTGACGTGGCTGTGAAGAGCGCGGTGGGCACGGGCAGTTATGGAGAGCATTGCTTTTACATCGTGTTCAGCACTACCCACCACAATGTTCTTAAATAGCAAGGAGACTGCAAGAGCTGATGAGATGTTCTGGCCCTCATCAAACCAATGTCAGGAATGGATTAAAATAATTCAGTTGCATTTTTAGCTTTTAAATTAGCATTAAACTCACAATAAATTACTAAATAAAACCAAGACCTTTTCATTGTCAGAGCAGGTTAATTGTAATCTTTACAATTATTCACATTTTTATAACATTTCCAAACTAGTTATAGTGCCAGTGACTATTTATATTTACTGAATAATAGTTACTCATCAGCTTTCACAGAGCTCCATAACTTCTCTCACCATGATGTCTTTCCCAAGGCAATTCTGGAGCATGAGGCTTCTTTAATTGAAGATTATTTTCCAGCATTGTTCAAATACCTATTCTGAACAGCTTCTCATTCTTGCTGTTTCAGTGTGCAACATTCTTTCTTTTTACCCTCTCTGCTCCATCTTGGAGAATATCAATGACATCCAGAGCCTCTGAAAACTGCCATCTCTTGTGCCATGTGAAATAGATAGATTTTTTCCTTTTGTAGGTTCCATTGCTTGCATCATTACTCTGTGCTCCCACAATTGCTATTCTCCACAGGAGAGTTCTTCAAACTGTTTGTTACAGCCCCCAACAAGCTCCCAGTGGATCACAGGAGCTGTGAATTTTTAGACTCACATCTTGAAGAAGCAATGAACTACTTTGACTTCCTGGCAGTCTACATGTGCAGCTGTTATATAAATCTAGTTTTCACTTCTTTGCTTTGGAAGTGCTGAGCAGATGCTGTTTCCTCAGAGAAGTGGAAGGACTGAGTGGATAACATCTCCTCTGAGATGCCCTCCTCTTTTTCCTCACATAATTTGCGTGAAGATGAATGAACGTTGTTGCAGATAATTTGAGATTATATCTTCCAGAGGGTCTAGTTGTTAAGTAGTGTCAATCTTTACTCCCCAAAAAGCTAATTTTTAATCTTCATATTCTCCTCCATTATATATTTATTTCTTTTTCTATTCTCTGATTTTTTTCATCTTTCTTACTTTCTCTTTGTGTTTGTCTGCTTTCATATTCTTAAGTGCTCATGTGTCAGGTTGGCCACCCACCTCACTGCCTCATTTGACCTTTCATTCCCGCTCTTTCCATTTAAGTGCCTGCTTGTCCAGCCTTGTCACCTCTCAACATAATAAACCAACTGCTCCTTGTTAGCTCTTCTGTCATCTGCTCTGAGGACTGGGTTCTTGAGGAAACAAAATGTCTGTGATTATACTGTACAAATGTATTTTAAGCCTTTGGCAAAACTTGGAAGAGGAATAAAGGATTTAAAGCATCTTTAAATTTTATCAAAGAAGATGACCACACAGAAAAAAAAATTATTTTGTGTTAATCTGAAAAGAAAGAATGCAGTTTGATCTTACTTTTACTAGATAGTAGAAAATCCCTGCAGAGAACTGAGGGACTCAATGTATTAGGTATTACAGAGATTATAGCCTTAGTATGTGTTTCTCTCCTCTATGGACTCTTCATAAAATTTTTCATTTGGGGTTTTTCACAGGTGCAGCCTTGAAAATTTTTTTCTCCTGTTCTTTGGTGTCCAATGAAAAATGAGCTTATGGTATATCGTTAATATTATTGAGTACCAAAACCAGTCTGCCATAATGTGCAACTCTAATAGAAAGAAGACTTAATGGACTCTGAGATTCAGAGAATTGCTGAGGAATTATTTCCTTATCTACTGTTTTGTTTAGATAAAAAATATTTTGGATAAGGCATCATCTTTGGGGTTTCTTGATCACCATATTGCAGTGGAACATTAAGCAATGGTTATAGTTATAAAAATGGTTCCCATAGTTTTTTAACATTTCTATATGTTACCTATATTTTAGGAAGATGAAAGAAAACACATGATTTCAGTTGCACTGCTTTTTGACAGTAGCAAGTTGAAGATTCCTTAGCATATTATTGGAATATTTCAGTCTTAACTTGGTACTATGAAGTCTTTAATAAAGGTGTTTCCCAGGAATATAGAACTTACAAGTGTGAAACATGTTGTAAGAAATAATGAGCAAAAATAAGTAATATACCAGTTGAAATCAAAGCAGAAAATACCTAAATCACTTGAAAAGACATGAATTGCAGTAAAGTAGCTGTGCAGTGCATAATGATGAGAAATCACTGTGGTCTGCAGTAGAATGGACTTCTCTTACAGTGAATGAGCCCAGGTCCTACCAACATGGCAGGGAATCACTCCTGGCCAGGAATATATGCTGGAAAACACCAGAAAACGTGTTAAAAATAAAAAGCTGGGGTTTCATAAAGATAATTTTTCACAAACATTCCTTCAGGACTCTTGATGCACCTGTGTAAGTCTCCCTATTTTGTTTGATGTTTATAGGAACAGTGAGTACATGTGAGATATTTTCATAGATACACATACTCTAAACTGAAACCAAAGATATAGAAAAAATGGAAATTGTACTTAGGTGGATTTAGTGACAGTTAAATATTAATCTGAGTAAAAATGGTAACATTTTTTTCATCCTCTGCAGTCTGTTGTACACTCTATGTTCTTGTGTAATTATGCATTTACACCTGTGTGGAATGTCACAATTCTTATTTCATAACATTTTGCCTTGGTTTAAGTTATACCATGGCTGCATGGATTTGGTAAATAAATGACTTTTCTTATTTAGTTATTTTTTTCCTCAGAATATATAAAATGTATTTCAGACCTGATCTGAATAGGTTTTCAGTAGCAACATCATATATCTTAGTTGGAATGAAGAAAAGGAAGAAAAAACATGTTTTAACTCCAGTGCAGTTTCCCTGCTTCAGCATACCCTAGGTGTCATGTAAGTAATAAATTAACACTTATGACAGCAAGCATATTTCTATATAACCTTCTTCACAGAAAGTGACTAGTTATTAATTTTAATTGCTCTCTGGCCTCTGATTCTACTAAAATTCTTGAACACCATAGAATTTCATGGACAGAATTGCACAGAAAAAGGCATGACTAGATTGTAAGAGGGGGCACCCATGTATTGTATTTTGAGTCAGTGTTAACTAAATGGTTAATATAAATCTTTTCAATTAAAACCAGTTTGTTTTTACAAACCTGCCCTTGTCAGCCAACATCTTCAGTCATTAGTTTGCCTTTCCCTTGAAGATTCTTTCTCTAGGTAAAAAGCTGTGTGAAATATTCCATGTGGAAAATTAACCCACAATATATTCCTGTTTTATGGAGCTGTGAAAGCTGAATCCCTAGGAATATTTATTTTAGCTAGAAAAAAAAATGTAATGATCCCAGTTGAGTCACTAGTTGATGATCTGGGGGCTGGAGGTCCTGCCCTTAAAGACTGAGGGAGTTTGGCTTGTTGACCCTGGAGAAGAGAAGGCTCCAAGGAGGCCCTAGAGCACCTTCCAGTTCCTAAAGGAGCCTAAAAGAAAGCTAGGTTGGCACTTTGTTCCGAGGCATAAAGGGACAGAAGACGGGGTGATGGCTTCAGTCTGATGGAGGGGAGATTTTGGTTAGCTATAAGGAAGAAATTTTTCACTATGAGGGTGGTGAGGCACTAGAACATCTTTCCCAAAGAAGCTGTGGATGCCCCATTCTGGAAAGTGTTCAAGGCTAGGTTGGAGGGGGCCCTGAGCTGCCTGGTCTAATGGACCCCCTAAATGGCTTTGGCCATACATGAACTTTAAAGTCTCTTCCAACACAAAAAAATTTCTGTGAGTCTATGAATTCAGCACTTCCTTGAGCAGCACAGAACCATGAAAAATCCCAAAGTTGCTGTTATTGTCATCTTTCCATGCTGTTGGAAGCACGTAGACCAAATACTGTTGTCCTGGGGAAAAAAAAAAAAGAGGAGGCTCATTTAAAATTGGTATAAAACCTGAAAGATAGAATTCAGACCCAGTTTGCACAGTTTAAATGTTTGATTTCCATGGAGTTGCAATTACACTGCAGCAGGTCTGGATCTGGATACACGTTGCCTGCCAAGAGCAGTTGTACTGCCAATGGTTCTCTGTGTCAGTGTGTGTCAGTTGCCTCTCCTGCTTTGTCAGCTTTTGGTGTCCCTAAATTGCTAAATTGCCTCAATGCAGAAATGTAGCTGTGATTCTGAGATGTAATAGCTCCTTTATTTTTCTTAACTATATTCACAGTGTTGCATGCTGCTATCATCCCTTTGGGCTGCTGAGACAATGGCTGAATTTAAACCTTCAACAACAGCAGCTTCAGTACCCTTATTAAAAATGAGATTGTCATTGCTGCAGTCTATATCCATCACATATTGATGTCTTTGATCACATCCTCTCTATCCCAGCCAAACCTATGTTACTGTTTTCTCTGGGGACTGATGTGCAAATTGAACTCACTGTTTCTGGTGTAAAAGCTTACTTGAGTCCCCTTCTGTCCCCAAAGTTTGAAGTCTTTTCCAGTCCACAGATGAACAGTGCTAGCCTGTATATTCTTCTCTACATTTCTCATTCATTGTTTGCCAGAGGTATAAATCAATATCCAGAGGTGTAAAATCCAGCAAGTACAAGCTGTGCAGAAAGCATTTAATTAATTAAATGTGGTCATCTTTTCCTGAAGAAAAGAAGTCAGATGTTTTGATAAACTACTCAGCAGAAAGAAACAGAATATGTTAGTTGGTGCCTCTTCCATATGTATTTCTTCTCTGAATATGCCAGAAACAGCTGTGTTTAGAAACCTTTAACCTTAGGAAATGTAAAATTTTTATTTACCTAAAATAGGAAATCATCGTTTTTTGTCAACAAATGTTGTGAATGGAGTATTTTTTTTCTAGGTGTATTCTGAAGGAATCAAGGAACTTACACCCTGAAAAAATTTCAGATGTTTGAGAACACTCAGTCTTTATTGTCTATTAGTATGTGTCTACTTATAGGGGACTTTTTCTGTAGGCTGTTCAGTACCTATGAAAAAAAGTTTTTAAATGCGTAAAGAAAAATTTGCATTTTTTCCTTCAAGACCTAACTTTTATTCTGTACAAACAGAAAACATTCCCTACAAAATCCTCTGTAAGACTGTTTATTTGTATTGTACTGTATACAATACTGTATAATATATCCTGTGTATAACTGAAAAAAAAATCAGCAGTAGCAAATTATATTTCTTTGAAATCTGGACTATTCCCTTCAGATGAATATGTCTTTTCAACTGAATGATCTCTAGTGAAAATATAAGCCACCTGTCTTGTAAGAGTAGCACATTGAGGAGTGAAGATGTCTTTTCACAAGTCACCACATCATCATCCACACATCATCTCCTGCTGAACACAGTAGTTTATCTTCAAGAGATAAATTCAGCATAATTACAGGAAGAGAGATTTATGTTTGACATCAGGAAAACCTTCCTAGCCCTAAGATTACTACACCTTCCTAAGTGCAATGCAACAATAAAGCGGGTTGTCAGTGAGATTGTGATGTCATGGGGTGTTTCTGAGAAGGTGCTAGAGAAAAACATCTATTAGAAATAGGTTAGTTCTGCTCTGGAGTAGGGAGATACACTTCATGATTGTCTCCCTGTGGCCAGAAGAGCACAATTCAACATTGGCTCAAAGACTGGAAAAATTAAAGCATTTTACATCCACAAGAAAATTAGATTTTTCTCTTTTAGCCAGAAAGGATAATGTCAGCTGTGAGAATGACCAATTTGTCCTCAAGGTAACACTTGCAGATAACAAAAATAATGCGTTTTCTAGATTATTCCACCTTGCCTATGGATTCTTTCATGAGGAGGAGAAGAAATCTCCACACAGGTGTGCCTTCAGACAAGGCACAGCAGTTTCACCTGGTAGCCAAGGTGTGCCACAGAGCTGAGCTCTTGGCCCTGCATACAGGTCTGTAGGTGAAAACTGTTGTTACTTCTGAGTGAAAACTACTTGTTGAAGGGAAAACTTCCCATTGACAGGCTTGTGGGCTTTCTTGTCGTCTCTGCTGCATTTCTGCCACAGTAAATCTGGCCCTATGTCAGCATAAGGGTTTGTACACACAAGTGGAGAAATTGTTTCCCAAAATAACCCTGTGCTTACATAGTGTTTTATATTGCTGTGTATGCTGCCTCCTTTAGTCATTTAATACTGCCCTCTGTCCTATGTTAACCTCTCTGCTTAGGACAGTATTGCAGGTGTTAAGGATTTAACAGTTTTAATTTACTGACTTACTTTTTGTATAAAGTTACAGCCTTACTTATCATTTCAATATCTGCCTTTATACTCATTTCATTGAATATTCCCTCATCTTCTGAATATACATCTTAATGCAAGGTGTGATATTCATACACTCTGATTTTTCAAGCAAGACAATCCTCTCAAAAAAACTTTTCTAAAATGTTTGCTATTAACAACAGACTTGAAGTATTTAAATGAAACCAGTGAGCAATTTAAAGGATTTTCAAAAAGCTTTGAAAATTAGAAGTACCTGGGTAGAAAGGCTTAAAAAATTTCTTTCAACTATAACTTTTAGGTTGCTATAGCAATGTTGTAATAATGTCTTATTAATAGAAAACTACCTAAATATGCCTTTAAAACTCTGTAAAAATTTGTGCAATATTTTTTAATGCCAGTGCTGGAAACAAGCTAATAATTCTGAAGACATTAGCCCCGTTGTTTTGGGTTGCTTCAAGCCAAGATGGATCATACTGATTTTATCTAATTGTTTAAAGGAAATGGTTATCTAAGTTTCATAGATAATGGAAAAGGGATCAATCTTCAGTTCTTATTTGCATGCATCAACTACATACACATACACAGCTCTTCTGCTGTGCACAATGTCTCCTGAACAGTTTTGTTGCTTTAAATGGTGCCTGGCTGTCATCCCCTTGTTGGAACGTCAACTGCAGAATGATTCTCTATGCTGTGTGCTCTTTTTCTCCTCTTTCTGATTCTTATCCCTCCCAGTGTGCTCATCGTTACAGAACTCCCTGGAACAGAACAAAAACAAACCATTGAGCACAACAATATTCCACTAACTTTGGGTGAAGGGTCTGTTGGGGGCTGGGGCTTGTAATTACAGCACTTCCTATTCCTGTTCCTAAACATAATAATGAATAACAGCAGGTCAGGTGTCACACTGCATGAGCAGTTAATACATTTTTCATGCTCTTTGCAAAAACCTTTGGAATGTCTACCACTGCTTTGAGGTAATTTCCTTCAGGAAGGAAATAAGGCCACTGGGACCAGGAAAACAGCCTGTCCCAATCCCTTAGAAAGAGTTAACTCCGTAATCCACAAGGTTTTTATTCACAGGAACTATTGCAATCTTGATTTTTATTGACGTGGACATTAGATTATAATATTTTGTGAGTCAGGCTACTTTTTCAAGATTTTCATTTCTTCCGCTCTTTCATACTTAGTGAAAGGTGTAAGACAGTATAGCAAACAAGAAAAAGTAGGGAAATGACGAGAACTGTTGATGTCATGATTCACTGATTTACCCTAATTCATAAAGCTCTTTGGTACAGGGAAATAAATTTTTCACTTTCTGTACTGAAAACAGGGCATCAGATTATAGTGTTGATGATAGTCATTGAATCCACTTATTATTTTAAAAATTAATAAGAACTGAATAAGATGAATATCTTCAATTTTGCCTTGCAAGATTTTACACATTAACCAGAAGATATTTAAATCTCTTCTGTAGAATAGGACACCTTTTCAGGAATGTTCTTCTGACTCATCAGACTTCTTAAAAATTGCCATACTTTTAATTTTTCCCTAGAATCACTCCTCTGCTTTTCTCAAACCTTTTTTTAAGGAATTGTCATTTAGCTTTACTTTTTCCCTTTCTGGCCAGAACATTTTCACATGGCTTCTGAAGGTGATAATCACACATTGCAAGAAAAAAGCAGTGCATATTATCTACAATACTTGATTTTATATTCATGGCTTCCCACCTAAAATTCAAAATAATCATTATAGGTGCTGGGTAAGGTTTACTGATGATGACAGAGGTTATTAAGGTGATGTATCTTTGTAAGCAAGGGCTGACAGGGAGACCAAGGAAGGACTGCTGGTGGTTTTTGATGCTTACTCTTCCTATTTACTTTAGGAGCTTTCTACAAGTTAACCATTCCTGGATAATTTAATAATTCAATAACGTTTTTCCAGAGTTGTATTCTGGTGCCTTCATTTTTCAATGAAGATATTTTTTATTATGCTGCTTTCTATGTAAAATTAAGTAATATTTCAGATGTTTCTTTTTTAAAATCCAAAGGTTACTAATATTATTCAATGCCATTTTTGCCTTACTTTTGTGAAATTTTAATACTTCTACATGACCTTTTCTCTGTGAAATTCTTATGGTTATAGCTAAAAACAGGCCTTTATTATTGACTTAAGCAACAAACACTACAGTGCATTTACTTTCACCTTTTTGTCTAGTCTTTGTATATGCAGTTTCTGAATATTTACTAAAATTTAAGATAGAAATATTAATCTAGACATACATATGAAAAGTGTATTTTTCTTTATTATTTCAGCTCTGTTTTATATGGACGTTCTCAAGACACAATAATCTTCTGCATCTGCTTTTCCCTCCCTATTAAAAGCTGATTATATGGACAGCCTAGGACAAGTAGGATGCAAAAGTATTTTTCCACCAAGCTATGAAACCTAGATTTGTGATTACATTTCCAGGCTGAATTTGCTAAGGAAAACAGAATCATGTAGCTGGCCACTTTCAAAAGTCAGTTTTCAAATGGTCTTTTGTAGATAGTTTGACCTGTGACTCTAAAAATGCACTCAGAAATATTTCTGTAATTGAGAGACAAAACTTCAGGGAGCTATCTGAAAGGAAATGGAGTTTTGTAATGACCAATAAAACACCCTTATGTACTGTAAAATGATTGCATTTTTTATGCTAAAAATTAATAAGTTATATATTTATTAGAATTACTGTAGTAATACAAATATGACTTTTTAGGTATCATAGAACCTGTCAGCTATCTTAGTAATTTTATGTATTAAATAAAACCTAGTGTTGATAGCAGTTTTGGATAAACAAAATAAAACTAAAACCTTGTAGTTAGCTCTCTTCCTCTGTCTGAAGAGAACTTGCTATTGTGTACATGTGCATACATTCATGCCTGAAAAGGATTGCCATAAATCATCATGACGTAGCAATGGAGCATAGATAAAAATGCAGCCCTAATACACAATTATTATGCAGAAGTATCTGTTTGAAACCATTGCCTATGTTCACTATATCTCAGCATCAGCTGGCAATATTCATATCAAAATCTAGAGGATAATAAGTTAAAAAATAATCAATAGTAATTTATCATTTAATTTATTACTACTTCCTCAAATTCTAGAAGAGTGCTTGATATAATCAGCTGAAGATACATCATGATAATTTAATACATTAATAGTTAGAGGCTTCAATTGAGGCTCTCCTTTCAGGGCTTGATTATACATCTGTAAAATACTTCTTTCCAGCTACATTAATTGGTAATTTGGCAGAAAAAAAATACAGCAAATTAACTTCTAATAATCATCTTTTACTAAATGAGTTTCTATCTTCTTGAGTATGGAAAGACAGAATATTTAAATGCATTTTCCCCAGTGCACAGTGGGCACTTGTGAGACTGTGCCACTGGGTCCCTGTCTGGAGCCTGGCCTCGGGACCAAAGGCTGTGTCCCATGGTGCTGGCTCAGCTAGGAGTGTCCCAAATGCCATCTGACTAGGCTGGCCCTGAGTCCAGCCTCACACTCAGTTACTGAGGTTCTTCTGGACTCATCCCTGCCCAGCAGGAAAAATTGGCTGCTGAGTCAGGGGATGAGGCCACAGAATGAAACACTCCTTTAGGATTCAGGCACTGGCTGCAAGCATCTTCGGTCAGTAGATGGAGTTGGGTAGGTCTGGGTTTGAGACTAGCTAGGTCTGTGGGTCCTAGTGTTGGATTCAGTTCTGCTGGCCATTTATGTAGAAAGACAGCTCTGACTGATTAACCTGAAGAAAATGGTAAGCAATTAAAAAGTTAATTACTCTTATCCTCGTGTGGCAGGTGACCAGAGCAACAGTCAGTTTGCTATGGGATTGGAAAGGACTTTCAAAAAGAAATTTAGGACTACAGTTCTTTATACAAAATATAATAGACAAATACTATTTTTCCTTTACCTCCCTTCTTAATTTATCACATATGAAAAAATCCTCAAATTGGCCTGGCAATGGGAAAATAAAGACCTGGAGGTACAGCTCCCTCCAATAATTGGAAGTGATTAAGGACAAAAGAACAACCAACAAGCATTCTACCAGGATTTGGCAATATTCTCTGTCTTCTGAAATTGCATGCTAGTACTGCTGGTGAGACCATCCATCAGCCCCACAAACATTAAAAATGTGAATGACTATTTCTGGAAAAAACATTTGCACTATTTGTATTAGTTCTAGTAATAAAAACTCATGGCAGCAAAACCACTGCAATTCATACTGAAGCAATTCACACTGAAGAAATGTTTCTGTGGGAAAGATGAACAGAATAGCCAGAAAGAAATTTCTAAGAGCTACAAAGACTGTAACAAAAGCAGACATTGTGGCAGTAGAAAACAAATTGCCAGCTATTGTAAATCCTATTATTTTCTCAGTGTGCCTAAATAGCATACTACCAGGACTCCCACTGACATTCCTAGCATGGAAATAGAATATTATTGTGAATGCATTTTCAAAATATTATAGAAGCCAATAGGGTCCACATAACTGTCTATAGAATATGCAATATAAGCTATCAAGCTCTCCCTCTCCTTTGGAGCCAAGAAAATGTGTTTCTTACACAGAGTGAGCCTGATTTCTGACGAGGCCTCTGTTTTGCCACAATAAATATAAGTAAATAAAAATAGTGTATTTGCAGCTTTAAACGATGTTTTTACCACCTGATTTCCATTTGAGTCATGCAGTGTGCTACAGTGTTGACATGTTTCAATTTCATCACAAGACTTTTCTCTACGTGAGGCACTTTGCGAAGAAATGTGACATGTCATGGCTGAACATTGTATCCATCTCTTCATGCTCACCTATAAACTGTTAAAGATGTTTCAGATCAGATTCTGTCTTGGATACCAAACAGGTGACTCAGTGCTGCAATGATGCTGAGAAAAGTTTAAAAAAAAAATCTTTTCAAAAAAAGGTGTTTTGCCCAAACCTGTCCTATCTATCAAAATTCTTTCCTCCCTCCATGCTAAATTATTGGTTTATACACAGCTTTCAAAAGAAGGGAGGGTTTTTTTTTTTTTTTTTTTAATCTCATTTCTCTTTCCTGCTCCATAGTTGCATTTTAAAAAGCTTGGTCATACTTCAAAAGACAGACTGTTCATTTTGTTGGTGACACATTGAGGAAAGTGTGTTCACACGCAAGCACCTGCGCTTGCACACACACATTCTTCACTCTCCAGAATAAGAGAGTGTAGAATGCATCAATATTTTGAAAAATTTCTAAGAGATTTACAAGTTTTAATGATCAAAACCATTTGAAGATTTAGATTCTAAAGCAATCAGAAAAAACAATTTTTAGAATAAAAGCTGAGGAATTAAATCACTGGCAAGTACAGGGAAAGACTTGGGTTCACCAATACAATTGTAAATTCAGTTCTTACAGCTCAATTGTTTTCACTGTCATATGATGCTAATTTAGATGTCCACATTTCCTGTGAGAATTTCACAGTGTATTAAGATGCAATAAATAATTTGCTTCAGATAAGTAGCTTTTAAAAAAACAAACCCATCAAAGTGCTATGTAAGGAAAAATATACATTATTTTAAATTCTGATTTTGCATACAATCTGATATTAATTTCTTACATGACCCTAGAGATTTTGATTTTTGCAGGTTTTTTAGCTTACCCTATAAAATCCATGGCAAAGCAGCCTCTTAAAGTCAACATTTTGAATAGATGGATAACTTGATGGAGTGATATGACTTTTAATTCAGAGAAATTGGTATTTAGTGTTTCTCTATAATTTTCAGCATAGAAGCTTTTCTGTCACTGTAAAAAAACTTTTTTTTTAAAGTTTTCTGTGGCCAGTGGTGGCTGGTTTTTATTTGGTCCATGTGCATAAAGCCTTGAATTTTCAGTTCTTGTTTTTCTATTTTAACATGAGTAATTCACTTAAAGTTTAAAAGATTCCATGTGTGTTTGCAAGAGGGAGCTGGGGCTGCATGAAAATATCATGTATATAAAGACTTGGGGAGATTGGCAGCACTGGTTTTGAAATTATAATAGTAATTTTTTTCAGAATAAACTCAACTTATAAAACTTTAATTATGATTGTCAAGTCCATTAAAAGTTTATAACAAAAATATACCTAAAATATTTTATGTGAAACAACATTTCCAATTTCATGCAGAATCAGGAAGATTTGAGGGAAAAAAATCTTGCCACCTCTGTAGGTAGAGTTTTGGTAAAATTCTGTGGTATCTTCAAGACCTTATTGTCTGTGTGTGCATGTGTGTCTTTCTGTATTTAGCACAATTTTACTACAGTGCTACCTTTGTTTTGGTAAACTTTGATGTCATTTTTACAATGAAAATTTCATAGTACATATATGTGGAGTATCTTGTGGGAGACAGAAGTGGTGCCTTCACCAAATCCAGTGCAAATTTCTCATTGTGCGGCCTGGATTTCTCAGCATGCATATCCAATGTGGACCATCGAGGACAGGCCCTGCAGCACACCTGAGGGAAGCACAAATGTTCACAGGAGTAGCAGCATGCATGCGGTACCAGTAGACAGAGAACAGATCATCAGGGTGTGAGGCAGAATAGATTTTAACTTGCCTGATAAAAATTTCTCAGCTCCTTCAAGAAAGAACACCAATTTAGTAGCCTAAATTTCAGGTTGCGTGCAAAATTCATTGTAAAGCACGCACAATTACACTTTAACAGCAGATCATGCACTTCTTTATATTGCTGGAACATCATGAGCCATGCTATGCACATTGCAGATCACGTCACATGTTTTCACAAAATACACATTTTATTGCACCTTGCAAGCTTTCATGCAGAAGGAGTCTCAAATCTCCTATGCAATCTTCAGGAGATAAGTGTGAATCTCACTAAGCAGACTCACTCCATATTGCAGTATAGGTTGGACACGACAGCTGAGTGAGACCTTAATGGATACCTACATTCAAAATAAATATGTCATACTAGCATTTCTGAGAATTTCAAAGCAGTACCAGCAGTGTTCTCATATACCAGCTGCAAAAACAATAGATTTTACATTCTAGCATATCCCATACCTGCAAGTGAGGGCACACCTCTGCCCATCTACAATTATTCAATTTTTATTTAAAACAAACAGTGAGGAAAAAAGAATCCCACAAATACAGAGTCATTATGAGAAATGTAAACAGTTCAAATGAGACACAAGTAGTGTTTGGATTAGGGAGTGGAAAGCCACTATCCTGCACTTAAATACAGTGGTTAGACAGCTAATGTATCAAACAAATTCCAACAGCTTGGGAATGCGGGCACAAAAACAATGCAAATTGAACAACTGTGATGAATAATTGAAATCATCCCCTCCCTACACAATTTTGCAGCTTGACACAGATTCAAATTTTATAGTGTTTGTACATCATGAGTTTCACAGAACACAACTAAAATTATCTCACATGGAGAAACTCCTTCACAATGGGGCTGTGTATGGGTAAATGCCCCAGCAGTGTGCTTTAATCTTTGACTTTAGTTCTCTACTGATGTAGTCTAGTAAATAAATTGAAGAAGTACATGCTGGAGACAGATGTCACCTGTTCGCTTCCAGTTGTTTCAAATGCATTCTGTGAATTTATCTACTCCACCTGCAGGTTGTACAGTCTTGATAGAATACAGATTTTGTCGAGGACATCATGAGATGTGTCTTGTACAACCATATTCATGATTTTTGTTGCACAAATAGCTTCATCTTGATGCTAATTTGCCTTCAAAACAAACTCAGAAAATAATGAATGGGGAAAAAAAAGATGATAGCATGTATTTATTACTGGTATCTGCTTTAAGTTTGGGGGAATAAACCTGTCTTATCAGTATATAATCTTGCCTCCTGACTTTGTAGCTGATCATTCTTCCTCAATCCTAGCAATTCTGAGGGAGCAACAAAACATACCAGAGTACATTTCCTCCTGTCAGGCAGCCAAAGGATTAGAGCTGGAGCTGCTATTCACTATCCAACCTTAGCATCAAAACAAGTTGTTTTTTTTTTAAACTACAGTTTGAATTTGCTAATGACAAAGGCAACTCCCAGTGGGTGTGACAATCATGAGATAATCAGCTTTAGAGGATTAGAGGACCCCAGGGGTGTGATTAGCTCAGGTTGGCCAAGCCCTCTGTCATGAATTAATTCAGAAATTAATATTTGCATTCTAACACTGCGTCTTAGTGAAGCTGATTTCTAGCCTACAATTTTTTTTTTCATTAGGAAAAGCAATTCACATTGCACAAGACAATTGGCAGCTGTGGTTAATGAAATGTGAGATGATTAAGCAATAAGTATCTGAATTTTGTGTGATTTACTTCTGCCAATGATCTTTCAACACAAAGAACACATTCATTGTTATTTTTAGTCTGCCTTTTTCCTACACTTTCGTTAAATGCTTGATGGAATATTTTCAATTCATTTGATTCCATGGTTGACAATCAGATAACATTTTCTTCCATAATTAGCAATTATCAATTGTACAGAAATACTGAATGCCACTGGGTTTGCATAATAAACAAAAAACAGAAGTGATGATAGCAAGTTTGCTGAACTGAAAATATACCTTTTGTGCACTTGTCAGCTATTTGGGACTTTGGAACAGTGTTCCTTACTTATGGAGACACTGGTGAAATGGCCTAAATGTCTGACAGTCACAGTAAGTCCAACCAGGCAAAATTGCCACTTGACACAGATTTAGCCAATGCATTTGATAAAGTAGGCCAGAGAAACAATCTGAGAATTCATCAGTAATTTCAATCTGTTTTATCAAATACAGGAAAACAATTATGTGCAATAAGAATCAGATAGAGATTGTATGGCTACCTTTTTGCTTTAAGAGAGATCATTAAATGTGGAAGATAATAGACAAATAGCAACTGTGTGGGTGCTTAGTATGGCTTACATGTGCACTCCCTCTCTTCTTTATATCCACTTTCCTGCTGGCTCCACAGTCTGTTCCTTGGTGTTAGCAATTTCTTGGATATATATTTTTTGTAACCTACTTGTTCTGATCATGTATCTCAATTTCAGTGTCTATAAAAAGAATATGATAGTGGTGGTGAACTCCCAAGTGCTCTGCATTTAGTTACAAAAAGCATTAAATACCATCAGTAAAGAAAATTAATTTTACAGTTTTCTTACCTGAACTTACTTTTTCTTCTTCTCTATGGGATAAATAAAAATAATTCTATTCCAGTATTGATTATATTCCAATCACAAATTGCTCTTTAACTGAACAAAGATGTTTTATGGCAGTCACTTCTGACTTTCTGCTTTACCATTCCATTCTTCTGTCATACCCAACAAATATTATATAATCTGTTTATAAAATGTTGACCTTGAGTTGTGTTAGATTTTTCTGTTACATTCCCTGGAAGAAACTAATGATTATTTTTGTGTTCAGTTGCATTGTCTGCCTAAATACTTCAAAGTACTCAGCAAAAGCTGAACTTTTATTTCTTTACCAGTAGTAGCAATAGTCATAGCTGTAGCCCTGGTGACAGAAAAGCAGTAAAATTCTGTAAAAGCCAATACTTAACCCTCTTAGCCTGAGTATTAAATTGTTCTTTGCTGTGTGGACCTGGACAAAGGAAAGGAGTAGTGACTGTTGTTGATGGGCTTCCATGGACTTTCTTAAATCATAGCACATGCTAATCCAAAACCTGAAGGTTAGCTACTACTTCATTCTTAATATTTGCATCTGTCTTGTCCCTCAGGACACTTCTGTACTTAATATCCTTTATTAGCATGTTACATGGGAATTTTAAGGGAATTTCTATGATTCTGTATCCTTGTTGATATTCTCATCCCTTAAATCCCTTTTGCAACTGTTTGTCTTTCTTGTCCTGTTATTCTCTTCTTGAGTACACCCCAACCCACTGAAAAATTTATCCATAGGTTTCATGGTTTGAAAAGTGCATCTTAAAAACTGAAAGTCTAAGTGGAATGGTACAAATCTTATTGGTATATATTGCCATAAAGAATTAAATGTAAAAGTAGGCTTCTTGTGAGCACTGCAGTCATTAACAACCAGTTTGATTTTAGTGGGTACACAAGCACCTCCATAATTCTGGCTTCTGAGGAAAGGTGAAGAAACAGCTGTTAACTGTGAATGGTCTTATCTTATGCAATGGGAAGCAATCAGTAGTGAAGGCAGCTTCATTGATACCATCGCAGTTCATCTGTAATCAATACAGAACACTGCCAAAATTGTATTCTGTATTCTGTCTAATAACTACTACAAAGTCTGTGTGCATTGTACAAGGACAGCACTTTCCTGAGGTGCACATTGCCAGTCTCAGTAGGGAAAAGAAGAGGAATAACTGGGCTCCTTCCAACATTACTTCAGTCAAAGCCATCACTATTTGGAATTTTTTCCCTGTAGCCACAGTCAAAAAATGTTATTATGTTACAAAGGTTTCATATTGTTGTCTCCTTAGTGGAAGGGTTTTTCATACCTCCTTGATGTTTCTCATAGGCATCTCCTCTAAGCACTGACTCTTCCTTCTCACAGTAGCCAACCAACTCTAGCTCCCTCAACCAACCAATCCACTCTTTTATAACACTCTTCTTATTATCAGCTACAGCTATGGTCTGTTAAGTCAGGCCCGCTCCTAATCTTTAATAATTAACCCAGCTGCAACTCTTTAGGGGGTAAGATTACTTTCTATACTACCTTTATTTATTTATATTCTATCCCCCTGCAAACAAAACTTGCAGAGTTGCTGCCTGTTAGAGGACAAGCTGCTGCTGCACACAACAGAGCAAATAATGCTGCCAAAGTGAGAGCGCTTTGCAGGGCTGGCCCTCTGCTCCTTCAGAGCAGCTCCCCACTGAGCCTGCTCAGATGCAGGCAGAGCAATGACTGAAGGAAAAAAGGCAGCAGAAATCCTGAAATAAGGGTGTGAGAAATAGCCCTGTTTCTTATTGGGGCTGTTTTTCTGCAGAGGTATTATGTTACAAACAAAGGAATAGAGGGACCAAAATTTAAAGCTGCAGACATATGTGTCCATCATGACATTCATGCTGACAGAAGTGTGGGTTGAAAACATATGTGGGGACTTTTGAAATTCCACGATGTTCCTTTCTGTCTCTACAGGTACTGCTGTGTTTCAAAACTGTGCAACTTAATGCTTCTATTTCAGGTGTTAAAGTACTTCGCAGGTTCCATTTGTTTTACCATTATTAAGTACTGGTTCCCTTAAATGTATGGGAAACAGTTTTTCTTTTTTTTTTTTTTCAATACATATTGAATGATTTGCACCATACCATTTTAGCATGATATACAACTATAGTACAGCATATCTTTTGTATTTGCCTTAAAAGGGTAAAGAAATCTTAAAAATTTTTAAAGCTGAGTTCTATCCAGAGGAAAAAGCATTGGCTGCATCCAATCAAATAGCATGGATAATAGGTCACTGAACTGGATAGATTTTTCTCAGGCCCTTAATGCTGTGATGAGCATGGATGTGAAATTTCTGCTGCACATGTTACAGATAATGGATTTTCAGCTGTCACTCAGAAAAATATCCTTTCATATGCTGTATTGTGGTTACAACAACAACAAAAAGTTTTAATGTTTTATTAGAATAAAACTTATGGCAATTTTTAAAATAGGTTTATTCTGCAACCAATTTCCTAAGCTTAACTGGAAGGGTTAGGGTGGGTAGCAGCAGTGCAGCAAATATGACAGAGATGGATATTTGGGTTTTCTAATGGTGTTTTAATCATTCTGCTGTGGACCATAGAGAGGATCATATTTAGCACTCACTAAAATACAAGAAATCTTGCTTCTGTACCCACTGTGGTTATAAAAATATTCTGAAATTTGAATGTGGTGGTCTAAGTTTCTATTTTTGAGCAGTCACAGCCAGAGCAGTGTGCACCAGTGAATTGATGAGAGGCATTGAGGCACTGAGGTAATGGTAGGGACCAGCATCTGAAATGCTGGGAGATCTTTTAGTGCTCAGCCTGTCTCCAGTCCATGGGTGTGAGCCACATCTTGTTACCAGGTTCAGCCATCATTTCTGCTCAAGCTGTGTCCACCCTGATCCTTGTGCTGGAAAAAGCTGATTCTTGGTACTTCATACAGGAAGAAATTACAGAGAAGGACTGAAAAGACAAGTACCCTGAACAATGTTTATAAACCATGAATTAAAGCTTCTGGTCCTCTTTTGCAGGATCCAAGGACACAGTGGCTCAGGGGATATTTGCAGACAACCTGCAGCTTACAGGAGATGGATCTTAACTTTTAATACAATTTCTGTATCCAGGACTGAAATTTTCTTTGAAAAAGATGGGAGTTCACTAGGTTTGCCTCCTGCAAAAGTAACTGTCAATAGGTAAGTGCCTATTTACTGCCTTTTGCAAAACTTTTCTTCTGAACAAGGGGTTTTCATAGAACCATGCAGAAAATGTCCTTACTTAGCAATAATAGAAAGGCCTAAATAATCCACAAATTTTTAAAGTTTTTATTTAAGTTATAAAATTTATAGGAAGGTCTTTCAAAGACACCTTTTTAACTGTAAAATGTTGCTAACTTTGAATTTTGTGCAATGTTTTGGCACTGTTCTTCTACTCTTCCCTCACACAGAACAGTAATTGGGTAAGCATCATGTACACTTGCAATCCAACATTTGACACAGACCAAATGCAGATTAACTTGCACATTTTTTTGCATTTCTGTCTCCTGGTAAAGGAACTGCCAAAGTCTGTGTTTCACTTTCCCAGAAGATTTTTTTTAGCAAGAATGTAAGTACTAGATAGCCTGCTAATCTGTGTGTAAACACAAAGCAGCAATTAATACATAACAATTTTCAAACCTATGGTACAGGGTCCGTTTCCAGCAAGCACCCAAAGAATATGAAATTCTATGCCACGTTTGTAAGGCAAATGTTGCCACAATGCAGTCCTCTAGAGAAAAATGCACACTTGTTTTCACTCCAAAAAATGTGAGCATGTCCAAGCTGATGTTTAGTATAGAAACAACTTTGCAGTGTGCAGTGCTGCACTGTAACTATGAATCCATTTAGAAAGTTATTGCAAAAGCTATTTTGCTGTTGTCCCTCTCACAGTAGCAAAAGTAATTCTCTTTCTTTCTAGTAACAATTTCTAGCTGATCAGTATTCTCCTATCCTCTCCCCCTCCCTCCCTACTTCCTCCCCAAAATATAGAAGTTTTGGGTTAAGAACACAAAAATAATGACTTTTCTTGGTATTTATGAAACAATTTGTTCTACAAAAAGCTGTCCTTTCTGAGAAGAACATTCAAATATTTGCCTTAGTGATAAATCAAAAAAACTTTCCATGAGAGGCACATCATGGGACGCATACATCTTGAAACACCTCCTGTTCTTTCCCAATGCAAGTCTTCTTTTAAAAAATAGAAGTCTTTGAAGATGTATGACATTAGATAAGACATTGATATCAGCCAACACCCACTTGAGAAAAACAGGCTAATTCACCAACTAACAGCAAGGTTAAAAATGAGATTTAATCAAAAATTTTCCCCAGAAGTAATTAGCTGAAGGATAAAAGCTGATTTTTCATGGCTAGACACTCTCAGATTGTTCTACATTTATTTCTGTGTTTTAATATTGTGATGACAGTTCTATGTCTGTCTGCTAGCAATGTCCAAATCCCTTTTGATTACTTTTAGAAGAAGCAGGGTGGCTGCTTAGCTGCAGGAAAAAAACAGAGGCACAGAGCTTCCTGCTCTCTGCTTTGCCTTGTTTGGATTAGGAGATGATCAGCTATGGATCTCATTGCTGAATTTCGGATTTCAAGAGTGGAAACTTTTAGTAGTCTTTGCTAGAAGAAATTATTTTTAAGTGATTGAAATTGTCTTCTAAATTGTCATGAAGTTGCTTCTTTTCCAAAATTATACAGGTTATTGGTTGTTTCCCTCGTGCCTATAAAGAAAATGAAGGTACAGATGCAAACATTGCAGCTTAAGCCTGTCTCTAATATGTGTCTATTGAAGGAAAAATCCTTTGCAAGTGTATTTAATTCTTTGGATTAAAAGTTGAAAGGTGAAAGTAAAGCACAAAAGAATTTGTACTTCCAATTCATAGCAATTATTAGAAATATATCTGAAAGGGAAAAAGTGCAGTGTTCTTGACAGAAAGAAGGTGAGGTGAGACAAATTATGCTAAAACTCTGCATTATAATTAAAACTTCTAATTGCCAATTCTAACGCATACCATTTTAAAAAGCATACTTTTAAGCAAAAATACTGTTTAAAGACAGAAGGTCAGCTGTTTAGGACCCAAAATAAAAACTCCTTGGTGAATTTCTGATTCTGAGCTATGCCTCTACTAGAAATGAATGATGTAATAAATACAATAGAATGACAACTTAATGATAATTATCTTACTGATTTATACTATTTCCTTGAAAATAAACAGTTCTCTAAATTCTTTGGATGAAATTCAGACCTATTAATATTAATGTATTATAAAAAAGGTAATTTTAGATCTTGCAGTTATTTGTAAGTTGAAGCGGAAAGGTGTCTTTCGATCAAAATTTGTATTACTAAATAAAATACAGGGAACTGAATTAAATATCTGACATCCTGTATAAGAGGTCTGGGTATAACTTTGCATATCAGGTTTCTTTTGCATCAATTTATCAATCTTCTTAGTGACAATCCTTCTATTGCAATGAAACGTGACTGCACATGCCTAAAGTTCATACTGGCCTTAATCACACTGGTTAACAGAAGCAATGGTGATGGTAAACTGGACCAAGAGGAGCCCATAACATGCCCAGCAATGTTACATTGACATCCTGATCACTGGATCAGGGACAGAGGGACAGTAAGGTATGACATTGGTCTCTGCTGAGTTGGTGGGCCAGAACCTTCCCGGGAAAGATAAAATATGGCAATAATCTTGCAAATTTGAAAGGATTTACTGCTGTCTGCACTACAGAAAAGCTATTTCCCATCCCACCATCTAGATGGCTTCACCATCTATCCAGTTTCCCTAGTGTTAATAAATACCCTAAAATATGAGATAATCATGGAAACTAGTTGGTGTGTGTGGTAGGGAGTGGCAAGCTGTTATTACATCTCTCCAGTCTGTGCTGTCACATGTGAACAGGTTTCTGGAGCTGTTGAGTACTTCAGTTTCTGTCATTTAGCAGAGTTATATTTGATCAGCAAAGGATTTTAGTTATTGGAGAGGAGTTTTCACTGATACAGGGGTGTTTAGTCAAGTGTAAGATGCATGACACTGGATCTCAGCTAAGAAAATGAAGTATTAATCAAACTTAGAGTATCTTCAAGTTCAGTCCTGATCCTAACATGCTGAAGCAGGCCAAAATGGTATAAATATGAATGAATATAGGGGAAAATGTTCCAAATTCTTATAGTTGTGGAGCTCTGGGAGATATTTCTACTAAGAAAAGGATTGTCTTGAATTCAGAGCTCTGTTTCAGTAGGGCATTGATTGATAGCAGTGCTTCAGTGCTGGAATACTGGCCTTGTTTGACTAAAAGGTTCCATGTTGCAATTCTGAGGCTGCTAATGTGCAAGTATGTATGTATTTTCACTCACCTGAACTATAAATCTGGTCATAAATCAGTGGGAATGTTCATAGTTCCATTGTTAACATGATTAAAGGCTGGAAGGATCAGGGTTTTGACTTTCCATAATTTAGCAAAAAGGATCTTATAAGTCTGAATTACTAAATATTGCCAAAAATGCAAACAGTTTCTAAAGTCTGCTGTGGTACACACAGAGAAGGTTGTGGTCTCACAACAGAAATCAGAAATCTTGAGGAATGCCCTTAGAGTGTTTTAGACTTTCCTTGTTTGCTTCATCCCTCAAAAGAATGAAAGAACTTTGGTCTATCAAGTTGTGTGACTTTTAGTTTTTCTTGAATTCTTAATTTCACTTGCATGCTTTCCACAGAACAGACACCTTAGTAAGTGTCCTTAGTAAAGTAGAATTTCACAAGAATTATTTAAAAGTACATCTCCAACTATAATCACACATTACTTCATATTAATACAGGTTTTAAGTCTGAGTAGATTTTATAGTATAAAAAAATCACCTTCTTTGTCTCTATAGGAGTCAAGTGAATAACTCACCGTGAATAATTTATAAGATGAATTGAGGTTCCTCTTTCATGTACCACCTACGTGAAATAATTTCATTTATTTTACTTTTTTCCCCTTTAAATTCTGAGGTAACATGCAGATCTGAAAGCAGAGCTTCCTTACCTAATGGTGCTTGGTCAAATAAGATCCATGTTTCTGTATCTTGAATGGATGAGCAGAATATAAATATGCTGTGGGAGCAGATGTTATAATTACAGATTTTAAATCTACTTTTGACAAACACTGCTTGATATGAAACCTGCTCTCAGAATTATTACCAGGAGTAACGTGAATAGGATTAGATGCTTACATAAATCAAACACAACAGAGTAATCAGAGTCTTCTCTGAATTTGGGTGCAGGTATTTTAGTGGTGGATTCTCTTTTGGACCAGGCAGAAGGAGGTGTGCTGCCTGTCCCAGAGGTGCCCTGGGGCGCAGGGGAGGGGCAGGGCAGAGAGCAGGCAGTGTGCTGTAGTGCCTCCAGAGCAAGCAGCACCAGCCACAGGCACAGCCCAGCCTGGCAACATCAAACACTGCCTCTGGTGTACAGCTTAGGGTACTCTCAGTCTCTTTAAAGCACACCAATGTTATCGTTATAGTGCAAGGGTTCCATATTACTAGAGTTTTGTACCTCCTTGATGCTTCCTATAGGCAGCTTCTCTAGGCATTGCCTCTTCCTTATCCTTGCAGTAGCCAACTGACTCTAGTTCCCCTCAGCCATCCAATCCACTCTTTTATAATACTCTTCTTATTGGCTACAGGTGTGGCCTGTTAACATCAGGCCTGCTCTTAAGCCTTAATAATTGGCTCAGGTGCAACTCTTTAGGGGGTAAAATTACATTCTATACTACCTTTATTTACTTATATTTTATCCCCCTACACACCAACAGCCAGTCCAATTCCAAACTGCCCAAAAGAGAGTAGGAGCTGCCTTCTTCCTTTGTACTCCGTACCAACTCAGAAAGAATCAGGCTTATGACACCTACTCTATAGAGAATTTCAGACTCTTAATCCTATTTAAATTTTAATGGGAATGCTTGTTATAGTTTCTATAATTTGAGGCATTAAAAGCAGATGAAGCATCTTTAATCATAAAAGCTTCATTGCTCTAAGTTATGATAACCGCCTTTTAAACCCCATCATAAAGTGGATTGTGTTGGGGGGATGATAGTTCTCAGTAAGCAAATGTGATCCACCAGGAAACCTGTTTACATTGAAACATTTTGAGAGCACCAGTAATTAAACCTGTTTCCCAGGTGCAGAGCAATATTTTAAATGCCCCTCTGGCTACAACACCACTCAGGTTTGTCTTTCTCCCTTATCCTCCATCCACTGCAATAACAAGATAATGAGAAGATGGGAAAATATAAGGAGGACAGGACTAGCAATTAATAATCTAAGTATATAATCAGAATGTTAAAATATTGTTTTAATTGATTTGGGCATTAGTTTGTATGACACTGAAAAATTACTTTGTGCATTTCCATGTGCTTGAGAAACAGTAATAGGAAATCATGGCACCAGTGCTTGCTGCTGTGAAAAGTTATAGCCTAACATGATCACGGCTGACTTTGAAGTGTGAATTGGCTCTAGAACACAGCTATGCAGAGCTTTCATGAAGACAGCATGATTTTTTTTCTGTGAACCTTGCTTTGAATAACAGCGCAGGGAAACTGGCAAACCCTAAAACCTGATGAGCTCATGAAACCATAATTTGGACAAGTACATACTTGTGCTATGAAGCCAAGGGTAAGATCTATTTGACTTAGACACAACATAGTTCAGATGCTGCTCCCTGTCAGACTAACTAAATTCTAACATCCCTGCCCATGCTAACTTGCTTCCTATCAACCTCCATTTAAAAGCCCCAAACTGACAGGCAACCATCCACTTATTGATATTTTTTGGGAGTATCAGTCAGTTCTGCTCTTCTCTTCATTGGCCAACACAAAAGGGTATCTGCTGCATTTCCAACCACGCCTTGGAAGCCTTTGGTAGAAATCTTTGGAATAAGAGTTCCAGGCATGGGTGTACTCTTGGTGCCTTATCAGCATATCATTTTGGTATTCTGAAGATGAGGCCCTGGCACATGTAGCTGTTTAATTCTTTCCTGGTTTTTGCAGGACTGTCAAGGTCTCTATATCAAAAGTGGACACGTTGGCCTGGGAAATCTGATTACACTGGGAGAATGTGGTGACTTCTGGCAGTGGGCTGAAAGCAGGAATAGCAATCCATCATGAGAAGTTTTGAGAGGGAACAGGACATTCACAGGAGGTGTGAAAAAGAAAGCATTTAACACAACCCTACAGCCAAATATGTTGCTCTTTCCAGTACAGCTGATGCACAGAGAATTTTCACCACTTGTAAATGTTTGAGAGCATATCTATCATGTACTTAACTGAAGTATTTATCACTTAAGAACACCTTTAAAAATATCAGAAAGCTATAATTTCTGAAATATGAAATGTCATCATTATTATTGCTATACAGTTTATATGCAAATACATGCTTCCCCCCAAGCTTGAATTCATAGAAAATTAATTGGAACAGCTTTTTTTCCCCTTTCATGTATTTTCCCCCATATTGTGAAATAAGACATTGCAAAAAACTGACATGTCACTTGTACAATCTATAGTTATTACAATACAATCTTAAATGCTGAATCAGAAACCCTGGGATATCTTTATATTCAGTGCTAATTGAATAATTTCTGTGGCTGCTCACCAGCTCTGCACTCTGTCAGGAAGCTATGTAGAAATATTAGTATCATGGGTCTAAGCCTGGTGCAAATGAGAACAAATCAGAATCAAAGGGATTTTTGTGTAGTTATTACTTTCTCTAAATATATAAACATGCACAAATATTTGTTAGAAGCAGAAGCAACTGTTCACCATCCATTTTATTGATAATGGAAGTGATCTGATTTAGCACAGCTGTAACAACGATGTTTTTATACATATGGTACAGAAACTATTTGTTTAAAACCACAACACAGCAGATCACCTGAGACATTGCTCTTAAAAGAGAAAATATGATCATTATTCATAAAGCTATTTTCAGAGGGCATAAGTGGGCTCTGTGTGTCCTAATGCCTCTACATGCCACTCAGCTGAAGTGCAGCACACTCTCTTCTATCTGGGTTTCTAGGGTAAGAGGCTGCCTGCATCACCAGAGAGCTGGCAGAGTGTTTCCTAAGCAGCAGAAGGAATAGGAGTTGGGAGTAGTTGTAAAAACCTGCGCTACAGGAAAGTTCATAGTTTGCAACAATGGCTTGTGTTTGTTGTACAGAATGCCAGCTCTGTGCCACGCTGTGTGCTGGTGCTGTATCTGTTCAGTGTTTACATACAAACAATCAAAGTACTCCTGTAACCATGGGACTGGGTCATGTCCTGTCTTGTTCATTGGGGAATTAATTGTACTTGTTTTAGAGTTAGCTGTTAAGGAGATTAGGAGGGTGAAGCATAGCAGGGCGGCTGTGGTTGCATGGCAACTGGAAAGAACAGTAACATCTGGTATTCTTAATTTTCCTACAACCTATAGGTCTTTGTGCTGTTGTATGAGTATTATTATTTCTACAACCACACTTCATTTTTGTTATTTGTTAGCCAATAGGTAATGTCCTTGATGCTACCAGTTGACCCAGGGGCAAAGTTAGATATCACACTGGATGCTGTGATGTTAAAGTCAGCTTCCTAATTGCCAGGCAGAGCTAGCCCCAGAGGACACTCCCCAGCAGCAGCGTAAAGGGAAAGGTCTTTCCTCACAGGAAGGACTGGCTTTGAGGTCAGCCAGCCAGCACTGTTAGCTACTTCAGCATAGGGTGTGTCTCCTGAAATAATCGATCTAGTTGAAGTTTTGTTTGCTGTCCACCTGCAGGACTATTTCTTTCCTTTTAGGAGGGGAGGGAGACCAGGCCATCTCTCTCAAGAATGGCTTCTATAAAGAAAACTGCATTAAGTGGACTTTAACTCCTCTTCCTTCATAATTTCCCTACTTGTGCCTCTGAATGCTTTATTCTTTATTTCTGAAAAAGGAGCCTTATTAAAGCAGCATTTTACTTCATTCATTTTTGAAATAAAAAATCAATAAGTGATGTGGTGTCAAGTGTAGACCAGACTGATTTTGTTCGTCTCTTTGGCATTTGACATCAATCTCCACCACATGGCTTTCTTCAGTGGTTACTTGAAAATAAAAAGAATAATGGGTTTCCCACAGAGCTTCCCACTAGGGAGCTGCAGACATTGGGCAGACTCAGCAAGTGCCACAGCATTTGGTGGTACAGAGCCTTGGAAAACCTCCCTGGTCTTGCCACACCAGGTACAAGGACAATTTTAAGCTCTCCTTGCCTCTGTGTAGGCACCCAAAGCAGCCCATTTCTAGGGCAAAGTTGCTGATTTCATCAAACCTGACTGACAGTGGGGCTTTGGAGAGCAAGAGCTCGAAGGGAGGGTGAACATGCTCAGCACCTCTCTCCTCAGGACTCACTGATCTGCTCAATGCCAGACAGAACAAAAAATGCCAAACGCATGCCAAAGCCCCCTTTTCAGCCTGAACCCATTGCAGGAAAGATCAAGCAGAGACCTGGAGTTTTGTGAACATCAGCCATGAAATATTTTCTTCAGTCACTCAACTTCAGAGAACCTTGTGTGTGCGTTTGTCTGGCTGCTACAATTGTCATTGTCTCCAAAGAAACTCTTGAGAGCATTTTGAAAAAGCTAACAATTGTATAAATGCAGCAAATTAATTTCTTATATTTTAAAATACTGACTAGACTAGAAGATTTTATAACTGATGCATAAAAATTTCCTTTTGCATATTCTACCTTTAAGACTTCATTTTATAAAAACACCTTTGTAAATCCTCTTTTTCTACTTCCTATTCATCCTTTTGTTCAGATCTTTTTGAGACTCAGCCCAGATTAGAATTCATCATGTCTAAAAAAAATGAGATGATAAAGGTATTCTTTCTTCAATGTGCATCTCTAGCCTTTCTTGACAAGCTGTCAAGAAATATGTCTCTAAAAAGGCAGGTTAGATCCTCAGAGACAACCAGTGATGCAGTTCTTAGTAATGTGCTAAAACCCAGTCAGAGCACACCTTATTGTTGCTGTGTGCAGTGATGTGACATGTGAGTTATTTGATTGCTCTGCCATAAGATAGCATTAGGGGATATAGTGTGAACAGATCACTCATTTGTGGAAATATTTATGGTGCTGCTTTCGAGGGATCATTCAATTCGAAAGCAGATGGCAAAGCATGGATATTCATGGGCTATTTTAAAAGCTGTGTTAGGTAAAATGTTTTCACTCAGAGCAGCTAAAGCCTGTAACATTCTGATATTTTACAACATTTATTACTTAATGTTTACATATTTTTACAATAAATCTTCATAAATGCTACTCAAGCAAGAATTTGCTAGTTCCCGTTTTTATTACAGTATATCCCATGAGCTCGTTATAGCCCAGGCCCCTGACCCTACAAATATCCACATATGACTTAAAATAATACTCAGCTGAGAGGGAACTACTATGTTCAGCAGTGTTTCTAGCATGGCAGACTCTGGGAGCACGTGGTGTGTGTCAAGATTTTGTTATCTGGGAATTTGAAACCTCATCTCATAACAGCTAAAAGGAGTCTAGCTCTAGGAGTGACAATCTTGTCTGCTCAGAACTGCAGAATCATTCTAAGGTGTTCCTTTGAGCATCCAGAAAACAAATATTTTTAAAGATGATTTCCAAAAGCCTTACTATTGTGAAAATACAAATTCAGGTAAATGTGAAGTAGCTGTTTTGGTAATTTCATGTCATTCCTGCCCAACCACTCGAAGCCCAGCTTTCCATGGTTCAATGTTTCAAAAAAGATGTGAATAAAATCCACTATTCATCTTGAATTGTAGGAATGGCCTTTTTAATACAATAGGTGATTCAACATGTATTAAAATGCCACAAATTTTTCAGTTTCTTCATTGTTATTGGTGTCCCTCACCTGGTATTCCCTGGACTGCCTTTTCCTTTCTGCCTTCTGCTCCTTCAGGAGCATCCACATGATCTTTCCATACTTTGGCTTTAGAGATCCACACACTCATTTTTGACATAAAAGGGAAAAAAAAAATCAGAATGTACTTTGAAACTACTCCCTCAGTAAAACTTGTGACACAGCACTTTTCTTTACCCTTTTCAGCTGTGCTCACTTGCAGTGCTCTTGGTGCCAGCTGTGTGACATTTAGGATAATCCCCATTGCACTGTGGGGCTTCAGGTGTGGGCTCTGTGCCTGCCTTTGGTGGCTCCTGGCCCTGGGTCCCAGCTAGGGCAGGCTGGGCTGCTCCCAGTGCCCAGCTGTTTGTGAGGAGCTGTGCCAGAGCCTGAGTGGTCGGGATGGGCACGGCCTGGGGCTTTTCCCAGTGCCTCAGGGTGAGCAGGGGTTTGGCTGCAGTACAGCAGCTGCTGGGAGCATGGAGCTGTCCTCAGATTTGTGTAGGCTCCTTTGCACAGGATGGGCAGGTAAGTTATTGTGGTTTTATGTCTCTGAGGCTGTCAGGTTCTGGATGATGAATAGCTTTGACAGAGAAAGTAGGGGCTGAAGTGCATTAAGATACCACAACTGTTTCCTAAGCAAATGTCTTTTGAAGTGCTTGGTTTTAAATTTTTTTTTTTTAATATGGCTGTATAGATATGGTGCTATAGTGTTGACTGTGTGTAAGTTTATTTTGGTTGTGGTCTCTCCTGTTTCTGAAAAACTACTGGTACTGGGGTTTGACTTACTTGAACTTTGCTGAGTTAAATGCAGTGGTCCCTGCACTGCTGGAGTATCTTCAGGTGTTAGGGAGAGATTTTTATCCTTTTAATTGTTTCCATTGGGTTTAGTCTTGTTATAGCTCTCACGGTAATAAAAATTATTGTTAGTGTATTCTGCTTCTTCTCTCTCCCTCATCCACCCCAGCCTTAGTATAGTTATTTCATGTTAAATCTGAACTAAACCCTGTGACTGGCTGTGTCCTCCTCCCCCACTGTGGGCTGTGCTTGTTCTTCAGCAGTGCCGTTAGGAAGGGCTCATCCTTCAGACCTCCATCCAACTCATTGCTCTGTTTCCATCTTTGCTCTTCTGCAGCCTCACAGTGCTGGTCTCTTTACTCTTTCTGCTCCTACAAATTGGACTGTCTCTCAGCTGACAGTAAATGTACTTGGTGCCATAGCAGGAGCTGTGTATGCTCTGGGAAATACCTTGCCATGAGCATTCAGAGGCTGATGTAGAGTATGTACTTATATGCATATGTATGTGGTGTTTATTAAAATGTGCTTGAGTAAGTATTAATAATGGATACACTGCTAATCTTTGTTATGGGTTTTCAACCCACTGGGGAAAGAAGAGTATAAACTGCAACTTTAAATATTTCCCTGTTGAGAAATAGGTGGATTACAACTACAGCAGTGTGCTCACTTTTCAAGAAAGCTATTACTTAAATCTCATTAATGCCATAAATTGTCTGAAGGAGATAATATGCCTCTGAAAAATGCTCTTAAGTAGGTAAGTACTTGTGTACAGCCATGTTAACAACATAGCAGAGATGGAAGCTGTTCTTAAAGAACTTAAATACAGTATCTCTGTTATCTGTGCTTATAGAGAAAGACCTGGATAGAACAGACCTGGGATTTGCTGTCCTTGTTCACTTTGGCCCAATGTGGCACTGACTTTTGTAGAAGTCGTTGGATACTTAGATTGGCTAAGATGGTGTGCAGTGTTTGTGTGTGCTATTTGTGTTAAGTTATTTAAGCCTGGTTTCCACCATCATTCATGCTCTGTGGTGGTTTGTGCTATGAAAACCTGTGAAATATTACAGCAGGACTCTTTCAAATTCTTCATCTCGCCTGACAAAAAGAATACTAAGGGGTAAAAGCAAAACAAACAAATGAGACTCAGCAAAACTTACTGATGCTGCACAATGTTGAGACAGGCAGCCTGTGGAAGACTTTAAATGAAAAAAGAACACAGGGGACTATATTTAATTTAAACACCACTCATCCTAAAATAACTTAACCTGCAGAATGATTGCTGTGCAAACACTGTAATAATATAGCAGAGCTGTCACTTCAGACAGTGTTTAATAGGCTCTGGCCGATTTCATTATTAACACTTAGAACACTTCATGAAAAGTGATGAAAGTACCCGTACATAACCTATACTGAAATCTCCAAGATCCTACAGAACATTTTTGTAGCTACTGCCTGACACTTCTCAAGGGGGACTGCAAATGGCTGTGAACTTGAACTGTTAGCAGCAGATGCCAAAATTTCTCTTGTTTCAAAATTGCAAGCAAAGTAGATGAAATTGGCTTCTTGCAGTTCCGCTTCCATGTGGTCTGTGTGGAAGCCTCATAAGGGAGATGAAATATTTCTGCTGCTATTACAAATGATTTGGAATTACTTTTTCTCTTAATTTAAATTTATATGAAGACCATACTGATATATTGTACTTGCTCAAAGATATATTGAAGGGACAACCCAAGAAAAAATACAAAAAATGACTGTAGCTGCAGAAAAAGTGCCTGCAGCTGTGCTGTTATTATTTTTTTTTTACTACCGTGTGTTCCAAAAGTTATTTTTCATAACACAGGAATAATCCATAATCCTGATGATTGTAGGAAGAAGCAGAGTAGCCAAAATTTTTATGAGAATTTATGTTATTAGACAGTGCATATATAGACACTGTAATTATGGTGCAAGTATGAGTACCACTAAATTCATTAGAGTTCCAGTGTTTTTGGTTTTTTTTAAGGCTCCAGAAATAGACTTCTCTTATAGTGGGGCAGAGTGTGTGGGTTTCTGCTTGTGTTATCACTGGGCATTGGTGGAGATGGTTGATATGGCTGTGGCTGGGTTGAGGGCTCTTGCTAGTAACAGCTGGCGCGGGGCTCAGTCCAGGTCTTGATCATTGTCTGAAGGAAACAAAATGGAATCCCTGGAGAGCCTGGGTATTTCCTTAGCTCCTGGCATCAGCTCAAGCCATAAGTCACAACCCTTCTTATGTTGAATTACAGCAGCTGGGAAGTTTGTGTATTTCCATTAATGACAGATTGAATAGTGTTAATTTGGACTTGGAGATGTTAACTTTATGTGCACCTGTGCTGGCACCTGGCCTGGAATAAACATGAGCATGGAGCTTCGCCTTCCAGGCAAGAGAAGTAGATGGGAGAGATGAGGCCAGTGGTGCAGGGGTCTCCATGGTTCACATGCAGAAAGCCCCTTGGGTAGGACATTCCTTCTCTGCCTCCTGCAACTTCTATAAGTATCTAGGGATGCCTCAAGGCATTTGACTGGTATTGAGTGGTCATCTGAGTTACTGTGTTCTGGTCTGAAGCTTATGCTATGAAATTGAGATGACATTGGCTAAGAGGATAGGCAATCACTAATAACTGAATTTTAATAATGAATTCCCAGCTGAGATGACTCCACTGGATGTGTTGGTTTCCCTTTCTGGACAAGTGCATTTCAGATAACAAAAAGGGTGAGAGGATGGATAGATTTTCTTAAAAAAAATTGTAACAATTGTAACATCTCCCCACTGTGCTTTCTTTTTTTTTTTTTTTTTTTTTTTTTGCGCTGTTGCTTGATACAAACTATGGAGTTTAGGAATCTCTATAATGTAATGGTGCTGAATATCTGCAGTCTAGAGGTTGGCTTGGTTGGGCTTTCAGCTTATTTTCTGGAAGCATTTGGGCATAAGCTATGCTTGATTTAAAGATAAAAAAGAATGCTTAGTAGTTTTTCAGACTTCATATAATGGTTTGGATGTAAAAAAATCTAAATGAGATTGAATCTTAGATTAATGTACACTTGTTGTGTGCTTACAGCAATTGGACTGCAAGAGCCCAACCTTTTCTGTACGTCCTTGCACTCTTCTTAGTTCTCCTGAGCTGTCTGGCTCCTGATGTAAATGAAAGCTTGGCAGCGTTGCTTGCAGCAGTAAAGTGTTATGGGATCAGCCCTGTAGTGTGCTGACAGAGAGATGTGCAGCCTGGCTCTTGGGACTGGTGCTGGCTAAAGCAGAAGGGAGTTCTTGGTGCTCAAAAGCAGGAGAAGCAGGCTGGGTGCTGCCCCAGAGGGAAGGCAGGTGAGGGCTCTGGTGGAGGACCTGAGATGTGGTGCAGGAGGAGCCTGGTGCCTGCTCTGGCCTCTGCTGGGGTGAGGTTGATGGGGATTAGGAGAGGGCATCAGGAGGCCACTGCTCAATCTTGTTCAGCTCTTAGGGATGCATCAGCTAAACTGGGCTTGTTCATTTAGTAAACTATTAAAGAAGTTGTCTTCAGGGTATTTATTTCAGGCAGTTCTAGTGAAGTAATCCTTTAATTCCTCAGAGTAAATGCTGATGAGGATTTACTGCAGACTAAGCTGTGTGGAGGTTACTGTGAGTGGTTATAGAGTACGTTTGGGAGCAGTGTGGCTGCTGTCCCCTGGGGTGGGCAGTGGGAGAGGCAGGGTGTCCCCACAGCAGGGCTGTCCTCTGTGGGCACTGATGGCTGTGCTTGGGAATGCTTGGGTCTGAGCCTGGAGATAGGGGTTGGTTCTGCTTCAACTTTGGCTGAAACCACTCCTCCTTTAAATCTTCTGCTGTTTCTTCCTGTTGTGCATGCTGCCCAGCCTTCTCTCCTCTGCCTTGATCTTTCTTTTCCTGGCTTGTTCCAAATAATGAGAGAAGCTCCAGATGAAACCATGGTCTGATGTGTACAATTCAATTTCAGCACAGTTCTGTCTATATGCATTATTTTTCCTACAAAATAATAATGGCATCTCATTGTTAGGGCAGTGATTTCTTCACTCTGTACCAAGAGTGTTCTGCCCTGAGGAGGCCCGGAGAAGGCCTGTGCTCTTCCACTTAGTCAAAATGGATGTGTAGTGCTTTGATTAGCTAGGTTTGCAAGTTAGGAATTCTTTTTCCTCCTTTTGGTATTGCTGGAGCTAGTCAAAAGAAATCTGAGGGGAGCTACAGCCCGTGGTGAACAAAGGAGTTGGGACTTCACTGTTCTGTCCAAGTCCTTTTCTCAAGGGAGCTGCTTTCCTGGGAACACCAGGGCAGTGTTGTTGAGGCTGCATGGTGGGAAAGTAATGTGAGTAAAATCTCATGCCAGTATTTTGGATGGGAAGCTGGTTACAGAATGTCATTTGGTATTGAAAGGGATGACATCCTTTATGAAAAGGAAATGACCACCTGCAGTGGGAGAACATGTAGGTCCAGTAAGAAACTTCTTTTCTCTGGAAATTCCTTTGCTCATTGAAAATTTGTTAATGGCCAGAGCATGGCTTGGGTCTGAGCAGATACTCCTGGTCTCTCCCTGGCACTGCACTGCTCTGACTCCCTTCAGTAAAATGTCCCTCCTTGTGGCTACACCATTATTGGCAAAAATGATTTTAGAAGCTTGTTCCTGGATAATAATAAATCAAAACCTGGAAGTATTGGAAAAGGAGTCACATAGAAACTTGAAACTTTTAGCAATTTTTTTGCTGTGGAGGAAAAATGATAACTTTTACCATTTCCAAGTTATTAAATCAAAATTTGAAGTATTCTTTTCTAATAAACTGGATTTTTTTCAACTTCTTCAATTTCTTATCTCAGACATGGAGCTGATTTACATGGAAACATCTTGTGTTAGAAGTCAGAATGTGTAATTATGTTTTCTTTCCATAGACAGAAAAATGTTACATTAGAATTTGTCTTGAAATTAAGTATATTAGAAGGCACTTGAAACTTTAAATTTACTAAAAGAGCACTTCAGTTTGAAATGTGCTTTTATATATAACTAAAACATACAAACAGGGTTTGCATTATTTCTGAGTAATTGCAGTCCCTGAAAGATCCCATAGTTGAAAAAAGCTGGTTTGGTTTCATACTAGAAGCTCAAATTTATTGAAAGCAGCTGTTCTTCAGTTGAGAAATAATTTGATCTGGAAAATAACAACAAGGCTTATTACAGAGGGTAAAAGGAAATCTTTTGACATAGAAAATAAAGTTAGGAGTTTAAAGTGTTCTAAGTACCAGTAGTCACCCTTAAAAATGAGAATATTTTTGTGACTTAATCTGACACGTTTATAAAACTTGTGACATGGCTCAGTACAATGTGTTGTATTTAGTGTTGTCATTGACCTGTGACATAAAATAATATTAATAAAAACTATAAAATTAACTATAAGGATTTATTTTAAAGTATAATTCAATATGAAATAAAATTTTAAAATATCATCCTGCTTCTGGAAATTGTTTTGAAATAAAAATGGAGATTGATACAGTTTGAGTATTGATTATCTGATTGATACAGAACAATGAATATGTGCATGTTTCTGCAGCCTCCAAATATCAGTGTGGAGTTGGAAGTGAGTCAAGGCTGTGGATACATCCTAGTCTCAGCAAAGGCTGAAGTTTAGCCTTTTGGGAGTCATTGGCACATTCCCATTTGACTCAGTGAGGTGAGGATTTTGGCTGTGGCTCCAAAAGCAGCTTTGTCTGAGCAGTTCCCATTGCCCTTGTGGAAGAGGGTACAGAGGAGGCCCCATTTCTGTGGGGACTTTGCCTTGTGCTGTACTGTGGGCAGTCATGGCAGAGCCTGGAGCAGGGACAGAGGGATGTGCTGCAGAGCAGGCAAGCCCTGGTGTGACTGCCCTCTCTTCTGGCTGCAGCTCTTGTCTTTATAAACCATCTGTATCTAACACTGACAGGTGTGGAAACCTCAACTTGGTATGCCTAAAACAGCAATACTGATTATGTTCTGTAGCACAAATGTCATCTTTCTGAGTGTTTGAGGCCTAAATGCAGACCTTTGAGAGGGAGGACAAATTGATGTTAAGGCCAGCATGTAGCAGCCTCATTCTTCATTTACCCTGTTGAGATCAAAGTACGAGGTTAGTAGACCCAAGTCAGTGCTTCATTATTGGGAAGTTTTTATTTAAGCTCTCTCACGGTATTAAACTGCTGCTTGTTAAACTGATTCTCCTTTTCTGGTGATTAAATCAGTAGCAGATTTTTATCTTAGAGTGGACAAGAGGAGAAAACACCAAGGGCAATGAAATCACAGCCTAAAGTACCATAGCATGATTTGTGTTGGAAAAGACCCGTAAAGGTCATCTAGTTCAACTCCATTTCAATGAGCAGGGATATCTTCAACTAGAGCAGGTTGCTAGGAGCCTTGTCCAGTATGACCTTGGATGTTTCCTGGGATGGGGCCTCTATCACCTCTCTGGCTAGTCTGTTTCAGTGTCTCACTGTGCTTGTAAAAATTTCTTCTCTACATGTAGTCAAAGACATTACCCCATCCTGTGGAAAAGGCAGCCTGCCAGCCTTCTCTTGTACTTCTTGCTGGCTCCATCTAGTACTTGATAGCCTTCAAGAGTTAGTAAATTCTGAAGAGCTCTCATGTAGTTATCTTCATTTTTGCAGAGGAGAAACAGAGTCAGACAAAGACATGCCCAAGGTTGCAGAGGAAAGGCGGGGAAAACCAACATACTTGTGTTCTGTGATGCTTCTGCCTGCTGGCTGCTCTGCCTGGTTTTAGATGGAAAACACTGTTTGTGGTTCTCATGGCTGTTACTGGGATGGATGTTTTTCACCACACCTTGTGAGAGCAAACTGGATGGGGAGCCTAGAGAGCATTGCTACCTGTAGAGTTATTTTCCAATGGCCTTAACTGCTGCCATTTATCACGAGTCTTTAAGGTTTGTCATGATTGACTTTTGCTCTGTCATTGCTACTTGTTTACCTAACAGGAAGAAATAAGCACAATTATCACTGTTACGTAGAGAAACAAATCTTCAGAGTAGAAGTTATGATAGTTGCAGACTTTACAACCCTCAGGATATTTAAGGTGGATAGTATTGCTTATGTAAGCTGTGCTACAGATGCTATTTGTGGTCATTAGTTTGGTGTCATATACAAATCTCAGCTCAGTATATGACACCACATTTACCTTCTCCTCTCACCACTATCTTCATGTCCAAATCACTTCTGTGGAGAAATCAGAACAGCTGTAGTGCTTGTATTGTTTATTTTTTCCAGGGTCTTTGTCTCCCACTGCACTAAGTATTTGCAGTACCAGAATCACTTAAATGCAGTTCTGGGAGGAGATGCTTGCCTGTGACCACAACGGCTGCTCCAGAGTCTTTCCACACCTTCTCTCCTAAGGCTCAGCCTTGCTCCACTTTGCAAGTGCATTTGTTTAGTCAGGACAGATGAAGGCCAAGTACAATAATGTGTTTTGGTGAACAACTAGTTCATGCATGCAGTGACATCTGAGTCTGCAGCAGTCTTTACCTGTTGCATCTCTCATACTTCTGTTGACCAATTTCCATTATGTAGTTTTATATAACCAGATAAGGATTGTGCAATCAAAAGATTAATTTTTAGCTATATTTTTAATCCACATTCAAAGTGGAAAAATTAATATACCACAAGTTTGTGTATTTTTGTTTTTAATGCTGTGTTTGGACTTTTTTATTTTTTCCTTTGTAAAATGCTACAGGTGTCTTGGATACCTTCATTAACTGCTTAATAGAAGACAGGAATTTTACTCATAGTGTGTTATCTGGCTGCTTATCAGCCTTGCTCTTGAGTTCTGAACATGTTGTCCTGTTATAGTAATTGGGCTTTGCTTTTATCAGGTTTGTGTAGCATTGTATTAGAGCAGGAATAGAATGTTTTTGAGTTGAAATAAAAGGAGCATGAATAACACTCCCGTGTTATAGAGAATTTGTGAGGATTACTGTGTATAAAATGCAGTTATTCCTTTAATGATAAAGTTATAACAGGGCACCACACTGAGAAACTTGATGATTCAGGCCTGGCAAAATAGTAGGGTAAAACAGAGACCCTCTAGAGATAAAAGAAGGGAAGGTGTTCTATGGGGATACCCCTGCCTTTATGTCAAACGATAGAATTTCCTGCTTAACTGAGATGTGTCCACAATCTGCTGCTATCTAACTATCAGGAGAAAAAGGGAATCATAGATCAATTTGTGAGCCTGCAGTGAAGGTGACACAGTCAACTGCAAGGTAAAAGTGGCTATTGACATAGGTCAGTGCTGTTGGAATTTGTCTGAGGAATTGGGGTGGAAAAGTCAGGCATAATAAAAAGTGAAAGCTCTATACTTGTTCTCCCATGTCTTAAATGCCTTTACACGTGAGTTGGATTTTTGGTTTCCATCACCCCAGTGGTTCCTGGTGCTGTGTGGTAGAATGACAGGTCTGTAACCTGGCTGCCTTGTATGTGGTGCTGCAGCAAGGTCAGTGCAGAGGAAAGCAGGAGGAACAGTTGAACATCTGTGTTATCACAAGATTTCCTATTGGTGAAAGTGGGGAAAGGTCATGGGGAGCCAAATAAATTGGGATGTGGAAAGACCAAAGCCGAGAAAGTTTTATTTTTTTTTTTTTTTGAAGCCACAAAATACAAAGGCTGTTTCTAATCTCTGTCTAGAAATATTATCAGTAGGGCTTAACAGCTTGCCACTGAATAGGATATGATGTTTAAGAAGCAGGATCAAACTATTATGGGAATTCTTTCTGATCAAATATGACACCAAGAGCAGTACTCACCCCTGCCAGTATTAGCCCCAAGGTTGCATGCAAGGTCTTAGGCACCTCATTTTTCTGACTGGATAGAAATAGGAGCTTCCCAGTGGAAGCTGAAAAGGTGATCGTGGGGAGCTGTCATCCCAAAATTGACCCACTAGGAAATCACCTATCCTGTTTCTTAAAATTGCAGTCAAAAGTAACTTTGTGCATTACTAGAAATACTCCAAAGAATTAGTGTACTTTCAGTGGTTTAGTACTTAGTCCCTATTCATTTGGATCCATGAGAGATGGTGAGTCCACAATAAATGCCCAGTCAACTGTACTGAAGGTCTCAGTTATTATAGTGTGATTGAATAAACAGAATGGTGCTAACCCAGAGTATCTGACAAATAACTGTGCTGAGCTCTGGAATTAGGCATGATGACTCTCCTTACTGACACTTACTGGTACAGCAGCAAAAGCACTAATGTGCATCTGTAGTCTGGTTAAGAGTGAGAATTAATCTGTGCAGAGCCAGGAGCTATACAGACCTTCATTTCCTCTGCATATGCCTGAAAAACCTGTGTGTTCTGAGCAGCTCTTTGCTCTGTCCTCTCTGCAGCTCTGCATATGGACACTTATTTCTTCAGAGGGGGATGGCCATGTCAATCTGTTCTGCTCTGAGACTGAGTGCTGTATGAGAATAACAGTACATCACACTTAATATGAAGCAAGAATGTAGTCAAGACCCATGTTCCTTTTAGATGGAATAAATGCAATTTATCTTATAGAGGACGACAAATCTGATTCAGCATTATCTGAAGCAAAAAGTAGCTGCACTTATTTAAGCAGTTTAATCCTGTTGAAGAAGGGGCTTGGCTAAGTAAAAACTATGGTTTTTTTTCATTTAAATACTGATTTTGATTCAATTCTTAGATAATTAATATTTTTCTTTAATTTTTATTTTAACAAAAAATCCACTGCAAGCTTGCAACCCTTCATTGAAGTGGTCATTTGTTATTCAGTATGACTGTTTCTCTTTTACAATAACTGACTTGTTTGCCTTTGAATACTGGCTTTCTGTATATAAAGAAGAATTAAATCTGATTGTTTCTGGCAGAAAAACTTCCTTGTGAGCATGTTGAAATAAGACCTTATAAACATTGTTTTCTATAAAACTTTGAAATGGATGTGCGAAGTGCATTAAATTTTGGCAATTGAAGTAACTTTCCAGTTTGAATCATAGCGCTTAAAGACCACCCAGTTCCACTCCCAATCCCTGTCAGTAAGAGATACTTTCCACTAGACCAGATCCCATTCAATCTGACCTTGAACACTTTTAGGAATGGGGCATCCAATCCACCACTTCTCTGCTGGCACCTGTTCCAGTGTCTCACCACCTTCATAGTGAAGAGTTTAGTCTTATATCTAACCCGGACTTAACTTTCAGTTTTAAGCCATTACCCCATGTCCTATAGATTGATGCCCTTGTAAAAATGGCTTTCCACCTCTCCTGTATGCCTGAATCATCATGGTAAGTGTTTTCTGGCCAAACTGAATCTGCCCAGTACTTCTTGGGAGCAAAAATAATTTTTTTCAACATCTGCTAATTTTGTCAAATTACCCTTGCCCTAAAATTTTAGTGTGCTATATGTACCACTTGGGTTTCCTTCCATTTGAATGGTGAATGGGATATTGCCATTTCTGCGAGGACTCATGTAGTATGAGGTTCATTTTGTACACACTAGCTTTGTGTTTGACAGGTGCAAACTCATCTTATAAAGGATCTTTAATACCCTGATGAGATCATGTCTCTTTCATTCAGGAAATACAGGAGTATAGCCAGTTCTGACCTGGGCTTTACTCCCATCTGAAGGCAACCAGTTTGACTTTAAATGAGGTTGGGATTTGTCCTGAGTTTTGTGTGCTTTGAAGCAGAGGAAAACAAGAAGTGATCTCATCAGATGTAAAACCTGTAAAATACATTCAGAGTTTATCAATGCAAACTTTGAAAAAAGTCTGACTTAATCTTACCAACTTGAGACTTTATGGGCAATGTCTGAGTACATTAATGAGTGGGCCTTTTTAAGGACCATTGTTTAATATTTTACAGATGCGCTCCAAAAGAATTTGTGGCCACTGAAATTTGTTTTATGATTAGTTTGGAGATTTGCTGAAAAACTCTGCAACACTGCAGATCAGAAATAACCTAACTTTTGTCTTTTTTCAGAGAGACATCAACTCAAGTGTGGAGAAGTAGAAAGGTCAAATGATAAACTGTGCCAGCTAGGTCTTGCTTCTACCCTCTCTTTCTCAAGTACTGTAAATCACCACGTTCTATTACTGCTCTGTTCCAGGATATCATGCCACTCAATACTCTTTCTCTAGAGTTGAGAGCCTTTTACCTTGAGCAAGCTAGAAGTTATTCACATTTATTCCCCTGCCCAAAGAGGTACTTTTTCTTTTGTGTTTTCTCTTTTTTTAAGTTACAGGGTTTTTTTTCACTTCATAAATAGATTGGAAAGTTGACAAGTCAAGATATTTTCACCCTGGGAGACCAAGAAAAGCTATAGTCGTATTGAGCTATACACTCCTTTGTCATGATTTGTTTATCAAACTCTTAATACATTAAAGTTCTTCTGGGTTTAGCTGTTTTTGTTTGGAGTTTTTCCCTTTCTGAATAACTTTGGTTTTTAAAACTGCACTGGTTTAGTGTGGTTTTTGATGTGCTTATGGAAGCAATATAGCACTGATAGCAGTCGTTCTCAAATGAATCTCTAATGTCAACTACAGTATTAGAGTTGGGATAAGCCAGCAAAGGAAGCTGTTTCAGTGCAGCTCTCAGCTGGAGCTGATGGCTGAGAAGAGGGAAAGCCATTCCCCCTTTGGATCTCAGGCCAGCTAAAGAGCCCTGGCCATGTGCCAGTCCCCATTCCTTCCTCCCTTCCCTGCCAGAGGCAGAGAGCAATAGTAAATACTGCCAGATGTGGAGACATCCTGCTGTGGGGCTGTGTCCAGGACTGGCAAGGACCCTTCTCAAACCACCAAGTGCACAGGAACTTGCCAAGCCATTGCAAACATGGCTTGAGTAATCCCACAGCCTCAGTTTAACTCCTTTGTGGAAGGTGCTTTGACCTACTAGTTTTGAGATTTTAGTCTACTTTTTTGTGTGTTTTTTTAATACCTCATATCTTTAGATTGGTGTAGTCTGTACTTCAGCTTAGGAAAAGCATCACATGCAATAACTGTCCTGAGCAGGTTTGATTGCTTCCATCCCTGATTTTTATTTTTCTTCTCCAACATTTGGAGTCTGTCACCATACCCAAAACTTCAAGAGCGAGTTGGAGAAACTTAAGCATCTTCCTCAGAAACCACACCTTTCCTGTTTTCACCTTGTTCCTTGAATGCTGGTTGACAAAAGAAAAGGAAAAGAACCTCTAATGGAATAGCTCTTGCAGTGGTGCAGGGAAGTTTGAGGTGAGCACCCTGAGCACTCAGGGTTCCAAGTTCCAAGTCTGAGATTTCTCCTTCAGAAAGTGTTCTCTCATAATTATATAATTCAGTCCAGCACAGTAATCCTGACTTTGGTGATAAGTGGCACATCTTGCCTGGAGCACTCAAATTCCTGAGTTGCTGATGTATTTCTTATGTACCTTCCAGATTTTGAGGTACATGAAAGACAATTTTACCATTGGCTAGTAGAGGAGTGGGAGTTTTCTTTTTCTTGGTGTCTACTCTGTCTTAAAAAATGTGACTGTGAAGAAAAGAGTAAGTGTAGCTTCCATTGTCTGACATTTCTTCATTGGCACCAAGAAATGCTCACAGATATGATAATAATGGCAATTTTTAAAGCATCCTTAAAGTATAAAAGTAGCTCCTGCCAAGACCTGCCTAGTTCTAGCATCTCCAGGATATGGAGATGCAGATAGAGCCATTATTTCTGTGAAGATAGAGTGTCCATCACCTGATGAGATCATGTGGAAGGAAGCCCAGTCATCTCCAGATATAAAAGTCTCCTTTCTTATTAGAAATATTTTGGGTTTTTTTCTGCTGGGTTGGCACTGTTTCCTTGAGTGTGTGATATCTCTGCCTCTGTTTGCCTGTGATCAGTGTGAGTAATCATTTGAATGATGCATCACATGTACCCAGTTTGTAGAATATTGTTGCTTATTATTACATTAGAGTTCTCTTCTGTGGTTCTGCAAGTGCACTTCAGTAATTGCTGCTTCATATCTTGGGTCCAAGTGTTCTCCTGGTCAAGGGAGCAGGCATCATTAATTACACTCCCTGTGTAACTTTCCAAGGTTTCTGCTCCTGGCAAGCAGCTGCTCTGTGCAGCCTCTCTGCAGCTGGAGCTTTCAGTCTCCCAGCAAACAGCATTGAGTGTAATTGCAAGATGAGTGTGCTCAAGGCAGAGCAATCCAAGTACCAGACAGTATTGGTATGGTTAGCAAAAAGAGGAAGGAATATGGCAAAGCAGCTTGGCTTAGACAGGCACTCGTTTCTCAGAAGTTCCCCAGAAGTGCTCTGTAGCTGAATGAAATATTGTGCAACTGAAGTTGATTGCCTGTTTTTATCAGCAAGTGAGGTGATAACAGTGTCCTGTGTCAGACCTGGGTGTTCAGGCTGGCCAGCTGCCTGTGAGAGGACAGCGCTGGCCCAGGGCAGTTTCTATTCCAGGCAGTGTTTCATTTTTCTGGTACTGAAATGCATCCAGTAAGAAGTGGAGCAGCACAGCTGGCCTGCTGGCTGCAGAAGGCCAAGGAGGATCTCTGTAGATGGGACAGGAGTTAGCAGGCAGCCAGCTGATGAAAAGCTGCTTTTTCATTGCCAATGTGTAGTACAGTCCCTGAGATTGAACCTAGTACTTGAGCAATGAAAAGATTCTCATTTTATCTGATCCATTATAGACCTTATGCTATCATAATTCAGGATAGACATTTTTCTTATAATTGTTATTTTTATATTGATTATAATCTGATTTTAACAGATTTAACATTCACAGTGGCTGAAGCTGTAAGGTGAAATAAATCTGCCTATAAACCACCAGACTGGTCTTTGTGTTGCATACATCCTAGCTCTGCATAGACAGGGAATAGACTTAGTTATCAGCAAATCTGTTTAATTGTAAATAGTTTGCTAATTTGGGTTTAGGTTTGTAGAAGTAAGAATATTTTTCAGTAGTATTGACCTGGAGTTGAACATTTAGAGCCCTGTCTCTGCCACTTCCTCCTCATTTTAGGTCAGGTGTTTCAGGCTCCTTTGTAGTATGAGCAAGAGATCTACATACAAAAATACACTTGCCTGACAGTGCTTTCTGTTTTGAGTTGTCTTTCAGTGATGCCTCTAACATGTGCTTATTTATAGCTTGCTTAAGGGCAAGGTATGCTTACTCTGTTCTGAAATACCTTTTGAAATTTCAGGCACTGTTGGCTCTTTTGCACATCCCTTCACCCTTTGTTTTTGCTGCCTATTAACTGATGTGCCATTATCTCCTCATTGGTGAGTTTTGTTTCCTGTGCTTGTTGTTTCACTAAATACACAGGGCCCATTTCAGAGATCAATATGGGGACAAACTGCATGTCTGACTTGTGGTTCATCCTTTTTTCATGAGGCCTCTGAATGCTGCAGCTCAGCAGCAGTGTAGTTTATACATGTATGCATGGCTGACTTAATGCAGAATCCCCTCTTTCTCCAGTGGTGCAGCTGTGGCCAAATTCCTCCTTCCCTGAAAAGACTTCCCTGTCCCTCTCCTTACTGCCCTCCCAGTGTTTTTATAGATTCTCAAGTTGAATATGATATCGAAGTAGTTTAGCTCCTTTGCAGAGGGGTTATTAATTTGGTTTGGAGTAGGTAGCTCTGACCCATCTGTTGCCACCTAGCATCAATCTTCAAATCCTGGTCAGATGGCAAATTCTGAGTGTTGCAACTACTTCTGTTTGAACTGTTGGGGCAGTTCCTCTTAACTCTGCAAAGGCCATGCTTTGAAAGAGGAATTTACATGCCTTGACTTATCGGTGGACAAAAGAAATGTGTTTAGAGAGAAGTGGACAGTAAAGAGGAAATGCTAATTTTTAGTGGTTTAGGTGAAACCACTAAAATCCTCTTTGGATTTCACCTATGGTATCTTTCCTAGAAATTATTCTAAAACTTAGCAGCTCACTGAAACTCATTTTTTTTCTACATGCAGAAAAACCAGTTTCTCTTCAGGTTTTTTACACTGAGGTATGTGTATGTAATTTTCAAGGTTTGGTTTTACTTGCCTTGGTATCAGGCCTAAAATGGAGACTTTATATTAATTTCTATGCATTTCTGGGATGGGACTGTATTAATTTTAGGCTGACTCACTGGAAAAAAAAAATTAGAATAAACCTTCCATGCTGCTGTCATCTTTGCAGGGGGCAAACAGTAATGCAGTCTTGATTAAATGTAACTAATCTCATGCTTAAATCTGAATGCACAAGGGAGGAAAGGTTTGCTCAGATACTTACAGACTACAGAAGAGTGAAACACTAGCCTAGTTAAAGCAGTGAAATTTTTGAACCATGTGCTCAAAGAAATTTCTGTGGTAGTGCTTTTATCTTTTCTATGGGCATTCATAGCCAAGCATGTATGCAAGTGAATGGGCGACATAATTCATGTACTTTTTGTACTAATTCCTGTACTTTATGTACAGATTCATGTAACTCAAGTTGCTTAAGTTTCTAAAATGTTCAAAACTTACACCTACACACAAAGTTAAGACATCTCCTTCATGTTCTCGGCAGATTAAATGTGAGTGTATGGTGGAAGTGTACATTGTTCTCATTACATTATCATTTTTATCTACATAAGTACGGATGCTTTTTGGAATGTTAAAAAAGCTAGATACCACTAAGATGATTGAGATCATTATTGTGCCTTTGTCCTATCTTAATTTTCCACCTAAACACTCGATAGGCTTATTATTAGTTAAATCTTGCTTCTCTCTTCAGAGGAATGAAAAGTGCTTTTTGCCCTTTGAAGCCAGGAGCTTCTTTGAGTCTATTTCCTTGTCCAAACGCTGCTTCCCTCCCAGGCCCTTGGCAGTCTCTCAGCTGCTGTGACAATTCTTTCTACAGCGTAAGGCAATGATAATGGCATCACTAATCTCACCTTCCTAGCAGAGTGGGAAGAATGAGCAGTTACAGTTTGCAAGCTGCTTTTATGATGATATGCTCTAGCCTCATTCTCATTGAAGTCAATGGCCAAAATTATGTAAATAGCATAGTACTTTTCAGCATGCATGCATGCATTCACAGCCCCTCCCAAATTAGGAAACAAAATCCCTGTAGGCACGAGACTATCAAGGAAACAGAAGGCAAAGAAAAAATCCCTAAATTGTAGTCAGGAGTGAATGAATTCTGGATATGTTGTATCTATAAAACCTGCTACATTGTTTCTATTAAAGTTTAACAAAAGGTGGCTTGCTTTTCTTCTGAGCTATATAGCTGTATTGAGTGGCCTAGGAAATTCTGAAAAGCAATGAAGAATGAATTTAAATGAAATGATCTATAATGAACCTTTCCATACATGTTTCTGTAGTTGTCTAATTATTTGAAATATTTCATTTGGCAAATAAGCTTGCCACAAGGATAGATCTTAGACTATTCTAGAAGGCATTGTATATATTCAGATGATGTTTCTGATAACTGATCTGTCGTCCTTCAGCAACAGCCTTTATATATCATCTACAAATAATTGAGCTAGGCTGTTGTTCACTAAGCTGAAGACATTGAAAGGAGGAAGGGCTGTATCATTCACTGTCTGGAATCCCATTTCAGTTGTCTAAAAGAAATAAAGATGACTTTCCTGTAGCCTTGTACTGTGCTTTTGTGTACAATGCCTTGCGTAGATAAGGTTGGATGTTTGTTATTGTAACATCTGAGTGAAAAGCAACTCTTTCTCTTCAAGCTGCCTAGTAGGAGTGCAGCAGGGAGCTGCTGGACACACTGCTACACCTGGCCTCTGTCCTGAGGGCTGGGAGCTTAGCTCACACTGCCACTGCCTGCATGGGACTGTGCACAGACTGCCTGCAGGAGCAGGACTCAAGCCTTTTAGTTTGTTTTTTGTTAAGCTGTGAGACTGCTGAAATGCAGCTAGCAGATTAAATACTGGGCAATATTGTACCTTTTCCCGTCAAAATATTAATGTTCTCAGTCATTTTTGAGCAAGCAAGTAAGTAAACATGATTCTAACCTCTGGTGAAGTACAGTATTGAAGTATTTTGTGATGCAAAAGAATGTTTCCTACACAGCCTAAGATAAAATTCAAGCATGTTAGTTACAGAAAGAGGCCCCAGCTCTTTAATGGAAGGAAGTGCCTTAAACTGCTGCATGATCCAGCACATGCATAAGATCCTTTCAAACATTTGCAGCAGCTTTATTTGCCAAGATCTTATCCTGTAGTTTAGCAAAACCTTCAGTCAGTTTTCAGTAGTATTTCATTTTATGATCAGACTACACGGGATTATGATATTTAGTTTGACAGGTTCTCTTTTTTTCTTAAATGACTGCTCAGAGCTGTGTTCATTTTTACATCAAGTATCATATATGTTTCAGAGTAAGAGGATATAATTACTGATCCTTGATACCATTGCAAAACAGAATTGTATTTATTGGACTATTCCATGTACAATTTTTTCAAGCAAGTTCATCAAGGACTTTGTTTGCTTGAATAAAAGGTAGTTAAATAATAAATTAAAGAATAAAATGTTCTTTAGAGGTAGTGGGTAGCTTGAATCTGAGCTTAACTTTGGGGAAACACAAGCAGTTTCTTTGAAATCTCTTTGGTACTGGCTCATGCCTCAGAGTTCAGCACTGCTTTTATCTACCTAGGAGGCAATCCAGGTGGGACTGGATCCTGGCTGTTTTTAACTAACAGAGCTTTATCAAGGGAAGTGTGCTGACTTACACTGGCAGAGGCACTAGCCCTCAGTATTTTTAGGTCTTAAGCCTATTTGCACAAGTCTCATTTCTTTTATTATCAATGCATCACTTTAAGTTTTAAAAAAAGCTTAACAAGAGCATTGATCTTAGATCTAGCAAATAAAATTGTCGTTCCTTCAAATATTTACATATGAAAATGAGGTGTATTTGGAGAGTAAAACCAAAGGTAACCATATATATAAATGTGGCAGAGAAATTCATCATCTCAGGATATTTTCCCTGCGTGCTGGGGGAAGGGAAGGAAGCACCATTGACATGTTAGTAAATTCTCTACTATTAGGGGTGCAAGCCTTGTGCAGGGTTGAGATAAGAAAAAATTGATTAGAATATTATTGCAGGGCAAACTGAACTGTTACAAACCATTCAACCTTTCTACTGCTCTAAGAACAGATTAATTTTCTCAATCAAAATGCCAGACTGTAATATACTCTAAAATATACTGGGAGTATAGGTCAAAAGTAGGAAATATAATGGCTGAACTGCTTCATTACAGCTGACCTGCTGAAGTCTTTGCAATCAGTCTAGTCTCATCAAGAGTTGTATCACTATGAATGTACTCATTCTGCATTACAGCTTCAAGTTAGTTCAACATTACCTGATCTGTGCTGGATATAATGTAAGATGAAGCTCAAAGTTGCAGCTGTTCTGATTTGTCTCTGATAACCATCTTGTTTTCTGTTAGTCTCCTGGCAGCAGTAGCCAAACTTTCTAAACTTAATTTGGGCAAAAAAAGAGAGGAAAGGCATCAAACTAAGTCTTGTTAGTAACATGACAGAAGTGATCAGCTTTGTCTAATGCTTTTCCAATGCTGTTCAGGTATTTAAATCCTGTCAATTGGTGGGGTTTTCTCAGATGTCAGCCTGAGGTATAGTGACCATCTCACTTGCTCCAGAGAGTGTAATTAAGTGCACTGGGACTGATTTCTAGTGTGTTGATTTGGGATACAAAAGTGGATGGTCTTGTGCTGCTCTAAGTGGGAGACAGGCTTTGTTGCAAGCAGCCTTCTTCAGTAGACAGAGGCTGACATTTCTTCCTGGAAATGTGTTCCAGAGATTCTTTCAGAACCTTGTGGGGATGAGATGATTTCATCTTGGGTCACAACTTGCAGCTGATCAGTTCTTTGTGTTTTTATGAGCTGGCTTTTAGAAAGGATCAGGTGAAATAATAGGTGAGAAGTGCTGCTGGGTGAAGAGAGACTGAGATGATTCTTGTGCAGTAATGAAAAGCTTTGTGGGTCTTTCCTTTCTGACATGTCAAAAGTGTTGGTCTACTTGGTCTACTCTGAATTCTCCTGATCCCTGGTGTTCAGCCTTGCATGAAACAAGTTGATTTCTTCTGTTTGACTAGAACAATCATAATAGTATGTTTTGCATAAATAGAGCTGAAGAGTCAAATAATGAGATTGTTTAATAAGAATTTTCTGGTAACTAAAAGCTGTTGCTGCATTTATAGAAGAAAAAGCTTTTTTTCTGGAGCAGATCCAGGGATGGTCTGGTGGCCTGGCCTCCTGCATATGGACCCCCAGAGTTCCTTGGCTATTTCATGCCTGGGAGCTGCAAAACTCTTCTATTGATGAAAAGGCAAAGTCCTACCATAAGAAAGAAGATCTGTCTTCACAAATTTAGTCCTTGACACTTAAATTATTGGTTTTTTAAACCAAAGGGATGAACTTCTGTACTCAGGTTCTGTACTCAGGTAAGTTGTCCTCAGAGTGGAGCCAGCACAAAAACCAAGAGCTTATTTAAACACCTCCTGAGCAAGCAAGATGGTGCCTACAGTCCTGAGGCTGCACTGGTAGCTTTGTGGTTAGAAGATGACTTCTCACTTCTGCAGGTCACAGTTGACCTCTCTGTTTATAATCTGTGTGTTTTATTGTTTTGCTCTGCTGTGCCTGTTCCATAGAAGGAAGATCAGGTGAGTGGAGAGGACCAGTGCTCTTGTCCTGGGCTCCTTCTCTTCCACAGCCCTTCCCTCTGTCTTGGGGATAGGCTGGCAGATGAGGGGAGCTTCAAATCCAGTTGTGTGGATTATGCATTTATGGAGTTGTAACAGGATTTTTTTGTAGCTGAAATATGACAGCAAAACCCTCCTCTTCTGAAAAGACTTTGTTGCTGATTTTGTTCTTGGCATTTTATGTAAAGCTGAAGAAGGACAGAAGGACCACCTTTTCATTTCTTAAAACCTTGTTAGCACATTACCCTCTGTATTGATCATGTTGTAAGTGTGGGAAGATCCTACTGTAGTTTTAAAGTGTAGAGGCTAGAAAACATACACCTTTATCACTTCTTCCACATTTTTTGTTTTATTTTTCTAAATTGAGAAAAATAAAGATGGAGTAAATATAGTAAAGGTTTAACTCAATGATAAACCATTACTCTTGGGCTAGTTTTCCAAGCAGAACTACATCTTACACTTCAATATATGAGGCTGTAAAGGTCTGGTAAATGGTTTTGGTAATTTTAATATGCAGCAAATAAGGCTGCACCTTCTGACAGAAGTGGTGCATTATGCTCCTTGATCACTGTTTTCCTTTCTGGGCAGTCATGTTATTTAAATAAGTAGCACTTAAAAGCTGTTTGTGAGACCCTGTGGTCCAAGAGGTGATTTCTGAATCACCAAAAAGTATAGGTCTTCTACCTTAATATACAGCCTGTGTTCCAGAAAGCAGTGCAATGAGAGAAGGTCTCTTGATTTTTTGTGTTGCAGAAAAAAATCTCTCGTGGAGAAAAAAAAAATTAGTGCAAAGTAGTATTTTGGTGAGTAGTAGTAGGTGTTATTTGCTGCTGCTTTTTGCTCTGGATGTGGTGTTATATGAATGTTCAACAGACCTCTTATCTTGAAATGATTGCTGAACCAAGGATGCATTTTGGGTTTTTTTTGAAAAGTCAGTTCACAGCAGTGTCTGAGTGTGTGTGTTCCTGCGTGTGTCTCAGCAGGGGAAGTCCTGCAGATGGGCAGGACTTGATAAAAAACAGAGGAGGGATGGATGGAGGGGTCCCTGAGGCAGGGCCCCTGCTCTCCTGAGCCTGCCCTGCACCACCAGGGGTGTCCTGGCTACCCACCAGCCTGCTGGGCTGGTTCTTGCCTGTTCCTGTGCTCTCTGAGCTGGGACCAAAGTGACAAATAAAGCAGGAGCTGATGCCAAGCCCACAAAAAGAATGAGTGTGCTGTGCTTGTGACAATTTTTAGCTTTTCATGTTGCTCTGGGCCATGCAACTCCTGGTATAAATTAGGGGAGAAAAAAAGCTTTGACAATTTGACTAAAACTGCTTATTTTTGTTTCTCATCCTTTCAGCATAGTTCTTACTGAATTTGTATAGGATATTCTTGCCTCTGTCCCAAGGAAATACTGTCAGATTGTTCCAGTCTGAAAATGCAAGCTTGGCTGCCTGAAAAATTATACACTTCAAATACCAGAGGTGCTGTGAGCTCATCGTTTCCAGATCTCTGTTGCTGGAGATGTGGGGAAAGAACAAATGAACCAGATTAATGTCACTGGTTTTCCATAACTCCCAGAGATTTTCTTGGCAAGTTTCTTTTCCCAGCAATTTTCTTGTCCCTCTTCTGGTCTTTCTTAATTCCTAGCTCCTCTTTCCCAAGAAACAGAAGCCATTTCTAGCTTCCTATGGTCCTCTGTGGAACACACCCTTTACCCTGGCAGTGCAAAAATGCTGTGCCATGCCTTATTCCAGGGCTTGATCAGGCTTATGTGGAGCAGGGGCTCCTTAGTTAAGGGCTGGTGAATCAGCTGTGGGAACAGGGACTTCATCTGAATTCCACATTTCAAACTGTGGGAAGTTCAGCCTTTAATTTGTTCAGCTTTAATTTGTGTGTAGATATATATATTGCATAAAAAAGTAGCCTAAAGTGTGATTCTTCCCTCACTGCAAGTGCATGAGTATTCTAGATAGAACTTGTCCTTGAAATCATCTTTGTGGGTGTCGTTTTGGCAGCTTGTTCTCACTTGATCAATTTTGGGTTGTTTGGGGGAAGAAAAGATGTTTTATCACAGATATGAACAATTAATCATTTTCTGTTGGCATTAAATGTTTGCTGCTATCAGAATTTGAATGCTTCTTTCTCAGCCTTTGGCTGACATACCCTGAGTGCCCTTTCCTGAAGGGTGTTGCACCAGTGCTTGCATGTGCCCTTAATTCCAGTGAGTTATGTGCACCAGTTCACTGCAAAGAGACACCATGTGTGTCTTTTCTACATTTCATCTGCACACCTTAATAACATGTAACTATTAGAATTTTTTACTCTTACCATTGTGTCCTTGGAGCCTTTTTGCCTTTCGAAGTGGTGGCTGCACTTTCCAGTTGTTGGCCTGTTTCAGAGATGTGAACAGAAACAAAATGCTTTTCTGACTTCATTTATGTGTTACTTGCAAGACCTTGCATGAATTCAGCAAACAGAGAAAATGTGCTTCCCTTAGCTCATCCCACTTTGTGTGTTTTGAATATATAGCCAAGTGATAAATACACACTTTTGGTGAAATCCAGTTCAATGGTAGAGATTTATGATTTTATCTGCTACCCAGTGGTTTCTGCAAATAGAAGTTTTTCCTTCCTGTGTCATTAAGGGCCCTAATCTCCCTCCATCTCTAATCAAATAGTTAAGAGGTCAAACCAGAAATATTTGTAACTGTCTTTCCTGCTTTTTGATAAGACACATATGAGGAAGTTGCAGGTGCAGAGATACAAAAAGGAGGAAGCTAATGTGAGTTAAAGTACATACCCACATAGTCTTATCTCTGTGTCCTGGAACTGCCTCAGTACCCTTGCAATACATAGATTTCTCACTTTATTTTTAACTCTGCTGCATGGAAATTATCTTCCCTCTCAGCAAGTCTTTTATCCCATCACAAGAAGGAAGGCCATGCCCACTTAATTCTGCAATTGTTGATGTCTTTTGCATGTCCATCCCTCTCATGTTCCTTGCCACAAAATGTGATGCTTTCTAGCTGTGATTATTCCCAGAAATCTTGTCTGTCTGCCAGCTGACTACTGACAGATCCTCTGGCAAAAAAACCTTGCCTTAGTTGTGACAGATGTAGTCTGTATAACACTGTCCTGAAATAAGTTGCTTCTGTTTTTATGAAAGACTTAAAAGTTTTGCTTTTAATCATACGTGGAGGGTCTCTCCTTCCTTGTCTTCACCCCATGAGATTGCCATTTCTCTGATGTATTTTCACAGCACTGCAAAGCTGCTTTATGTAATCTCCCTGCTGCTCTACACCTGCACCCCTCCCAGTGAATGCAGCTGACCTGTTTGTGGATAATACCTTTTGGCTATTGCAGCTTCAGGGCTGGCTGTGGGAGGGTGCACTGGCCTGCTGTGTGTATCTTTGCCCTGACTTCATACTTTTGGTCTGAGTTCCTCCTCATTTGAGTCGTCTGCAAGGCTGGTTTCCTAATGGAGGTTGTGTTAACCCTTCTTTGAAGCAAGAATATTCAGCAGAAAGAAAGGCTAAGTATTAGAGAGCAGTTCTATATAGTTTGGGAAATTTCAAGCACATTACCTTATTAGCTGAATTGGATGTGCTAGCGCGCAGTAACACTTTCAAGCCAATGCAGAGAGGAAGATTTCACAAATGAGACTTAAAAGAGGTGGTTTTGCTCAGTGGGATTACTGAAGGAGTTATTCCTTCAGTAAGAGATATACATATTTTCTGGCTTTGCTTTATATTCTAGAGAAACTAGCCTAAACAAGAATGCTGAAGTGAAGTTAACATGAAGAGTCAACCTGGCAGCTCCTGGAGTATGGCTGACAGGCTGCAATAATAATGTATATATTGCAGATGTAACACATCCATAACAACCTTGGAAAGGCCTCCCAAAGTCCCCAAAGGGGACTAAGAGGGAAGAGAATCCTATTGAAAGAAGATAAGCAAAAGAATCTAGCCTTACTGGGGAAAAAATTCTATTACCATCAATAACTTTGTCAATAAATGTGTCCTATAAATAAAAAAATAATCAGTTTTCCCATTTTTTTAAATAGAAACAGATGTTGTGCAAAAGATGAACATTTATTGCCCTCTTTGAGAACGTTATGGTAGACAGACACTGTAACTAGTAGATTCCTCCATTGCTGCACTCTTCTTGAGCCATCTGGTTGTCCCCTTGAAAAAAGTTCTACTATTATTTTTGAGGACTCTCTATCCTCATACATCCTTAGTTATATTTCCTGGCGTTTTGTCTCACAATGGTTACCTTATAATATTGTACATTGTTTTTGTTTCTTTGATATGCAAGTTTGACAGCATGTGCTCAATATTAAAAATCATTAGCTAGGTACATCTGGGTAAGCCAAATTCAAGAAACAGCTTTTTAGTGTATAAGTCACTGACTCAAATTTTCTTTAAATGCCAGGAGTTGCCTGAAATGATGTGGGTGGTTCTTTTGCTTCTGTTTTCAGACAGCTAATATTTGATTTCCTAAACCACTGCTCTTCTCACCTTGGACTGAATCCAAACTATTTTTTGCTTTGATAAATAAGCCTATCAAAAAGTCTGACTCAGACAGTGGTACATTAAGCCACCACTCATCTTTGAATTTAATTATTGCATAGATTTAGCACTGTCCCACAATAATGCATTCAACAAGCTAAAATTTTAAAGTTTATCAGAGGCAGAGTAAACACAAAATAAGAGAAGTTCTGGAACAATATAGATTCTGAATTCCATGAAGATAAAACCTCATAGCTACAATGTGCATGCAAAATGATGTAAAAACTTCATGGACCTTAAATAACACAGTACAGTGCAGGAGTGTTGCTGTGCTGTAGCAACATGTGCTCATGATTTAAGGAGACCTGTCCCCAAGTGTGTCACTCATATAGCCTCTCACTGTTCAGAGTGGTGGGGTGGATTAAAACATGAGTTGTTATATAGAGCACTGTGATGCCACTGTGGCAATAGATCGGGAGAAAAATCTTTTGTCTCTTCTGGAGAACTTTAATTCCTGATGGTAAAGAAGCCCTGTGAAGCTAACCTGTCCAGGTGTCCCTCCTGTGGGTTGCTGCAGGTGACAGGATCCCCCAGGACTCGGCTGTAACTTGCTGGGCACTGCTGTCATCTGCAGGCAGTGCTGGCTCAGACTGAGCAGGCACACAGCCTGTCCAGGTTGTGACAAGCTGTTTGAGCTGTGACACCCAGCTAGAGCTGGATGGTGTGGAAATGACCTGTGCAGTCGTCCTTAGAAACGGACGATGGTTTTCTTTTCCTGTAAGTGCAAGGCATGTGAGTTAAACAGAGAGACTGAAATACTCTTAAAATCCCAGAACATGATGGAATCATGGTTAGTATTTCAGAAATACATGTCTTATTAGTTCATATGAACTCAGACACTGTAATCATTCAATGTGATAGGGGAAGCTGAGACTTTCATCTGGATTTATTAATATCTGCTACTTATGGAGGAGTTCAAAAATCTCAGTGTTTAAATGTTTGAACACATAACTGAGGACAGACACCTAACAATTCATAGCTGGGTATAATCAGCCTTGCATGTCATAAAACAGAATCCTTCCTTTTAAAGCTGTGGCTATGTCTAGATCAAAGGTAGAGAATTATGTAGTATGCTCAGCTTAAAAAAGTGCCATTCAAGAGGTTAATGTAAAACTGGAAGCACAATACTTTTTATGTTTATTGTTATCTACTATCTTGGTATTATGTAGAAACATTAGTGAGTGTTTACAGCCAGCCTTGCCAAAATTCACTTAGCTCAGAAGAAGAGAGAATAAAGGGAGCCTTAGACTGTGGGGTTTGTATTTAAAGTGATGACCTAGAAGTAGCATTGTGCTAACTCCATGTTTCTGATCACTGGATATTGGTGGCTTTTCTGGCTCTCACATAATTTTGAACAATAATGTTATGTACGCCTGTCAGCCCAGCAATTCTGACTCAGGAATGAATAATTGTGGAGAGATAGAAGGTAAGAAAAGAGTGCAGAAGGCAGTCTCACCCCTGAGGAGCTGCAGCTGTGCTAATCACCGAAGATTAGGAACAGGCCTGCCCTTAACAGGCCACAGCTGTGTCCAATAAGAAGAGGAGTGCTACAAAAGAGTTGCAGTTTGTTGGTGGTGCTGTGAAGAGAGATACAGTTTGTTGGCTGTGCTGGGAGAGAGTTGGAGTTTGTTGGCCAAGCTGTGAAGAAGGAGTCAGTGCTGTGAGGAGCTGCACATGAGAAATCACCGAGAAGGTATGGGAGCTTTTTGCAATACAGTGACAACAAATAATTATATACTGGGTCTTGTGGCCCTGGTGTCAGGAGTGATAGTGACTGGGTTAGAACAAAGGCCAGCTGCTCTGCATCATCTTCAGATCTTTGCCTGTCCTGTGTGGTTCCCAAGACCACAGAATTAAAAGATGCGTAAATGTGGTATGACTTCATGAGCTTTTAGTCCACATTTATGGAGATCTTTTTAAGGTCAGAACTAACAAACCTGAATTTCAAGTTTCTTGGGGAGTTTGAAAGAGAAGTAAATAGAACTGTTTCATTCTTCCTGGAACAATTTTGACTGTTGTGGAGTTTGGAGATGATGGAATGTGGCTTTTCTCTTTAAACAAAGTCACTCTTCAGAGTACAAATACATCAGCAGGAATTCCTTCTTTCCAGTCCTTTGATTCTCTGGTTATCTGTACTTCAAGATTTATGGTGCCTTCTGTAAGGAGAGAAAACTTATATAATGTATGCTGCCTTTGTACTTTCTAGACTAGAGCCTAATCCAGCTCTTAGTCCTTTGAAAAATGCCTTCATGTCTGCCTGCTTCTTTCAGATCCTGGGCTTTCAAAGTGTAAAGACCTTTTTTTTTTTTAATAGTCTTGGTCTGTGTCCTTTCCTGATGAAGAACTGGTAACCTTGAAGTTGATTGTGAGCCAGATCCAGTTAGGAGACCTGGTGGGCTGAGTGCATAAATATGTATGTACACAAACAGGTTTTTAATGATGGTATGGAAACTATCTAGGCAATCTATTGATACAGTAATAAGTGTAAGAACTGCGTGAATAATAGCTTCTAAGTTTGGTACTAGGGCTGGCTAGTGCTGTCTTGTGTGGTAATTCATTGTTTTAAAGCCTAATCATCACAAGCCACAGCAGTGTCTCAGGCAACTTGGCATAATTACCCTGTGTTTCTTCAAGAAAACAAAAGTCCTTCTTTTGTCTGGCAATTGCTGAACAGTTATGTTCGTGATATGAAATAGAAATGATATTGTAATAGTTGGTCTTTTGTCTGACTGTCTCCCCCAGTTATCTGGTTTTTTTTGCTCTTGTTATGGTGTTGTTTTGGTTTGTTTGCTTTTGAGGGTTTTAAAAAATTTGTTTGGTTTTGTTGGTTGTTTGGTTTGCCTTTTTTTTTTTTCCAGTTCACACAAAAATGCATCTCCTCTTATTGGTGTTTTATGGGTAGAACACATTGTGCTGAGTTAGCTGCCTTTTGTTGTTTAGCAGTTAAGACCCTAGACCTGAGAGAAAAAGTCCTCTCCCCAGGGCTTGGTGAATAGCAGTTAGCAGTGAGGTGGATTCAGATGTGGCTGAGACTCGTGCTGTGAAATTCATGCTCTTTGTGCGATGCTCACAGCACAAAATTGAAACTTCCATGAATTTTTGAAAGAAGTCTTTGTCACTATATGTGGTATTTAGGTGGCTCTTCTTGCTGAGTATCTGATACAGTTGTTGGTTGTGTATTTTTGGGTTGTCTGTTGGGTTTTGGGGGAAAGAACCCATTGTTATTGTATTATAAATTGCCATTGAGAGAGTAATCCTAGCTTTATAGGAACTTTGGAAGTAGATAAGTCCTCCCAGATCTTAGTATCTTCTCAAATATAATTTTTTGTTCCTCATCCATCTTAGGAACATTGTTGTTTTTTCACTGATCAAAGTCCCAGTCTGACTTCTACCTATAACTCAGTTTATAAACTTACAGGGAGTAAAACACTGCTACAGAGTAGCAAAGAAGCTGTATTTGTCATTTAACTTTTAAGCAGACCCTTCATTTCATACCTAGGTAGTGTACAATGTAAAGTGTAAACTATGGATTTTTTGTGTAAATTGGGTAGAAAAGCAATAGAAAGGACAAGACATTCAGTTAATGTGTAGGAGTACTTGCCTGTGGAGTGTCAAGCAGTCAATTGTATCCCATGGGTGGGCTATGAGAGACTGAATGGAGCAGGAAAGGCCTCTGCAGGAGTTTCACTTCAGCCACTGTGTCTGGTCAGATAAGTGCCTCTGAAAACATGATTGGAAACATCTTCTCTCCCTGAGACAGACTATTGCCTAGACTTCAAGGGATTTTGTTCCACTTAACCTCTAATTTGGGAATGCCATATGGCATGTTGCTTTAAATGCTGATGATTCCTGTTATATGCAGCAGATTTTGGAAAATGATTTTCACTAAGTGAGCAAGAGATGGAGCACTTTGTATTCCTCATACATCCAGCACTATTAAAGAAACATATTGGGGCGGACAATAAACATTGCTCAAACGCTGTTTAGTGCCTCTTGCAATACCTTAATACCACCATCTGGTGAGCTGAAATCATGTTACAGCTTATTTGTAGGTTCTTTTATAAAATTTAATCGACTTGTCTGACAAGGTTTTGACCAGGGAGCTGAACCTTCTAAGATAGGATTTTGGTGTGAGTGCTGAAATACTGTGTGCTTGGCTTGCTTTGTTCCCTGATGCTAGGTGGGTGCACTAGAAGAGCACTAGGAATTCTCATCTCATGGGCAGGATTTTGGTGCCCTGCTTAGCCTGTTTCAAGCTGCTGAGCCAAAAGAAGAAAGAAATTGCAGCTCCTGTTGCATTCTGAAGAAACCTGTTGCTGAATGACTTGTAGCAGGTTTTTTGGATCTGACTGATTACTCTTAGTTAGTTATCTTGGGATGCTTATCTGATTTAATTTTTTAGACCTTCTGAATTTCATGTCATGAATCTGAGCCTTGTATTTTTAAAGGCTTACAAAATACATCAAGTTCATAAATGTCATCATAATGTGAAGCTATTAATTAATAAATAACTTCTATTGTTATTAATGAATTATTATTATTAACTATTATTATTAATCAGTGTTCTTTGTGCTAGTTTCTAATTCCATTACATGGTGATAAAAATCCCCTTTTTGTTTCTTCATCAGTTATTGGTGAATAGGGTTCTTAAACTGTGAAACAGCTCTCCCAGACTGTCCTTCTGGTTCTGTTCCAGCCTAAACATATTTTTGGTTTGGAATAAAACATGATTATCCAACATTTTAAAAAAGAAATTGGACCTGACCTGAGCCTGGCAGTAGCTGCTGTTGCTCCTGTTTTTTGAATTGCATCCAATTTGAAATGAAACTGCTACGGAAGACACTGGCAAGTGCAGAAAAATATAACGAAACAGTTAAATGTTATGCTCAGACTAATGATTAATTGTTCATAATTAGCCAATAGCCTAGTGGAGAGAAAGGGTTTCTTTTTCACTGACAGAATAAAAGGAAGGAAAACAACTGTCTTGGTTCTTATCCTGTGGGGAAGATTGTCGTTATTATGAATCAATTTAGACAATTTATTATTAACAAAGACAAGTTTAAGAGCAAGGACAAATGTTGATAGCCCCAGCCTGCATGTTCACACTCTATTATAGTGTAATTTCTTTGATAATAATTTCTCCTAGGAACAGGAGTGACCATGTCCTTTTAGCAAGAAATGCTTTGCAGCTAAAAGAAAAAGGCAATGTAGCCTCTTGTGCTGTGACCTGAGATATAAGATAAGATCAGTCTTAAACAACTACTCTTTAAAGTGTATTTATTCCCTTATATACCCTGGGAGAAAAGAAAAAAGTACAATAGAGGAAAGGAAAATTACTTTTTTACTCTTGACTGAATCATCTCTTTTCAGGGTTTGTAAAATGCAGTGTGATCATTTCATATTAAAAGGAAATTAATTTTTCTGTTAGGCATTCTGAGACACATTAACAGTGTGCTGAAATGGCATTTGTATTTGTCCAGCAAGGCTTACTGGTTAAACCTGCTTGTTCACAATTCAACCAAAATAATGATAAATAAATTATCCCATTTATGGAACAGTTGGATATTATGGACATCTTATTCCATGGAGATACGATTTCCAATTTGTTTTTCTAATAATTCTAGGAGCTCTATAGGATGGAAGGACTCTAAATTAGGTTTAAGCAATGGTCCAGTGGCAATATATAATAGTGTGGATCCCTGTGTAGCTATTCTTACCATCTAAAGCATCTTTTTTCTGTGATATTTTTCAAATTAATGTTTTTTGAAACTTATTTTCTTATTTTTACTAATTGGTTGAACAGAAGTTGTAATTCAGGACAACCACACTTTATTTTAATTTTGTGTTTTATTTATAAATGGTTTAATCTAATTCCTTCCTAAATCTAATTACTTCTAAGCATTGCTTCAAACTTCAGTGCAAAGTGCTTGGACCAGCTGCCTTGGTTTTCATAATTTTTTTTTGTCTCACTCTTTGCAAGTGGGAATTGCTCAGCTGTCTGTTTTGCAGCACTACAAGATACTTTACTAAAAGAAGGTTATGTGTCCTCTCAGCCTAGGGACAAAGTATTCTCTGATACTTGTTCTTCAGTGATATTGAGCAGCACTTGTGTGGTAAATGTAGCCTGGGAGAAGTGACTTGACCATGGTGCAATACCTTACACTGCCACAGCACATCATTTCCCCATCCCCAGCCAGTGCTTTTAACTGAGTGCCACTGTTGTAGCAGGAAGCAGGATCCTGTCAGGTTGGAGAATCTGGAGAAGTCACTCAGGTTTGCCCAGTGTCTGCTGGAAGCCGAGAGGGATTAAAATGTCTTGAAGAAGGATGTGAGATGTAAATTCACAAGTGTGGTTGCTAGAGGAAAAAGGAGCAAGTGTATGTGGTTGAGTTTAGCTTGGTCACAAGAACCAAAGAGTTCATTGCTCTTACTATGTTGCATTGAAAGTCAGAGGTGGTGGAGGTAATTTCAGTGGCATGTGGTCCTTTGCCATTACAGGTGGAAGTGTTTGCGTGGAAAGAAAGGATCATCTCAGACCCTGGTGACACAAATATAAATAATATCACTCCTGCTCAAGTATAGTAACATGCAACTTAGCAAAAGAAGACCATATGTGTCTGTTACTTAAGCAACAAACAACAAAAATGTAGCCAAAGCTTCTGCTTTCACTATAAAGTTGAGTGTGCTGAAGGCAGTTTGTGTTACCAGGTTAGAGGTGTTCTGATCATGTGGTGCTGCCTGTCTGTGCTGGTTTTGATGTGTTCTTAACATCAATAGCTAAATGTAGACAAGAACTCCTAAGTATAGTGTAGTGTGCCCTCTTGCTAACCCATTTCCACCCAGATGTCTGTAGGTCACACACCTGTAGGAGGAACTTGGCTTGGGAGCAGACATAAACACCTCTAGGAAGAAGACCCCAGCACATCTTTCTTCTCACTGCCCAGCAGAATAAGGCACAGCAGGAGGAGCTGTACCCACCATCAGTGTCTAGGACATGGGAAGGGTGCTGGCAGCTCCTCAGCAGGGCTGGTCTGCTAAATGTGTGTGCCTGTGACTGCACAGGGGAAAGAGGGAGCTTTGTCTGAGGGATGGCCGATTAGCTGCCCCAATTGCCCATGCTGTGTGTTAAGCAGTGTAGCTTGCTCTATACTTTGTACTTTCCCCTCCCTTGCAAAAATAAAGCATCTGCTGTCCCTTTCCTCCCCTAGCAGAGGCTTTCTGCTGATCATGTGGAAAAAATGCTTCTTCCGCAGATGTTTTTGCTTTCCCTTGGTTGTATTGACTTGAGACAGACATTGCACTGTTGTTCTGCTCATGTCCCTGCTGTGGCTTATCCAAACCTGCTATTGACATCTGCTCTTGTACAGTGGGAACAAGGATAATGGGCTAAGACAGTGATCTTGCAGTAAGTTCTACTCCTGCTTCCAGTAGGACCAAGATTTAAGACGAGATTATCTTTTTCACTGCCCCTGTGTATTTTATTTCACATTATTATTGATATTGCCTTCCAATATTTATAATGTTTGGTAAAATAGTTAAGCAGTTACAGAGGGGTTTATTCAGTGCGTGCTTTTGTGGTGAATTGATAACTTTATGTACAATTTTATAGAAAAAATTAGACAACTAAGTGAACCATTATGTAGAAAATCACAGCTGCTGGAACAAGGATTCCCTCTCCTTTTAAAAGTAAAAAAAAAATAAAAAATTACCTGGCACTTAATATCTTGTAGTACAACACAGGGATTAAAAATATTTTTAAGGAATCTTGTGCTTGAGTACTCAGAACCTGAAAGACTACTGCCGATTGCATTAACTATGTGTTCAAATCTGAATTATATACAGTAATATCAGGTAGATATATTCACTCTAATACATAAAGTTGTGCATTCATCCATTTGACTCTCACTTTGATAATATTCATGATAAATTTCTGGTTCCTTCTATATAATGAAAAGATGAAGTATCCTGCTTTTAAAAGCTAAAATGAACTCTATAAACAGCAGTATTTGTACGTATATTTTTTTCAGTCTTGAGAAATCTTGTTGAAAAGTCAATAGAACAATTGTGCACTTAATTGCTAATCTGTTTTATGTTTTATTAAATCCTGAGTGTTGCTTTCCTAATTCACTTACATGGTAATGGGTAATCAAGTAATTTAAAAATAGTTTAATTGTATGGAACCTTGAAAGCCAAACAGGACCTGACATCTGAATGGACAATTATGAGCCTACATAACTTTTTCCCCAAGAAACAGTAGTTGTTTGTTTGGCAACTGGTGTTTGATTTAACATTCCGTATTATTTCTTTCCAGTCTGTTCTCAACACTCCTGTAAGCTGACTTTTGGACTGAAAACTCTTGGACTTGAACTTTTACCCCCCCCATGGTGTGTTCCCATGGGTGTAAAGCTTAGTACTGGAATATAGCCCACTTTAATATTAAGGTGGTGTGGGGGAAAAACACGCAGGGTGGTTTTTAGTGTTAGGAAAAATAAATGGTGATTTGAGTGTGAGTCTGTCAGGCATGGCCAAGCTCTAGACATTGTTGATGGCAGAGTAGGAAATGCCGTCTTGTAAGGGCCTGAAGAACTATGGCTTGGATCTCAAACCCTGCTAGGGAGAAGAGGGGAGGCTGAGAAGCCAGTGAGCAACTTTTCATTGCACCAAAAAGCAACTGCAATGAAAGACAGCTACTGAAGGCATGAAGCTCCAATGCCTTGCTGGATGCAGGTTAGGTGACCCAAGTGTGTGTGCCTGTGCTGATATCCCTTGGACAAACTCGCTGGCCTGTGCTTGGGTTGGTGTAACTGAATATCGGGTGATACAAAGAACAGGCTCTGCACTAGCACAGACAACTGGGTAGCTTGCAAAGACACTTTGGAGAGAAAATATTACACTCAAAACTAGATTTTTATCATGGACAAATTTCCTTTCAAACTCCTAACAGTAGGGCTTTAAATCAGCAGCCTACCACCTGTTAGCTCAGAAGAAGTCAAATTGCGAGTCTACTTCTGAAAACTGACACTGTCAACTGAGGTGTTATTTTATAGTTTACCAATTCCTCAGGTAGATATTTACATGAGCCAGTAATGGAAACAATTCATGAGTGTAAGTTAAAGCACAAATTTCATTTCTGGTCAGTCTTGTAGTTTTGTTTTACACAAGGTAATAGCTCATTCACATAGTGAAGCATTAGGGACTTCACCCTATGTACAAAAATTTCAGCTTGCTTTAAGGAAAAATCTATTCTTTAACAGCAGCATTGAAATTCTTCACCAAACGCAAAGCCCTCAGGGACAGCTGAGCCCACTAGAGGTGTGGGCTGACAACCTGCAGCATCTTGCAAAGGCATATAATGAAAAGCTAGCCACTGAACAGTTGCGTTCAGAGCTGAATTTGCTATCACTATATTTAAACAAGGAAAATGGAGGAAATATGTGGCATAATTCTGGTTTTCTTCCAGCTGTGTTCAAACCTCACTGAAGGGCTTCAGGTAGTATTTAAGGAGTATGAATTTGTAAGTAGGATGGCAGCAGGTGCCTCTAGAGATTCTTACTTTTGAAACTATTAACTTATCAGATGCTTCTGCTTTCTTCTTGGTTCAGTTGGAGGAAATAGACGTATTTACTTTAAAGATCCTCCTCTAGCAAAAAACCCCAGTGTTCTTATTGTGATAATTCAATGGGACACAGAGGAAACCAGAAGATTACTTGTTATGACAGGAGCAAGTTGGAGGTGTTTCCAATTTCCCAAAGTATTTGTGGCTCCATCTTTTAAATATTAGGATTTTAACACTGATACATTACAATGTATTTTGGGAAACAAGTAAAACCCCTAAAAATGCAGAAGAAATTTCTGCAGTTCAAAATTTGAAAATCTTAAGTAGGCTACTGAAAGGGGCAAGGGAAGAATCAAAATATGCCAGTGGCATTAGCAAATTCTCAGAGTGATCTGTCTTCCTTCTGTGGTTCAGGACCTTATTACAGAAGATGACAAAACATGTTTAACATGAATTCAATTGCAAAATGTAAAACTCAGTCCTCATTAATCTATGACCAAGTAACTCTGTTCCTCCTAGCTAAAGTATTAAATAATGGTATTTCACTTCACAATTAAATAATCATTCTTGAGAAGCAGCAGGTGCAATGGAATAGAGAAAAACAGAAAAAGGAGCTATGTAAGTTGACAGTCACTGATTTATGTATACAATATCTAGAAACAAATACAAGAAATTAGGTGGCAATAAACATTAATCAGTTTTGGTGTTGAATTTGAGGTAACCCTAAAAATGTAGGTTTGTTATAAATGTGTGTTTAGGATATAATCAAAATTAGGAAGATGATGGAAATTGTTTAAATACCGTTGTCTTAGTGCTTGTTATATGCTCACTATTCAGAAGATTCAATTCCCTACTTTGTTCCTCTCTTGTAACTAAAATACAAATACTGTTGTATTGTAATGCAAGTGCATAATGCTGTTCAGAGCCAAAAGAATGACTGACAAATTCCATTATTGTTTCTACACATCCACTGTGGCTGGATGTTTGCTGAAGATTAGAGTCTATGAGCAGAGGAAGAATCCTGTTAGCAAAATACCATGAAGGCTTTAGTTTGCACCTGCAAACTGCCCTGCCCATATCTTACTTTTGGAGAGTTTGAACTCTTTATTTTAATGATGTTGCCTGTGCTTCTTTCAGTCTTGCAAGCTGTGTGAGCCTTGGGAAAATAAATGAAAAGTTCTGTATTTGAACTGACATTGTGGCTTAGGTTTTTGTTTTATTTTAACCTATGCCTTCAAAGGTAGGAAATACCAGAAGCCTTGCAATGTAATGTGCATAGCTGAGCTTTTGAGTTCTGGATTGCAGCAGGAAGGAGAGGAAAATACTTTAAAGTACAAAAGAATAAGGTTTAAACAACATTTAATAATTCCAGCACTTTGCATCACTGGCAACAATAAATACTGCAGAGATAATTGTTTAGTGCTGTGATCAAAGATGGAAGAAAAAATGCAAATATAACCGGAACCATTAAGATGTTAAAGCAATGTTTTCAGCATCACTGTAGCTTCAATTGTATTGAACTGTGAAGTTGAGTACCACAGAACTAAATGCCAAGTGTGACAAAATAAAATGAGAGAGAGAAATTAATGCCAAATGGTATCATCCAAAGCTATTAAACAAGACTCAGACACAGCTATAGCATTCACTGTGTCTAATTCACTTGTGTGCACTAGTTCTGGAAAGGAATTTAACTGTATTTCCTCTATCCTGGATAGCACAAAGGGTAATGCATGAAATAGTTGCAGTAATTGCCCCTGGGTTTGGAAGTTGTATGTGAAAAGCAGGAATCCCCGCCTTGTTTTTGGTGGGGCTTTTTTGTTTGGTTGGTTTGGGGTTTTTTTAACAGTGAGAATAAAATCCCAAAGTTTTTTTAACTGCTGTCTGTGACATAATTCTTATTGATAATATTTTCAATGCTCTGTTGAAATAGTAATGACTCATGGTCCACTAAGTGTGAGGCCTGTTGTGCTGTCAATATGGAGCAAGAGACAGGTGCTGTCCTCAGAAAATTGCTATCCAAAACCAGTATAAAACAGATGGCTCACTGAAGTGATTTCATTTAAGTGATATCTCTATAGTGAGGAGTTGTGGGGCTCCAGAATCTCAGAAGGTAGACGGGGAAAGAGAGCAAATTACCCCAACCCTTCACTGCAAAACTTGGAAGTAAATGGATCAGCAGCTGATGGTGAATTAGTGTTATCTGGTTGGGTCTGTTCTGAGCTGTGCCTGCTATCGCTCCCTCTCAGCCACCAAATGGGGAAAGCTGGCTCTGGGGTCCAGAGGCCTGTTTGGCCAAGCACCAGCTTTTGCAGAGCACGTTCAGGGAGTCAGTCATAAATTTAATTGTGTATGTACCACTTGCTGAGATGGGTGTGAGAGCTGCTTTTGTCACAAGAAACGCTTCCTGTGCTGCCACAGTGACTTGTGGCATCCGTGGTGACAGCGGCTTGGGGTGAGCAGGGGAGTGAGTGCTGTGCTGCCAGCAGCAGGGGTGTGGAGGAGCATTGCTGGAGTTACCCTGACCTGGACTTTGCTGCTGTAGCTGCAGGAGGAATGTTATTCATGACCCAGTTTTCCCTAGCTCTTCTGTTTGGGCTGTTCCTTCCCTTTCTAGTAGCTTTTGACAGTCAGGAGCCTTTTTGCACTGCCTTGGAGCACTCACTACATGCAGCATTGAAGGATTAGAAAAGACCTGTCACTGTTGGATGGAATGGACAAGGGTTCCATAGGTTTTCTGCTTGTCTTGCAGCTGGAGCCCAGAGAATCAAGGCTTGTGTGTCTCCTCTGTGTATTATAAAAGAACTTTTCTGGTGACTTGAGATTGCTAAGCATAGAAGAAAAATTATAAATATTGTAAATGAAATTTGAAGCTTTCTCTGTTTGATCTTTGCCAGAAGGGGAAAGATCTCTTCCTTTTCACATGCTGTGCTGGAAAGCAGGCTGCAAGGCCACCCAACAGGAGCTTTGCACCTCAAACCTGGGACAGGTTAGATGCCTGATCACTGAAATTGTGAAAAGATATCCTTTTATCCAATGCATTTTAAAATAAGGGTCAAGCCTGCTGCTTAAAACATCTTCCAGCCTCTGTTTTCCATTCATTTATAAGCCCTATGCAAGTGCTTTATTTTCAAATGGTGTTTGCTGCTTTTCTTTGGTGTTTAATGTGAGACATTAGATACGTATCTTAGGCACAAAGTTATTTTCCTGGGGCTTTATAATTTTAAATCCCAGTAGCCTGTTGTATCCAAAGTGCTGTCACTTTGTGAAACAGAAGACACTTCTCATTTTGAACAAGTGACAAACCATATTCTCAATAAGTCTTTACTCTTCATATTTGTGCTGTAGCTTCATTCTAATCTAAAAGGACACTTGTTTTGAGGATATGTAGTTAGTTGTCAAAAGATGTTAAATGGTATCAAGATCTCATTTGTTGAGCTGGCATTTTTAAATAGCATTTTGCTCTACTTGCAAGTCATGTTTTTCCTGCATCTTATGGTCCACAGCCCTTGAGGTTTTTCAGGCACTTCCAAATACTCAAGATGTGAATGGCACTCAAGTAATGAAATAATGATTTCCATGCTTCATGTTGCTCATAGGTGCATTAATACTGTCATGTTAGTAACACACAAGCTAGTAAACCTTGAAACTATCCCTCAGTATCCCACAAAGATTCTGTAAGAAACAGGGTAGTTGAACTTAGCTTTTTGTTTAACAGTTACTGCTACTTTTTTTTTTTAATAAATAAAAGTGAAAATCAGACCTTAAAACTAATGAAAGAGAAAATCATTCTTGTGGGTGAAACTTCTAGTGTGTTTTTAGTATGGGATTTTAGCAATCCCACGCTAAAAGGGAAAATAATGAGCAAAATCTATTGTACAACAAATACAGTTGCGAATCTGTAGTGTTCATATGCTTGGCCTTTCTAACCTGGCCTCTGGAGCTAAGAGATTGTCCTTATCTTGTATCATGTGGTGGGCACTTCCTGGCAGAGGTATGACTGTGGCTTGATGGTGAATGTCCTGGGGTTGTAATATTAAGGATAAGTTTACATGCCTATAAACTCAACTTATCTAAACTTGATATTTCAGGGGGTGTCTTGTACAATAAGGCTGGATCTTGCTGTCATTGATATGAAATACTGGTTTTCTATCCTCTCAAATATATTATTTGAAGTGCTAACTTACTAAGACATAAGACAGTAATAGGATCTTCCCCTTACTAAATGCAGAAGACTCTTCCATTAATAGAAGAGCTCTGAATCTCGTGTTGTCAATTTTGATGTTGTTTGACACCTTTGCTGAAGGTGCTGTTGCCTTAGTGAAGTTGGCAGACAGCAGTACAGCTCCATGCTGTAGGGTATCCACTGCCAAATCCAGCATCTTTCCTGGAAGTTGTGTTCTGCAGCAATTCAAGCAGAGGGCACAACTGAGGCTCAGGCAGTAATTCTGAAACCACTGCAAATACTTGCTGGGTCCTGCCTGCAAATCCACAGGATCCACAAATAATTTCTCTCCACCAGGAAGGCTCTTGAGTATAGAAGGACTGACAAAGTGGGTTAGATATGACCTGGGGTGTTTATCTGAAAATTATTTTATTTTGTTAGAATGCAATTTGAAATTTGAGTTTTAGGGAAGGGTGACAGGGAAGAAACCTGAATATTCATGTAATCTCTAATGGGGAGCACCTGAACAGAATTTCCTGGTTTGATATGATGTCTTGACAGTTTCCATGCTGTCAGTTTGAGACATTTAAATTAAAAAGTTCTGATAATCCTGTTTTTATTTTTCTTGTTTTTGAGTTTAGTTTTTTCCATTCTTTCTGTGGTAGATTGACCAAGTATTCCTGTCAATTGCTGTGGTGTAACATTGGGAGCAAGGAGACTGTGGACTGAGGTGTTTATGGGTTTTTTGGCCACTCTTGTCCAGTAATACCCTTCTGCTGATGTTTTAAGTGAAGCATGGACTCTTTAGAGCAAATGTGGAGGGGGAGGTGTGTGCAATGCTGGGCAGAGCTGAGTGAAGGTTTATTTAATCCAAAACTGAGAAGGACATTGGTGATCTGAATTTCTAATGATCATTTTATTTGTCAAGCTCTACAATTGCAAGCAGTACAAGCTATACAAGTGTTAGTAGCAGAAATAAAGCATTTTGTGTGGCTTTAAAGAGATTATTTTTGTCACCAAATACTGCCTCCTACAAAATGTATTCGTTCTTTTCACTGCATCAATATAATTAGTTCAGTCTGTTAACCAGTTTATTTCATCTAATACTTTCTTCTGCACTTGCTGACAATACGGTTACAAAAAAATTACAAACCAACTGAAAACAATGCAAATAGATTTGTTTGCTGTTTCTTCTACAGTGGCAGTTTGCCAGAGATGACATGCTTTGCTAAATGTCACTAACTATTACGTATTTAGGACTTAATTATGCCTTTAAGGCACTGGCCCTTTGAAGGAAGAGTGGATAAAATTGCTTCCTTGAGAGCTTTCAGCCACGCTCTGCCTGAGAAAACACGACTGCTGGTCGCGTGGTGGGAAATGAAAAGGCGAGTTGATCATCTATTTGAGATGATGGAGCATATGTTCTTGCCCACACCTCTTAGCTCTGCTGATGGATGAGTTACATCACTGCTTTGGGCATTAAATAAGCCTTGATTAAAGCTATGTCTGCACCTGTAGCCTCAAATGCTCTTTTGATCTAGAGCTTATAATGGGGAAGGAACTTTCAGGCTACGAAGTCTAAGACCCTAAATACTCCTAGATTTTCCTACAGCAAAACGTAATGTGAATGGCTGATTAGAAAATAAAAAGACTCAGTTTTCAGGCTTTTATCCAACTAATACTGAACCAGGAGGATTGAGGAGGTATGAGTCTAGACTTGGGACATTTCATCTCTAAAGAGACTGTTGACCCAGGACACACCACTGCTGCTAACTTCTAATTCTTAACTTCTTGAAAATATCATATTTAATACCATATTTATAAACTTCAGAATGTATTCAGAGGCAACTCATGGGAACACAGCTAAATCAGGATTATACTGCACTGTGGAAGTATGTAGGATGTAGCTGTTGAATAATTTAATGCTTCTTTGCTCTATCAACTTTTTAGTCAATCCATTTTCCTTAGCATTTAGTCAACTCTCAAAGGTTCCCGTTCAAAACTCAAACTATTACAAACTCTTGCAGATGTCAGTCTAAGTGCTATCAGCAGTACTGGATTTCCCAAGAGCTGTCTCTCATGTCAGGTAATTTCATTTAGCGTTTTAAATCTTTAGTCAGTAGCTCATTGACAAAAATAGTATCTCTGCTTCAAAATCTGCCTGTCCCAGTTTACAAGAGCAACTGCTTAAGCTGAGCAACAGTGTCCAAACTTCTTCCAGTATTTCCCCATTGTTCACAAAGCTGCTCTGTGGAGTAACAGTTTGTAGGCTGAGGAGCCTGACAGCTGCCTCTTCTCTGCCAGAATATCTTCCACCTCCAATGTGAGCTTCCTCCAACTCACCTCTGCTGGATGTCCTCACTCCAGCTCTTCTCCAGGGCTGAAGTGTTTGAAGAGATGGAAAACAGCATCTGTCTTTGATAGCAACTGCTCCGCTGCCACCAGACACCAGTTTAACATCTTCACTGGTTTCTGGAAAACTCTTTTTGGAATTTTTTGAGTAGTTAAGCCTGCTATTCATACATTTCTAAAAATTAGAGGTGATTGCAGCAAATCCTTAAATGTGAGTACTCAAACACATCTGGGCTAAAATATTACAGCTTAAAAGAAAGTGACATATTCTCTTATCTCAAGCAGGGTCTTGCAAACCAAAAATAGCAGAACCTGAGTTCTAATAAGTAAAACAGAAAGAGGTGCACTTCACATGTATTGCTTGATTTTACCCTTGACTTCAGCAGAGAAAACATCCTAGAACCATTATATATTCCTTGCTGCAATATAAATAAAACACAAATGCACTCTAACATACTGTCATCAGTGATATTTGTATAAAGCACTGGGTTTGCAATGGTACATAATTTATTATTGAAATTATATTTAATTGCACTGAAATATTACTCACTGCATGCCTCTTCCCATTCTATTATAAATGCATTTTAGTATGCTCCCTGCTTGCAGCTGAAATAATAAATGATTTCATAACTTGAGTTATTTGTGGGATACTGGAAATAGGTTTTCTGTCATACAGAGACATTTTATGAACTTGTTATGGTGTGGGTATTCATTGCTTCCTCTCTTCTGGCAGGATAAGTCACTGGACAGTAGTATCTAGTACTTAAATATTTTGGAGGAGCTAATGCTAAGAAGAATATTGAGGGTAGGTGTCAAATTATAGTTTTGCCCAAGATTTTAGTTTTACCAACATGTATTTAATAATACTTCACTAAATATCTTCAAATCTGTACATTATAATTATAGCTTTGTTCTTTTGTTGTAACTTCATTGCTCTTAGTGCTTTTAAAGCAGGTTTTTCTCCATCCATCATAAAATTTATTATTATGTATTAATAATGGGAAAACACATTATACATGTGGTATAATGGTTGTCATGAAAAATATTGAAGTGGTGCCACTTCTCACAGAAAGTATTTTCCCAGTACTTACGTGAAACACAAGATAACATTGATGGTATAATATTTTGTTTTCTAAACAGTAGATTTGCTATGTAGCAGTTCTACAGACTATTAGATGCTACATACCGTCTTAATAACAAGGTAATATTCCTCTTCTTGAAATGCTGTTAAGATTACAATGTGAAATGCACAACACTTGAGAAATTTCAGAGTTCAACAGAGTTATGGAACCCCAAGTTAGTATATGGCATGATCATTGCTTTCTTTCTGTTTTCCAATTCTTTCTTTTCCTCTTCTTTTTTTTGCCTTATTCAACACTTTCTGTGAAAGGTATTTTTTCTCCATCTTTCAGTGTGTGGTCACATGTATTATTAACTACTTGCTATTCTAGCCCTGCCATAAAATACCCCAGGCATGTTAATGTATGCCTAGACTTGTGTATGGCATGTCATCAATTGTGGTATTGTGACAAGTATTAATGAACTCATCCTTAAATTGGATCTATTATGGGAGACTGTGTGTATGAGAGAGAAAAATGTCTGTCATTATCTGTAGATACATTTTAGACATGAGGCTATGAGATGCAAGGTTAATACTATAAACTTGTCTGACACTGAGAACTCAGTGAATTTTATTTTTGAAGTACTTGATGTTAGGAAACTTTTTAAAATCATAAGGTGAGTGCATGGGTACTTGTCACTTCTGCAAATCACTCTGTAGGTATTGGTAATTTGGTGTCTGTAGGTGTAGTTGATGCAGAGGAAACATGAAGGGCTGTTAAAGATTAAAGGATTGTCAGAGGAAGTTAGAGGTGGTTCAGTGCTCAGGGATGTGTTTGTGGTGGGTTAATGCAGGGCCTGGATAACAAGGTGGCACCAAACAAACCTTGTTACAGAGGTAGTGCTGTCAGTTTGGTGCTGACAGCAGCTCAGGCATGTGCTCAAGCCCAGGTTTGCAGCTATAGCCTGCCTCTGCCTGGCAATTGTGGGATGGTAACAATTCTCCAAGCAGTATCATCCTGCCATTACTCTGTATTAGCCAGCTGATGGCTCTTGAAATATGTGCTAGACGTGTATGCTCTTGGGTAGAACTTTTGAAGTTGGGAACTCTTAAGGAATTTTCCATGTGAAGGAATCAGTTCTAGGAAGCAGTCAGTAACAAGGTTTGCAGGGCAGACCTGTGCAGTTTGAGCCAGTGCAGTAACTCCATGAGACTGGGGCGCTGAAGAAAGATGAAATGTGCTTTTGGCTTCATGAGAAAGGAACCTCAGTTTAGTTTGCAACTGTGTAGCAGCGCAGCCTTCAATAGGGTTCTGCTTCTGCCAGTGTCATCTTCAATCACTTGTATCTGTCCCTCCAGCTCCCAGTACCTTCCTGCGCCCTTTGCCAACACATCTGTATTTCCCCATAGTGCCTCTTATCCTCTGTAGAGCTGTTTCTTTGCCAAACTGTCCTGACATCTTGCCTCACTCATTATTTCTTGTAGATTTTTTTCCTGTGCTTTACCAATGATCTTCTCTGCCCCTCTTTTTTTTTTGTTTCTGCAGTTTACAGTTGTCAAAAAAGAGGATAAATATCTTGTTTCCTCTCCATTACTCCTTACTGTTTAATCAGCCAAGCTTTTTGGGCACAAACTCCAGAAGGAAAAATAATTGGGCTCACCAGACAGCAGTAAGGGCAAAAAAATTTTACATTTTAGATGGTCAGGCAGGTAAAATATATTAAATGCTGAAATAGTTTTACTCCATAATGGTAGACCCCACCCTTTGATGTATGCATCAGTAGATCACCCTTTGATCTAGAAAAAATATATTTCTAGTCTGAAATATGTCTGTAGTTAATAATCTTGTTTCTCATACATTTGTAGCTATTCAAAGGAGGTTTAGGACTATATTGTTTTAGGGATCTGAATGCACAGACTAAATCATGATTTCATACTCAGACTATTTATTAAAAATAACTGCTGTGATGAGGTGACCTGTTAGTGCTATGGATGCTCTAGATGAGATATAGGGCTAAATGTAATGCATTTCAATGCTAATTAAAATCTTCCTCTCTCCTCCCACATCAGAGGACCTCTCTCTGATCCCATAATTTGTACCATTAATTACTAGCAATGGCAATACACAGACCTCAATGAAAAATGAGTTTTTCCTTACTGAAGTGGTGTGCATTAAAATTTCTGCTGATTGGTGTTTGCCAATTTATGGTTTTGTACTTCTTTTTTTGAGGACTTTCCCCTCTAATTCTTAATGGAAGTAATAGAGATGGTAATTTCAGTTTCTATTTGTAATGATTGTAAATTTGTTGCCATGGCATTAATCTTACTAACAACACATAGCTTACAGAAACACTCACTAACTTTATATGTAACACCCTAGAATAGTGTTTTTACTGAAGTTGTCAAATGTGCCATAAATTTTGGCTTACTAAACTGACAAAAAACAGCTTCAGAGTCACCATCAAGTGCAGGATTGCAGAGTAAATTGTCTCAATTTGTGCTATCTGTAAAGCTTAGTTTTCAATTGGAATACAGAGATAAACTTGGCATGTTTTGTCAGCTAGTGGAAAATAGAAGCTACTATCTTTCCTTACAAGCAGTGGTGACAAGACCTGATAGCAATGAGCAGCTCCAGAAAAATTATGAAGAACATATAATGCTTTCAACAGGTAAATTCTAGCTTGATCTAAACTGTATCCTAATTTAATAACTAGAGGCAGTGGAGAATCTGCCACAATTAACATACTACTTGACTGTTTTTATCATAAAAGATAAAATCATAACTCATGCTAGCTAATTATAACCATGATTAATTCCTTGGTGATAAAGTGTGAGGTCTGCTACCTTTCCTGGTTCAGCAGAATTAAATGTTCTTCTACCACATATAAACACTTGGACAAAGTAGGTTGGTAAAGTCTCACTTTCTGAACTCACTGTGCTTGATTAGCAGAGATTATCAGCACTTTCCTCCCTTGAAGGCTGAGAGGTAGAGTATTTTAATTGGAAACTGACACATTTTTGCTCATCAGAAAAAATTCTATTTTCACAGGAAGGGGACAGGATTCAGAGCTAATTATTCCAAATACTTGGTCATTACTAAAAAAGACTTTGAATAAATGTATTTTTAATACCCACAAACAAGTACTGTGTTAGCAAAACCAGATCACTTATAACTGCAAATAAGGCAAAAGATCTGAAGTTTATTATAGTGTAATGGTTTCCAAAGTAGTAACAAGTCTGTAGAAGGTGTTGGAGGTGAAGGTCAGGGCCAAGAGGAAATTTCACTATGAGAGAACTTTATGGAAGAGTAGAAATAATGAGAGGGGAGTGCCTGATTTTTCTAATTTTTCTTAAAAGCCTTGTTACACAAGATAATTTTCCTTTGCCTTCTTGAAGCAGAGTTTTATGCTGCAATGTATTAAAAGCTGGCTTTTAATTTTGAATGTCTTCTATCATGTAGCAAGCATAAAGATTTGCATTCTGAAGGAAGTGATTTGATTTTAGTGAAGCAATATTTTTGACCTGAAAAATGCTGTTCCGGAAGCTCGTGGGATAGGAAATGGTAACCCCATGTGGTAATGACACTTGGAGCTGTGCTTGACTGAGACAAAAATAGGTCTGGTGGCTGGGTATATTCCTGCAGCAAGGCTGCACTTTAATCAGGATGAAGAGGATTGTGCAGCCAGGAAGCAGGATGATGTGGTGTGAATTTTACCTAATGAATTCATGTCTCTTACCCTGAGCAGAGGAGAGGCTCTACTGCTTACTGAAGGCATTCAGGAAGGATTGAAGCAGGAGGAGAGAGATTTTTCCCTTGGCAAACACAGTTTAGAACTCAGGCTGTCCCAGATACTTGTTAGATGAAGGACAAAATCAATCACTATGTTCCTGTCAATTCAAGCACACTCCGGCTTTTGCTCTCTCTTCTTCCATGTAGCTTCCCTCCATCTGTCTTGTACTCTGGATAACAATAACCCTTTGCTCTCTCTTTTGTATTGTTTTTGTGCCCCAATGTGTCCTTGCCCCACCTGTGCTCTCCTGCAACATTTCTAAGACCTGGGCACTCCTTCATATCCATACTGTTTCACATCTCTGGTTCTTAAACATCCTCCTGCTGGCCCCCAACTCCTGCAGAGTTGTTCTTGACTTTACCTCTTATCTGTTCTGCTGCTAAAATAACTTGCTGAGCTTGCTGTGCTGCCAGTGCTCCCAGTTTCTGCTCACCTTCTTTTCTCTGGCTCCCTCTCAGTATTGCAATAATCAAACTAATTGTCTCCCTAGCTTTCATTACACGCTCATTTATGGCTCTGTGCCTCCTCCCTGATTGTCCTATGGCTTGACAGGCAACAGAACTGTAACAACTAAAGGACAACATGCAGAGTGCTTGTGGACAAAATGAAACCCAGGACTGTGAGGAATGAGAGGGGATTAAAAGACCCTCACCACAAGGGCAGTGGGCAGGGGCTGATTTGGAAATCACAGTATTAAGGACCAAAAAGGAGAATGGAGCAGGATATTCTTTATTGGCTGACTGAAAGGGGTCTCAGCCAATGCTGTCCTGCTGAAGAGGAGCAGTCACACTTTCATCCAAGGCCCTCCCACCCCTCTTGCACTGTCAGCAGCTTTCCCACAGTATGCATTGATTTGGGTCAGTTTGTTGATTCAGCTGCCAAAGAAAGGGTGGGGAAGCAACAAAAATTACCATAAAAGCATCTCTTTAGAAAGGTACATTTAGTATTCTGAGGAAGAAGAGTACCTGGAGGAGAGAGTCTGTGTAGGAAGGATTACTGATGTTTTACTGGGTCTTAATACCTCTAGAAATAGAACATGGGAGGAAAAATATATCAAAATAATTTGGGAAGGAGTAAAATACCACATCCTTCCTTCTCCCCTAAACAATTAGAAGGAAAAGGGAATGGTTGTATTGACTGAGTAACTAAATAAATCTGACAAGTCAAAATATCCAAGGCAGTTGTCAACTGGAATTTTGCACATGCCTTCAATCTAAGCAGGAAATTATTTTACTCTGGTTTGACTGCCCTTTTTTCTCCACCTCCTCTTCCCTCATTTCAGCCATCTGTTGTGCCCTTTCATTCCTGAAGATATCTTTTTTGTAAGAGTGGTGATCTCTTGGTGTACAATTACAAAATGCTGAAGATGACAGGACCTTGATCTCTGCCTGAGGCCTCTACCTGTCGGCAGTGACATTTCCAGTGAGAGTCTCTCCAGACAAGGACATCTCTGCAACCAGAGCCCCATTTGTGAGGGATACAAAAATAAGCCATGCTTACCCAGGACCTGCTTTCAGCTGAGACAAGCCCACTTCCAAATGAAGGAATTCATTTAGGCATATGGATACCAAGTGTTAAATTAACAGATGTACCTGCCTTGAAGTAATAGGGCTTGAGATAGTGGAGAAAGGAAGTTTAATGGAAAATATCCGCAGGAAATTCAGTCTTCTCCTAATTACATTTTACACATAAATGCATAGATAAATTCAGACTTTATTAGAAATTCTACAGTATTTCAGTCAGCAATCATGGCATTTTAGTATGAGTTACAAACTGATAACTAGCACATATGTAGTAACAGGGTTTGTAAGTATAGCAAAAATCTGAAAAAGGTGATGTAAAACATGTTGGAGACATGGCTCTCTTCTTAACTCTGAACTTTGTTTCAAGTCCAGATCCAGTTCGTGTCTTTTGTAATATTAGGGTTATACAGCAATCAACTTCACTATATTTCTTATTTTGTTTGAATCCTCATTTTTCTGTACTCCTAACTTTCAGTCTTTGTTTTCTTCCACTCTGACAATTCTAAGTGATCCTTTAAGACAGTTACCAAATTTTAGTAGCAAATCTATTTGTCATGTCTGAGTAGCTTCTTAATTACTAGTAAATTGTTTGATGTCTTATCTTAATTGACACTTGAACTGTACTGTCAGCTGAGTGTGTTTTTGTAACCCAGCCAGCTTCCATGTGGAAAATCAGCTCTGACAAAGCTGAAGCCCTTTACACCTTGCATATTTCTGGGATTTAGAAGACTTTTTAGCTGCCAACATGTTGAACACCTCAGTGTGATTATTTGTCTTTCAGATGCCACAGATTGATGCCACAGATTGTCTTTTTTTGGTATGTGCTCACAGCATTTGTTGGAACTCTGGGCAGATTTGGCCTCAATCCGTCTGAATTCTTTTCTCTTGTGTGCATTTGTTTCCTCATTAATGTTTGGTGGTTTCTGTGAGTTGTAATTATCTTGGAAAAGAGACTGCTTGCATAGTGGGGGCAGGGTTTTGCCCAGCTGAGTGAGCTGCTGCCATCACTGTTCTGGAGGGCTTTTTCCCTGTGTTGGATGAAGTGCTGTGTGTAACACAAACCTTATTCCTCTTGCTGAGTAGTAAAATAGAAAAATTATTCATTGTAAATCATCACAATTAAATCTTTGTGTGTATTAAGTCTCTCTTTCTGTCATTTGAGAACTTTAAAATACATTTTAATAAGCATTATTTCCATAGTAATTTTATAGGGAAAATGGTTACTAAATTATGCCTGACTGTATATTCAGCTTGCAACTTCTGTGTTTTGGATTTCTAAAAGGACTAGTGCTAGAGAATTAGTCTTGCAGGCAGCAGATAGGTTGGAGAGCTCAGGTTGTGCTTCTTGCTGGTGTCACCCTGGCAGATACAGGCTATCAAGCAATGAACCATGAAGAACAAGGAAAAAATTAGTTGGATTTTTTTTTTAATAGTCAATTAAAAGAATAGAACTGTGATAAATTTCTTCCAAGTAAGATTCAAGTAGAGTTGAGTTATGAGGCTGCTCAGCATGCATTTGTTTCCCTCAGCCCTCTTTTGCATTCTTTACTCAGTAACATCTGTGGTATGTTCTATAACCTCCCCATGCAGCAGTATTTTAATGCTACTTGTCATCTTCTTGAAAAGAGGAAGAAATATGATCAGCAGACAGAATGAGAAGCTAAACAACTGCCTTCTAAAGTGATTTTAATACAGTGAGGAATTGAGTGCTGAGGTATTTTAATAGAACTAAAAAGATTTATTGCTTCTTTGTCTTTTAAGCTACAGCAGTTGCAAAGCATGGAGTCCTTTGTTTTGGAATCAGGAGCTGGTGTTTCTGAGATGGTCTTGTAAAAGCACTTGCAAATAGCATTTTTCATTCTAAAAAAATAAAATCTGATGTGTCATATACTTGTTTTCTTTCCCTGTAGAGCAAACAACATTAACAATATCCGTAAGACTGCTTATGATACAAGTTACATCCTCAGTGGAAATACAAGTGATAGGCTCTGGTTCTAAAAAGGAAACGAAATTTTAGAGTAAAAACACTTAATCTGATTTATGTATTTTTTACCTTTAATTGACAGTTCTAAATATAACTGTTTAAAAGTTATGTAATAAAAAACACTCATTCACAATGCAAAGGATTAAGAAATTTGCTCTTTATGTCCAAATTATGTCATCTGAGGATATTTAGGTTTATTTTTTTCCTAGCAGAGCTTTAAATATTTCTAGAAGAAAACTAGAAAGAATACTAAACCTATTAGTTAATGATTTTCCACTGTATAAACACAAATATACCATAGGGAGAACACAGGTATGGTATCCATTTTAGAAAGCACATATCTTTTCCCTGGAAAATAGGAGCACCTGACTTGCCTGTTTTACACACAAATTTGGTGCAATAAATTGTAATTCTGTTGTGACTACCTGATGTCTGGACTAGGAAAATAAGTATTCATCTTGTCCTAATGCATTGAAGGAAGAGATTTAAATTTTACATTCCCCTCTTTCTATTTTTAGCATCAAGTTTCACTGAGATATTATTTTCTCTCTGCTTTTTGAAGAGCTTACTGCAACTTCAGAAAATCTCAAGACATTAGAAAAATACTTTTTTGTGATCCCTTTTGTTTATTTATAAAAGATGACTTAATGGAATTCATTCTTTCCAACTTGCACACTTATTTAAAAGTCGAAATCCAGTTGCCAAGCAAAATAAAGACAGCAGGGTAAGCTGCTGTAGGAAAACAAGACATCAATATGTAATTTTGTTGAACTGACAAAGTGAAATCATAATATTAACCTAATAATAGTGTCATAGAAAGACAATCATAGCATTATTTAAATATTGTAATAGATCTGTAGCCTTATAAGATAAATTCCTCTGGTTTGCCACAGAGATGCATGTTTTCTTCTTCACTGAAAGGTGTTAGTGATTTGTAAATGAAGCAGTGTGTAGTAAAGGAGGCAAGGCAACTGGCTTTGTGCTGAATATTCTGTATTAGCCTTGGCTCCCTGGTGCAGGGGCAGTCTTGAATGTCTTGCTGGGAAAGTGATGTTCTGCAGAGATCCCTGGCAGCTCTTGTACCTGCACAAACACTTCTAGTATAGCACTGTGCCTGTAGGGGCACATCAGACTTTCACATTGATCTCAAAAGGAATTTTTTTTAGAGAGGGGGATAGTTTGGAGATACAAAACTCTGCTGATCGCTGCACTGTAATGAACCAACCTAAACATGCGAGTACCAGAACTGTTTTGCTAGATTACAGGCATTTCCATGTTATTTGCTCTTTTTTCTGATCTATAACACCAAAAACTTACAAACTGATCTGTGAAAACCTGGCAACAAGAATTGAATTCCTGAGGGGAGAGATTCATATTCATGCTACAGTGGGGAATGTTTTTCTTTTTTTTTTTTTTTCTTTTTTTACCTTGGGAAGCTAAGTATCAGGTTTAGTTGTTCCAGCCTGTGTTGGATTAACAAAACATTGAGAAAAAATAAGCAGAAATTGAAGCCTTTACCAGTTTGGGAAGTTTGAGGAGTATTGCTTAGTTTTTGTTTTGTTTTTAGGAGTTTTTCAACTGCCTATCTGGAGAACCTATATTTAGGATTTATAAGGTGGGATTTGCATTTTTAGGAGATAGCTTGCTTTATTTTCTTACAGCTAAATCCATGTATAAAACAGCACACTACCTCTCCCTGTGAATCTGTGTGAAAGGATTTTTGTCATCCTAAGTCGTGGCACTGTCAATTACCAGGGTTCAAACTCTGCAGAGTCTTTGAGATGATGAGAAGTGTTTTGCATAATTGAGCCCCTTCCTGTGCACCAAATGTAGGCACTGAGTGAAAATTCACTCTTTCCTCTGAAATAACTGAGTTGAACTTCTTCAACTTAAGGGCATAGTCTTGGATTGCCTGCCAGAAATGTTGAGCCCAAATACACCACCATTGAAAAGGTTTCCTTCAATTGCAGAGTCCTTATGTACCGAACAGAGAGCTCTAGAATTGAGGCTGCTCTGTTTGCTGTCCTTGCCACCACAGACAGCTGGGCATCTGGTGAGCTGATGCAGTGAAAGCCAGTTCTCCCCAAGATAAGGGTTTACAGAACAAAAATATTGTTTGAGGACTTTCCACAGGTGTGAAAAATACATTAACAAATTAATACAGGATTTTAAGGCATTAGGATTTAAAGGATGTGTCTGTTGCCATCAAAGCACACAGCACTGCTCTCCATGCAATGCTCAGTAAGAACAAGCTTTTGGTCCCTTTTTTTCCTCTCTGCTTAGCTGGTTTAGGAGCATGTACATATCTGTGATGTTTCTGTCCTGGAAGCAGATTTGACCAAGCGTAGTGTCTCCTGTGAGTCAAGATGATCTCATGTCCTCACACACTGGCTTTTTGGGATTAACAGAGCCTTAAGCAGTGCCAGCTTCTGTCACTGTAGCCCAGATAAAGCCTGGCAGGTCTCTGGGAGCTTTAACGTATGAGACGGAAGTGCTTGGGTTAAAGGAATAACCAGGAACTAATACTTGAGGGGTTGTGCAGGTGGTTCTCCTAATCAAAGCACTAATGCCTTTCATATTATGCAAATCCCATTGTATTACACATATATAAACTGTACAAATATTGTAATTCCCTAAGTAATGGAAATAATGTGCTTTAGGAGGGAAAGGTCTTTCTTAAAGTGATAAGGCACTGTGTATAGAGCTGAGATGAGAATAAATGAGCATATTATAAGTCTCAAGTTATTCCTCATTGTCAGCATTAAGCTGCAAGCTATCCTAGAACCTAATGTTTCATGATTTTTAATTATTGTAATGTAAAGTTGCATTCCTCTGCCTTTCTGAGGTATCTGTCACATGCTGCTCAATGAGAGATCTGCTGTTGTCATGAGCTCCCTGCAAAGCCTTGACAAAATAATATATATATGAGCATGAGTTTCTCCTGTAGCTGCTGTGTCTTAGCACATGGCAAAGAGTTGACAGCCAAAGTTCTCAGCTGAAAAACCTTTCCATTCTCTCCCTGACCAGTCCTTCCATGAATGCTCTGCTGAGTTGAGAGCTTTGCAAACTGCAGCAGCATTAAATACTGAGTTACACAGCTGAAAGGTACAGCAGGTGGTACCAGTCACCAAATATGAAATGCAGATTATAAGGTAGATGTCTATCCAGGCGTATTTTATTTCATACTATAGAAAGGGGTGGGACTTGGTTTTGTTTTTTTGGAGGTGTTTTTTTTCCCAGCTCACCAGAGTAATCCAAAGTCCTACTCCAGGCTGTCAAAATTCTGCTCTCATATTTCTGTTAAATGAATTGACTGTTCCAGAACTATATTACCTCATGGGTCACATACCAGTGAAGCTCATATGTCTGGTGCTGATTTGGTTCTCCCTTCAGATGGCATAGTATTATAGATGTAGAAACAGGGATGTTGGAAACAGTTTAAAATTTTACTATTTATCTATACACGGTGTTTTCACAAGCGATGGAAAAATTGGTTCCTTGGGGGCTAAATTTATCTCTTCTCTTTTGTAGAACTTTACAAGAAATAATCTTCACTAATGCATGCAGGGTGAAACAGAATACAAAAACTTTTCCTCAGGTCTTTTTGATAGAGGTGGAAAAGTTATTTTACAATGAGCACAATTTAATATTTTGTTTTGGCATATCTGAAAGTAAGAAGGCCATGCTCTGTAAGAAGTAGCTAATGCTTTTATCGTATTTCTTGCTTTAAAATAGTGAATTTGGGCAAGGTGAAATAACCAACTGTAATAAATTTAAACAAACCTCTTAAGAATTATCTTGCTTTAGAAGTTTTATTGTCTTCAAATTGCTTCTCAGTTTTTAAAGGAGGCCTGAACACTTTCAAGCCAGTTACCATAAATAATGGTGAAATCTTCTTAATATATTTTCACCCACTTTAGCAAGTGTCTTTTGTATCAATTTACAACAGAAATGGACTTACTTTGAGCAATTTTCAATAAACTGAAAGCTGAAATTTCTCTTTTTGTCCAGGTGGCCAGAGGAGGTATGTGTCAATTCAGTTTACTGGTGAAGTGAGGAGCAACTTGGCTCTCAAAATTACAAAAAACTCCTTTTCTGCCTCTTCTTTCTGGTTGATTTGGTTGTTTTGGCGTTTTTTTTCCTTACTCCTTGACACCTTCATAGCTAATTGCTCAGTGTGTGTAAAATTAAACAACTCAGGTTTCAGTCTCTGGCAGGAGAAGAAGCTGTTGGCTAAACCCTCACCAAGATTTTTGAGAGAGAGCTATGTACAGGCAGCAGTAAATTGAAATTATCCATTGCAAAAATTCCTTTTCTGTTTAACAACAAGTGTCACTTCATTCTGTGCAGTGTGGGAATGGATTTCTGTGGAGAGGGGTAAGAGCAACACAGGGTTTATTAATGACAGCTTAAATAAATGAGCATTTGAGTTTTGTGAGCATAAATGTGTGTACAGGTTAATGTATGAAAAACCACATCAATGCCTGTGAAATCTTTAAATATGTTTACCTGCCATTAGGAGTGTAATTCAAATTAGTGCTTTATTAAACTACTACATATTTAGTTTATCTGAAGCAATTCCTTTTTTTGGTAACCTGAAAGGGTGGATTATTTACACACATTTGTAAAAAAATTTGGTTGGAACATGGATAAGGTCTGCTTTACAGTACTTAAACTGTCAGATAAAATTATTCAAAGACTCTTTTTATAAAGAAAAGTTATTTTAGTTTGATTTAAATTCTATTAACTTTTTTAAATGCAACCATTACCAAAAAACTCATTGTCTTCTACTTTCTCATAAATGGCACTCAATTTCAGACCAGTGAGTGGTCAGGTCAAACATAGCAGCTGCTTTATGTGGGCCAAAGAACTTGTGATATATTATCTTGTCTTAAACCTGTGTGATTAATGATTTCAATGTGAAATCTGAACATGGAAGTGACTGCATTTATGTGATGAGCAAGAGATCAATTTCATGTTACCGAAACTCAGACTGAAGTCTCTTTCCAGTCAATGAATTTGGAGGGTAATTCAGAACAGGACTGTCCTTGGGGGCTTTTTGTCTTCCTGTGGGAGAAACTCTCCTCTCCTGGAATAGGAGAAAGCAGGAGAGAAAAGCTACAAGTTTGCTAAGTGATTTATTCCTCAATGGTGAATTTCTCTAGCTCTTGATTTTTTTTCTACAGTATATCAGAAATGTCTGGGGGCCTGATCACACATAACCCAGCACTTGAGGGAAACTTAAACTGTAATACTGCTCATGAATTCAAATGCAATTGCACTAGATGTGGAAAAAGCAATGGTAAATAGCCACTCCTGTGATCTAATAATGCTGCAGATAATGTTCTTTACCAGTATGATAACTAGTAACCACATATGTCTGTCTCATCCTAAGGGTTACTTGCCTACAGGAGTCTGCAAGTCTTTGAGTGTTGAGGGAATTTATAGCTATGTGCTGGGCACTCTTCAATTAGACAAGGGAAAAATTATTTCCTAAGAATTCAAAACCCCTCTCAAAAAAAAAAAAAAACAAACACCCACAAAAAAACCCCCTAACAAGCCCAAACAAAACCAAATAATAAAAAAAGCTGCTGCACACAAAAAAACCCCAAAAACCAAACAATTCAAAACTGGCTTGACTTTTTTTAGGTTGTTTTGAACATACTCTTAGACGTGCTGACTAAAACCTTGGTCTATCCCAGCAATCAACTGCACTGTTTATATGACATAATCCCTGCAAACAAGCACTTGAGATTTTATAAAAAACCTACAGTGGTTTACACACTTGAGCTATGCAGCTGTTTCCCTGTTGGAGTTCTTCAATAAGAGATGCCTCAGACTGTCACTAGCTACTAAAATTCATTCCCAGTACTCTGAGAGCATGGTTGTTTGAATAAGGGTATTGTTGTAATAAGGCTGTTAAGGAGCTGTGCTGCAAATAACTGAGGAAATCATCTTGTCTGTCTCAGTCCTACCTCTCCTGAATTCTAGGTGTAGCAACAGTCTGATGCGTAACAGCTTATTAACAGCTTTGTTTTGTGCAGAGGGTAAAATGGGGAAAGAAATCTGTGTCTATAACAACAGTGAGACCCAGAGAAGATTCAATTAGCGTTAAAAAATGCAGTTTGCTTCCTGAACTACTCTTTGGACTTTTTTCATGCAGATGGACCAAGCTGATGTTTAGAACCAAAACAGACATTTCTGGTGTTACCTGGTTAAGCATTTCCCTCTTCCAGGAGAAATCTTATTTACACTTTTTCATTATTCTTTCAGGGTTATTTGGTGTTTCTTGCTTTTCTTCAAAATCTATTTTCTCCAGTCTCCAGCTTTTGTTAGACAAAGATTGCTTTTTGCTTTAGACTTGTGACAATTATCTGCTATATTTGCTTTGCAGTTTAATGCTGACTTACTTCAATATCCACATTAATTCACTAGTCTTATTGTTTGGATCTCTGCTGTGACTTAATTTGGTGATAGTTCTGTAACATTGCCCATCAGATCAATAGAAATGGAGATAATTTCAAGTATTTCTTGAATGTCAACACCAGCTTCATTATTGAACATATCTGAGAAGTTACTGAGAAAAACCATTTAAGGTGTGACCAACTGAAGTTGACTCAGGTCCCCTAAAAATCTCAGAACTGGTGATGCACTGCTGGAAATCTCATATCACATCTCCCACAGAGCAGAAAGCGAAATCTGAAACAGGTGATTTGTGGCTCCTCTTCACTAACCCTGTAAGTTCTAGTGAATTCTCCTTCATATATGCCATCCCCCTCCTGGTTCTGAGAAGTATGAGCTTGTCATATTACCTGTTTTTGCTCCCTTTGGAGGTCTTTGTTCAAATCAGGATCCACTCTCAACTGAGAGGATTTAATTCAGCTAAGGTTTCAATGCACTGATGGTTATTGGTATGCAAAAAAGCTTTATTCAAATAATATTAATAATACTGAAATATATTCGGTGTTCTGTGTCAGGTAGAGACTTTGGCATTGCTGCTGGCTGCCTCCCTTGGTACTGAAAAGCTAAAGGGAATGCAAGTTTGCTGTGTGCCCTGGGGAAAAACCCCTAAGTTTATATTGCCATCTATTTGTGGAGTAGACAATAGAAATATTTCAAATTAGGAAAAAATTGTCAGGCAACTTTCACGTACCAATGATTATACAAACTGGGCTGAGAGAGAAAACTCCCTTTGGCACAAACACTGAGCTGAAATGAGCTGAACCTTGGCTGGTGTCACAGAGCTGGTCACTTTGGAGGTGCAGGTTGTTAGTCCTGAGCTGAGGAGCAGCACAGCAGGACCTGCCCCGGTGCCTGGCAGGTGACAATCTGGCAGAGCCATGGCATTGTCCACCCCTCACTGGACAGTGGGCAGTCATTAAAAAGGTCACATTTTGGTGGAAATTCTGCTTTTGGATGGCGAGGACACCAGGGCAGCTGTGGAGGGTGCCCTGGGGGGGTGCTGGCAGGGGACACTGCCTGCAGTGCTGCCCCGGGGGCTCTGCTCCTCTGCTGCACAGTGGGTGGGGTTTTATACATTCACCAAGCTGCAAGCTGTGCTGGGTATTTCTGCCTAAACTTACTCATGCATTAGAGCAACAAAAACGTCAAATAATTAATGTCTTGTAATCAGCATCCTCCAAGTTGTCTTCCTTCAAATTCCTTTGTCCTCAGGTGTGAATACCTGCTCTTCTGGGGTCTTATCATTGACATTTTCCAGTCAAGAAGGGATTTCCTTTGAAATACTTCTCAGCTGATCCAAATAGGACATTTCTTATTGATTGCGTCCCTGTAAGACAGACATTTTTTTTTCCTTTTCTACCTTTCCACTAGGAGAGTTTTATTTCATGTATGAAAAGATCAACTGGAGCAAGAAAACGGAAGTGTGAGACAGGGAATTCCTGTGGAAGATTAGGCAGTTGTGTAATTTAAATTAGTCTTGCAATAAATTTGTACAGGAAATTAATTAGGGAGACTAGCTTTTATGAAAAAGGACTTGATTCTGTTTTTTATTGTTCATTTCATTCATAGTTTTTATCTTTTTCCTCTTTTGTTTCTTCAACCTGTATAGGATTACTTTCTAATTAATTCAAACTCTGCATAGATTGATTAGTGACTTTTAATCTTTGTGCTCTTCTCCCTCTACATCTGAGGCTTGCTAGTTCATTTTAATTTTTCAAAGAAATATGCTGCTTACCAGCTTCCTTTCTACTACCACTAGTCATGACAGAGTATGAAAGTGAAAGCTACTGTAATCACTGAGTTCAGGTTTCTGGATAATGACCTGGCCTGTATATAGAACAGCATTTGAAGCTGTATTTGTGCTCAACTACTCAGTGGATTAAAGCAGAACAAAGTTCTGTGACAATACCACTAGTCAGGTAAACTAGAAAAAAGGAATAATCATAATAGTATATATTGTTTTTCTTGTTTACTAAATTCTTTCTCTTATGAATACCTTTTAAATTTCCCTGGAGAAATTCAATATATTAAAAAGAAAAAAAAATTTATTCAAAGCAATGAAATTATAGAGCAACTCTGGTGTAAAGCAGAAGCAAGAGTAATATTAAGAAGGCAAGGGTTAATTTTTTTCTTTGAACACATAACACATTCCTTCAAAGTTATCCTGCTCTCCCTGTGACTGCAGCACCCCTATTGACATCAACTGGAGTTGAATACAAGCAGACACTGTTGAATAGACTTCAAGGGAACCTGTGTGATGATCAGGGAAGAGAATTTAACTCTTGCTTCTTAGCACTGAGAAAATAAAAATGATGTATGGGAAACTCCACTTGTATTCACAGCTGGCAAGAGCAACCTTACACACACTCTATGGCCTGATTCTGTTTCCAGGATAAAGAGCAGATACAACATTGATCTCCAATGATCCAATTTAAATGAGGGCTTGTAATATCAAAAATCCCCCTCAGGAAATGGCAGGAGTGCAGAGGCAGGTGTGGCTGGAGTGTAAAACATGTCATCCTATAGGAAGGGAATCTAATTACCTTTCCCAGACAGGAGGAAGCCCTGAAGTCTGCTCATCTGCACTTTTATATCTGATGCTTTAAAAGCCGGTGGGAACAATATTACCTTAACATTTTTAGTGGCCACTTTATCCCAGCAGACCTTCTACTGGATCAGACACCATTAATCTGAGTTACTCAGGCTTTTCAAAAGATTTAGCGTAAAACCAGCAGAAAAGCATAAAGCCAGCAGAAATGCAGAGCATGCCATGCCTGGCTGGGTAGAGCTGTGTTCTGCCTGGTGCAGGTCAGGCTGGTACCTCAGCAGCACCAGCCCTGCAGCCCTGGACTTGGGAACCAGCCCTGTGCCCCTCCTGCAGAGTAAAAGCAGAGAAAGCAGCATCACTGAAATTCACACAAAATGTTAAGTTGCTGGGCAAGTCTTGGGAAAGGTGGGAGTGTGGAGGGCCCTGTGCCCAAGAGGTGATCGAGGCAGGGACTCCTTGACTACAGACTTCATGCAAGGTGTAGAAATTTTTAAAGTTATCTTTGGAAGTTGCATTTAAATCCCTGTGTTTTGTAGCTGAAGTGGAAATGCACCTGCTCTCATGTCAGGAAATATTTTAAGGATGGATTTTGTCCCATGCATTTTTGTACTTTGAATTTATAAGCAGTGGTAATTGCTCAGCAGGTGAATAGAGGAAAATTGTGAGTGGTGTGTGTGACACGTTGCAAGAGCCTACAGTTGGGCTGATTAATGCTGACAAGAAAATTCTCCTAATCCTGTGGTACCTGCAGGCTTGTGCTTCTCATATTGTGTTGACACTGAAAAGCAGGAAGACAAACCTTTAGGGGATGTCATTGTGGTGGGAAATATTTTCATCCCTTGTGTTCAGCGGGTGTCTGACCCCATGTGCTGTTACCAGCCTCTGTTGGCTGTCACTGCACTAAATGGCAGTGGAGCTGTTACCTTTTTTCACACTCCAGCATGTTTTAGAAATGGACAGTAGAAGAAATTTCCTTCCAATGAAATAAGGAAAACAAACATTGTCTTAGCTGTTGCTGGAGGTTATAGTCAAAACATTGTTTTCTTATCACTTGATAGAAACAAATCTGGCAAAATATTGATGTGCATGTTGCTTTACATCTATCTTTGTCATTATTCATAGCTACCCCCACCCATAATGCTGAATTTCCCCAAGTGCCATCTGTCACTATCGTCTGTGATTAAAAAAAATAATTAGAAATTGGTGGCAAGATTATGTACAGCATCTGTGGGTGCAGGAGCTGTGATAAAACTGTCCTTGCTATTAATTTTGATTGCAAAATCCTACAGTGGGTAGAAGTAAAGAATAATCTTCCACCCATCACAGCAGTGGATAGCTGAATAAATGAATGTAAGATACACCTGCACATAAAATACGCATCAATGTACATTGGTATTTAAGATCTGCTTTGCTCCTGCAGTTTTTTGTATTTCATTAGTATACAGTAAAATTCAAGAGGCCTTCATTAACACTGCAATTCAATGGCAATTCAATGGCAGATTGGCCTACTGTGGAAAAAAAATTTAGGATGCCAGAGCTTTTATTAGCACTTTAAAAATTGCACCAAATGAAAGTTGACAATTTTTGCATTTTCTTTCTGAAAATACAAAGATGCTCATTATGATTTTTCTGCTCCCTATTTATCACTCGATATATCAACTCCTATATGATTCAGTATTTCCTTTAATATGGAAAAAAGAATTGAGACAAAAATTCTCAAGCAGAGTGAATTCTTTGAAATGTGTGTATGATCTCTTTATGCAGAAATCCTTTGCTTGCACAGAAGGAGCTGGGATGGAAAGAGAATGGTTGCAATACCATCCCTGACAATATATGAGTGTAAGCATCACTGTGTTTTTAGACCAGATCCTAATGATTAACTAGTCAATCTCTTCAAGCAGATGTCTTAACTTCTAATAGGGTAAATATAATCTATACTTTTAAAGAAAAATAGAAATTTTTCTTTAAAAAATTTCTATGTAAAGATATCTGCTTTATTAAAAAAAAATAATGCTGTTTACAGAAGTATTCACAGATTTCTTGTAGTGGTTGATCTCATATGCGTAGACTTGACCTTAAAAAAAGTGTGTGTGATTATCAAATGACTTTGAAAACTAAAATTTAATGAGGGTGGTCTAAATGCTCTTGGTTAACGTTCTTGGTATAAATGTTGCTTTGTGTCTTTTGTTTCTGAATAAATTCTGCTGTGGATAACAATGGGTGCTCATACATCAAGGTGTGCAAATACATAGTTCTTTATAGTGGCTAGAACCAAACGTTTACATGCTTTTTCTGGAATAAAGCCAGTGGTACAGATTTCAGAATTAGTAGGTATAAGAATCAAGGACATGAACTTCTCACTTGATGCCCTTATTACTTCATTAAATCAAAGTACTTAGCTCTAAGCCCTTCTCAATTTCATCTGTATCTTGGACTAAAGTAAATGTCATGAGAAAGGATATTTATTCCTCCTGTTAAATCATCTCAGGCTACCCCAGGAAAGTTGTGTAAGAACTGGAAGTTTTATCCTTATAATATACATTTCCTCCATCAAATGAGTGGTACACAAAAAAGATTAATTAAAAAAATCTTGGAGTGTTGTACTGTGGGCAAATAATGTTTGTGTTTGAGCACCTAAAATGGTGTAATTGTAGACATAGGTTAACTCTAGCAAATTGTGGAAGCAACTTTCCCACACCAGGAAAACATGCTTAACATCTGAAAAGTAAGTTAAGTGAGCTTAGAAAAATATTGAATATTATGGTTCATTGGCTGCTCCTGTTTGTGTTGCTTAGTCATAAAGGAACAGGTGGGTTTAGTTTCAGACCTTTATTCAAGTCACTGGAGCATACATGCCAAATTGAAATGTATTTAATTAAAAAAAAAATCTATCTTCTCTAAGTAATCCTTTTGTTCAGAAGTAATAGTTTACATTGGCTATAAAATGAACCTGGATTTAGTGTTGCTCAGGTCTGTCATTTATCAGACTCATTACTCCACGAGCAGGAATCCTGTGAGGTGCCTGAGACATTGCTGCAGGCGCAGCAGTCTCTAGCAGTGAAACCCAAACCAAACTCTGGGGAAATGCTGCTGCTGGGTGAGAACTTGGAGTCTGCAGCAAACTCCAGAGCCAAAGGGATTTTGGCTTCAACAGGTCAGAGAAGGGATGTGCTGGTACTTTGGAATCAAGAGACAGTTTTCCAGCTCCAGACAGGAAAGGCTGAGTTTAAATGACTGCTGGATATCCCCAGAGAGGAGCTTTCATGGGAAGTAATGAGCCACAGAGGAATTTGGGTTTCCAGTTTGTGATGCCTAATAGGGATGGCTGAGGTTGGGCCTGGGCAGGGATGTAACTTGTGTTTGCTGCCAGGAGCCCTTATCAGATGTGATGAAAAGTGCTGTTAGCTCTTTTTTTCTTTTTCTTTTTTTTTTTTTTCCTTTTTTTTAGTCTTCTAACTCTGAAGCCTCTTTACCTTTCTCCTTGCTCTTTCTTAGCTTAGACTTCTGATTTGGACTCTCCAATGTAGAAATTGTGTGGTTTTGCAGCTGTTGCTGCCTGAGATAGGAAGGGTGTTCCTCAGACTGTTTTCCCTTTTCTAACTGAAATGCAGACTGCTGCTGAACAGAGCCCTTTGATTGCAGGGGGTGGAGGAAGAAATCAGAAAGAAAACCTTCCTTAAGAGCTAAACTACTTTGTGGTTTTAAAACAAAATGAAATTTGCACCATTCATCTTTGTATTATAAACCTGCACATTCTGGGGAGAGGAAATGTTTTTACAGTGTGTTTTGAACAGGTATGAGCTTCTTCTAGCCCTTGCTCCAAGCTGAAAGAAGGGTTTAAGTGCATCAGTATACCTCTGCATAAATTTTAGTGATTCAAAAAAAGAAAAAGGCTATCATGTAAATGTATGGGGGATTTTTTTTGGTTTGTTTTTCACCTTGATAGAAATCAACAATAGCAACTACAGCAGCCCCTTCAGTATGTTGTAAGGACCAGGTGTCTGGAAAAAGTCCCATCCCCTGGGGTGCTGGGCTTGTGAGAGTTTTGTCTGACTGTGCTCTGTAAGATTTTTCTCGGTTTTTCACTTAAATCTCTTTCACTTAAGAGATAAAAATATAAAAATGGAACAGTCAAACACCATTTAAAGGGCTGCACATCTTGCAGAACTGAATGGATTTATACCATGGCCTCACCATAGATTTTTTCTGACAGCCTTGTTCATACTTTGTTCAGGATATGCAAAATATCCTTAAGCCCCTCTCAACTCAAAGGGCCTCTGACAGGCAGTTTTGTATAAATTCACTCACTTCTCATTAACTATTTTTGTATGGAAATTTCTATGATTTTGGAAATGTACATGGCAGCAAATGCTTCTTAGTGCAAACTGTCTCATCAAAACATGGACAGGGATGGAAGGGGAGTGTTTGTTCCTAATGGTGTCATGGGTATCTTGCAAAGATAAAGCCTGGTTTTTGGGTTAGTGAGTAACACAGCTTTGGTACAGCAGGCTGTGCTTCCTGTTGATTTGCTTCTGTGCTGTAGGGACAGTTAAATATGTAGAGGGACAGAAAACAACCCCATAACTTGATGGTTAGAGGACTTGGTTGTGACAGTTTAAATCCTGAGCCAAAACTGGTGTGTAGGAGCAGGGTATCCTGCTGCTTGTGGCCTCTCCTGCAAAAGCACAAGGTCACTCCTTATTGGAAGGTGCTTCTGGTCCCTTTAGCCCAGGCGAATCTGAAGCTTTTCCTCCCAAAGAAGTGTTTATCAAAGCTGTTTACATTGCTTGAAGGCCAGCTTGTGACAGGAGCAGTGTCTTTTCTACGTCTTGAGGGACAGAAACTGAACAATTCCTACCATGCTCTCATCAGCTGGTGGTGGCAGAGCCCTGGCAGCAAACCCACCTCCTCCAGCAGCTGGTGAGTGGCATCCAGGTTGTAGGGAGGCTGCAGTTCCACCAATGATGGAGCTTGAAATGTCTAGCAAGATAAGCTTCCTTTCAGAAGGTAGAGGCTATAAAAAGCATCCCCATAGCAGGGGATTCTTCTTCAAAATAAGTTGGATTTTTTATTGGAGTTGTGTCATTATATGTGAGCACACAGAGATCTGCTGCTTCCTGGGAGTTGAGAGTCCTAACTTTGTATGAGAGATCCAAAGTCTTCTCTGACTTGAATAATTCTAGCATGAAAGTAATGTAGCTGTGTTTGAAAATAGGCCAGATGAAGACAGACGTTTTTCCTTCCCCTTTCTTATTTCCTCCCCAATGTGTCTCCCAGGGCAGAACAGGGTTTGCAGCTGGTTTGCAGCAGGCAGCTGAGAATGACTGGGGCAGAAGAAGAGGCTTGGCTGGTAAAACCTTATAGCAGTTCTGAGTAACCTGGCCAGACCCTGTAACCTCAAGTCTTTGTGGTCAGAGGTTCTGTGGCCTAGGGCTCTCCTTGCACCACAAGTTTTTTTAATGCATAACAGGATAAGAGGGGGGAAATCTCTGTATTATAAAAGGAAGTAAGTTTGGTAAATCTAAAAAAATATGAAATCTATCAATAAGATTTCAAGAACAAAACCATCTTTTGTAAATGTTTCCTTGCTTAAAAAAATACTGCTTTGACAATATAAGACTGTCTGCATAACCTTAAAACTAGCTGCAACACCTTTCACTTATCAGTTCTTAGTGATTTTAAAATTCCAATTGACTATAATAATACTTGCTAATGATATGAAAATACTTAATTTTCAATTAAAAATTATTGCCTCTGAAAAAATATTTATCGTCTTCTTTTTTTTAGAACTCTAATGTAATATCTTTACAAGTTTTCTTTGATTTTGCATGGTTTAAACCACCACTATGTGGCTTTAATGCCAATCTATTTTTAATGCTAAGTCTACCTGTAAATTTAGGACTAAATGTAAACCAGAAATACAGTAATATAATTGTCACGTAAAAGATTTTATAGTCAATAAACAAGAGCACAACTGTGAAATACAGGAACTATTTCAGAATTATTTTTCTCCTTTGAGAGGAGTAGAGGCTTGTATAGATTGGAGAAGCAAGTGTTTCCTCAACCCCTTGAGTAACCACTTCAGGAATAGCCCTGCTGCTTGCTTTTCAGAGTGACCTCACAAATGTAGAGTGAGGTCTGTGGAGCTGCATTTACTCTGCTGTATCTCCCTTGAGACTGCAGTTCTCATTTAGTTTTCAGGCTGTTTGCATTTTCATATTATAGCAGCATGCATTAAAAGAGCACTCTGTTCTTCATATGCTCTTTTTCAGTGTCACCCTTGGATGAATGCATGGGGATCTGGAAGTGCTGGGATTGTGGCCAGTGTGGCCCAGCTAAACAGAACTTTTTCCAATGCATGGGCTGGAGATAATTTCCCATCAGTGCCAGTTGTCAGGCTGGGCTGGGAATGAATGTGTCAGTTCCTGAGCTTTTCTAATACTTGCTTGATCTCTCATATATTTCAGAGTATGGCCAGGCCAGTTAAGACACTTTACAGGTCGTAACGTGGATGACACTCAGTGTGTGCAGGCTCTGAGCTCAGAGCAGGACAAGCCCCATTGCCTTTAAGGGTTCTCATCACAGAGCATGCCAGGACAATGGCTCTGTGGGGAAAATGGCTCCATGGTTGGCAATGCACAGGATGTAAAGCAGGAGTGGGATGCATTTCAAAGAAGCTTTTTCTGCCTAATGTTTATTTGAAATCCACAGACTCACTTAATCTAAGAAGGAAAAGTGAATTGAATAGGTTCACTGTACCTGGAGCAAGTAATTAACTATTGGTTTTCTGACAAGATCAAACTTGATGGCCAAAACCTTTGAATAGCAGCAGAACAGAGAAACTGACTTGATTAATTAAACCTCAGGAGTGCTTTCCTCATCACTGCTCCTGTCAGGGAGATGGGACTCAAGGTGGGCAGGAAGAAGCAGTGGGAGTGCAGTACTGCTCCTCAGAGAGCAGGGACTTTATTTCAGGAGAGATTGGGAATGCAGTGAGGGCATTCCCAAAGAGGAGAACCTTTAAACCTGCTAAGGCCGAAGCTTGAGAAACAGACCCAAACCCCACATTTTCCTATGATTATTCTTTTGATTATCCATCATGTTCCATAGCAAATGCTAATAATAATGCTAATAAGTGATGCTGTAGTCCAGAGCAGTTCAGCCACCTCCTGATCTCAGCACTGCAGGAGCTGGGAGGGAGGTGGTGGCTGTAGCCAGAGCAGGGGGCTGCTCTGAGCGCTGTGTAGAGGCTGTTTCGGAAGATGCTACTGGGGCTGTTTCTGCTCTCTCCTCCCCTTTGCTATGCACAACTCTCAGGACAATTTTTTCCAAAGCTGTTTTTTCGTCCCTTATGAAAAGGAAAAAGCTTTTAAATATAGCAATTTTGTAAGATAACTTTCCATATTTTTCATCCACCCTGCCTTTGCTCTATGAATTAGGAACTTCTAAGTTTGAAAGCAGTAAGTTAAAAAAAAGTAATATTCCTGATATTTGCTTAATTATACTTCTAAAAATACAGTACCAATTTGTAATATCTATTTTGAACAAATAAATCACAATTCTCTAAAGTTAATATCTTTTTCTGGGATCCTTGCTTTATTTTTTTTTTTAATTTCCCTTTGCTATTGTTTCCAAGCATGCTCTGATCTCACTAACACTTGTGCTGAAGTTCAAGTCAAGGATATCAGTCAGGACTGGAATCCTGGATCTGTGTATCCTCTCTTCTGTAGCCACAACAGCACCCTGGTGGCTGCTTTCTCCATCTGCATGTTTCTCAGCATCTGCCCTGTGTGGCTCTCCAGTGGCTGAACCACCACTTTTTGTATTTCCTATGAGGTCTGGTCCTTAACACGCATCAGCGAAGCTGAGAAGGCTTTATTCCCTATGAGAAAAATGTTTGCTGTGGCAGCCATTAGGGAAACTGGAATTAGGGAACACATTTGAAGCTCCTGCTGAACTGCTGTTTCTTGGGATGTTCCCTTTCTGTTCCATGAAAGCCATATCCTGCAGCTGGATCTGCTGTGGTGTGTATGCCAATATTCTTATTTTGTATGTCCTTTTGTGTGCTTGTATGTGTTGCCTGCAAGCCTTATTTGCTTTATGTATTTTGATTTTAAACATGACAGAAGAGAAAGCATAACAATTTTTTGTGACCTCTCTTAGCTACTTGGTATGTCTAATTTCTGCAAATATGCTGAATTACTGAAAGCAAAACTTACCATTTTGTTGTGATCAGATTAAAAGTGCTACGTTTTCTCATTGGTAAGGCCCACTTTATAGAGGCTGTTTCTTGAGTTTCTCTAAAATTGAAGTGTACGGACAGCAAGATCTTTTGTGTCCAATCTGGCTGAAATGCATTGAAAAAGCGGTATTTCTGTTCTTTTCTGCTCTATTACCAATTCAATGAAAGGTTGTTGCTTACAGCATAAGTTTCATACTCAGTTTCTTCTTGGCAAATTGGTGATGAGGTGAGGAGGGAGTGCCCCTTCCTTTGAGCTGTTGCTGAAGCAAAGGATCAGTTGTAGACATCTTTCCTCCAGGTTTGGAGCTGTAGAAATTTAACAATTTCTACATAATATGGTATCGAACACATGAGCAGTGGTGAAACCACCAAAACTTGTGTACGTTGTCTTCTGTATGTTCTTGTACCAGACTGCAGAAACCCTAGAGTCTCTTAAACATCAGTCAGCCCCCATCTCCATATCATCTCTTCTACCCATATAATCTGTAAATTATTCCAACACCAGGAGTTATAATGTACAGGGCTCAAACCAATCTGGAATCATGCAGGCAGCCAGGCTGAGAGAGCCATCCCTGCCACCTCCTGCCCCTGCAGTGGCTGCTCCTTTCCCTCCACACATGTTTATTCTTCACTCCATGTATCTCATGCATGGTCCACTGTCCCTCCAGCCGGGGGTGAAAAAACTCTTTTGGAGAAGTCCCGTTTTTCAATTGAGGTGCACAGGACCTGCAGCATTCCTTAAGAGTTCATCCTGGCCAGTGGCTGGCAGGCTCCATGCAGCTTTCCATGGGTTGTCTTGTGCCAGGCATGTTGTTCCTCAAGTAGTAAGCCAAACTCTTAATTTCATCTTGTCTTACTCATGACTCTCCCCTTGTTTCTCTGGCAGGACACTGCAAAAGATGTGTGTTGTTTCAGACATTGATATTTCTGATGTGCTATGTAAACATAAGTACATGTAGAGACTTAACATTGCTATAAAATCTGAATATGTTCTCATTTTTCTAATGTTTGAGCTGAAAATGTGATATTAAAGTATCTTCTTTATCTTTTTACTTAAAGTGTGTGTAAAAATTAAAAGCCACTGCTTGTTAGAAGCAAATATCAGTCCACTTTATCTTCCTGATGTACTGTAAACTGCTCACACAGAGGAGGTTAGTAGCTGAATGGGGGATGATTATGAAGATGAATGAGTGGCCAGGAGACGGAGTCAGTTTAATGAGCTGAGCAGTAAGGAGGCTGTAATTTTTATAGATTAGCACTGAACTTGTCACTTACTGACTGATACAACTTAGTTTCAGAATTACAGTATCTCAGAAATGAGCTCAACAAGCTCAAAACCAGTAACAATCTGATTATCCCCCATGTAATCCAAATTACAAGTTCTCCTGGATCTGTATTACCTCTTCCTAGTGTTGTATCTGTCACAGGTAAGAAGCAGAGAACAGAAAAGTGCACAATTACTTTTGTGCCAGAGGATTATTTAAAAATTCCTTTTCTTTCACTTTGCTGTAGTGGCAGAGCCTCTGAGCAGCTTCCTGTCCCCAGGCTCTCTTGTGCTCAGTCAGCTCAGCACCTCATCAGATGCCAGCCCTGAGGGACGCAGCAATGTGGGAAACAAAATGGTGAATGCTCCAGGACCACCCCTTTCCTAGAGATGTTGATGATACAATGCTTTCTGTTGTTACTGTGATTTTGTGTTCTTGCGCTAGTCTTTAGTGACCTCCTAACACTCTGTGGATTTGTCACCAGGTGGTTTTTTTTGGGTGTTCCCAGTGTTAACAGTGCCTTTCTGTGCACTGGTTTGGAGGCAGAAGTTTGCTATCCTGTAATATGTTATCAGCAACTGCTTGTTTTAGCGTCCCCAAGAAACCCCTGCCTCCTGGTGGCATTGGTTGCCTACTGCCTGAACTGACCACAGAGACTGCTCCAGGTTCTTGCCATAGTTCTGCTTGGTATGGATGAGCTGAGGACCTGGTTCCTGCTAGGAAAGTCAGGAGCAGGGCAAACACCTAGGCTGATTTGTTTTTCACAAGCTGAGCAAAAGCTGTGAGCCCTCAGTCTGGCACCATTCCCAGAAGTGTTATTTTACAGGCATGATGCTTTGATAATGGCACTGCTTCTGGAGTAGCATACAAGGGATAATTATTGTTCCATGGGCAGATGACAGTGTCGATTTCTCCCTCTCATAATTCACTCAGGCCACAGGCTGATTTGTTGGAAGAAGCATTTTGGTTTTAGACAGCTCTGGGACAAGAAGGGGGAGGGCCATATTTGGGTTTGTTGAGGTAACAGGCATCTGTAGTTTTGGAGATTGCTTTTGTGGTCAGCTGCAGACAAGACTGTTTGGACTCTGTTTTTGGTGACCTGAATCCGCTTTGAGTCAAGTCCAGGTCAAGAAAAGGTGCTCTAGTTCTCTGTTCTGACAGTGTTTCCCTGTGCTTTACAAAAATACCTTGGCAGTCTGGGGAGTTTCACGTACCATTGCAAGATTTTGCTACTTGTGTCTGCTCTCAAACCCTTCTCTTGTGTGGTTTGCCTTTCCAGAGAACACATAACTCTGTTCCAAAAGCAAAGCTTTCTCTTGACATTTACACTGCATGTGTGCAGCAAAAGCAGCAAAACCTGGTTAACCAGATCATTGGCTTTTCTTTCCTCAGCCACTCACCTGCCATTTCACCCTAGGAACAATTTTTACTCTTTCCTTTTCTATCCATTAAATGAAAACAGCGATATCTTCCTTTCTCCAGCCTTCTGAGGGTTTTTAAACACCACAGGATATTATGCAGGCACTATTACCACTGTACATCTTAGAGGTAAATCACTTTGCTTGGAGCAAATGCACTAACTCAGCAAAGCTGTTTTTAAAACAAAGTTGTCCTGCACCATGTAAATGAGCTTCTTGACCAAACAGTTTTATTGGCGGTGGCCAGCAACCAAAGCAAGATGGCTCTGGCTGGTCCTGCTAGTCTTCACCCTATGCTTATCCTATCCTCCCAATTTATCTTCTGCTTCTGGATCATGCTCCCGTGAGGGACTGGCTCTTCATGAACAAGCAGTAATGACTACATGCCTCTTGATGACTTACACCAGCAGTGCTTTTTAAAAAATAATTTTCCCGTGTGCTTACTGAGCATTAGCTAAGTAACAATGTTAGTCTGTAAACTGAGGACCTGATATTTGTGTGTGTGTGTGTGTGTAATCCTGTCTTTAAAAATACAAGTTCCTATTTTTAAAATGATTCATTAAAAAAAAAAGAAAACATACCAAAATGAAAACACAAAAACCCCTACCGCGTATTGACCTTTTAAAACCACTGTATGCCAGACCTTCTTAAGAGATTTGGCACTGACATTTTTTTCATAATGGAGGATTCATTAAGGTCAGTTATAAATTTGCTGCAATAAATACAGAAGAATTAAGAGCTCATCAGCATTACCACAGCGTAATGTTCAGCGGATTGAATTATGTACTTAGAAAGATGAATCTGTGGCAATTGGCAAGCTTCAAGAGGAAAGCTGCATGTGAGCATGGACATGTGCATGCACATGTGTGAGAGGAATGGCAGATGAAATGAGGGTGGGAGGAAAGGAATTTTAAAAAGCAAACAATTTTTTCCTAACCCAGTAATATTTAGAGTAGACAGGACAAATAGTACAATTGTACTCTCGCTCAGTGCCTTGTAATCGATGTTTCTGGTGGTAAATGTAGTGGTGTGACTGCGTGTTGGTCCTGCTCTCCTCCCCTCATGGCTACACGCTGTCTTTTGAGCCATATTTTGTGCAAACAGCAGTATTGATGGTGATTGATGAAGAGAGGGAGAGGGTCAGCCCTTTGCCTGCCCCCTGGAGTAATTGGGCTGCAGTTTGTTAAAGGGTCAGAGAAGAGATATTAAAAATGAAGAAATGCACTAAGTGGGTGTGAGCTGTGTTCCCAGCTGTTCACAACATCTATTCAGTAATACAGAGCATCAATCTAATTCTCCACACAGAGTAGGAGCATGGCAAGTCAAAAGCCTCTGATAGGCAGTCCTCACCAGCAAGATACACTGTTCAATTTAAGGAAGGATTGAAAAACATCAGTCTTCCCTTAAAACAATTTGTACAGAATAAATTTGGCACTTGCCAGTTATTCCCACAGAGAGAAACTGATAATAGGACAGAGAAAATCATGTAACATGATTTAGGATTCCCAGGATGGGATTAGTTGTAATAAAACAGGAGGGAGGCGGGAGAAGGAAGAACTGACAGTCAGCTTGATGTTAATTCAGAGTGCTCTCAAACCCCTGGAAATTCAGGGCTGAGGGTTCTGGACACCTCGCAGCATCAAGAGTCAGTCTGAATACAGGTTCAGCACAGTGGTGGACACTGGCTCCGAGTGCCTCAGCTGGAGCTGCTGGGTCCAAGTTCCTTTAAAAACCTCTCCTCTAGGCCTTGTGTATCCTACAAAATAATCCTCTGATGAAAACTGGGTGTCAGGTGGTGAACTAGTGCCTCACATAGCTTTCCTTTTGTCTTTCCTTCTGGCAAAATCATCTACAGGACACATTCAGCTGAATCTATGCTGACTTCCCATATTGGTAATTAAAAAAATTCTCTGAAGCTTAAATCTAGGTTCTGTGGTAGATCACCAAGGGCAGCATTTGCATACCGCCTGCCCCAAACATCTTTGGGGGATCTGAGCTGTATTAGGGATAGAGGTAATGATGCTGGAAGGCATTTTACCTAGTAAAGACAGAACTGATGCTCTGATAAGGACTGTTACCAAAGATCTGCTGGTTAGGGTACAGAGAAGAAGGTACCCTCAGCACTAAAAGTAATTAATCCATTTAGAAGATCTCATTGGTGTGGGCCTGTAACAAGTCCCAAAGTCCCATGGGGCCAGAAGCCAAAACTTCTTCTCTTTCACAAGTTGCATGTCATTACCAGGCCTCTCATAACCACAGAACTGAGAAAGAAAAGATGAAATTTGGCTTTCTCACCATAAAATCATTAGTGTCCACTGGATTTAAAGTCTCTGCCCCCAGATCAGCAGCTATGCTCTGCATGGCTGAGGAGCTGAATCCTACTGTGCCTTACAATAACAAGACTTAATCTATATTCTTTCAGAGCTGTATTTTAACTAAAATATATTGCTCTTATTCTAATTTTAGCATGGTTTTGATAGGTGAGGTTAGAGGTTTCCAGGAACAGATTTTCTCATAAAAATAATCTTTTGCATACACTAAATGACATTTATACATTGCTGGAAAAAATACTACTCTTTTTAATACCATAAAATAAATTTTCTTCCTTTAATTTTGGTCTTTAAATTCCAGTGTTTTAAATAAGTGGGTTTTTTTTTTTTTTTTTTTTTTGTTCTGTGGCATTGTCACTTTCTCAAGGCTAATGATGACTTGGGGAAACGGAGTGGAAAGCATTCTTGGGGTGATGTGTTCCTCTTAATGGTGTATTTCTGTTCTCCCACACAGTGGGTAGTGGTTATATTTTGGTCACTGTCCCTATGGAAGGCATACTGAAAAGAAAATGGGTCCTCATGAAACATGTTAGAGTTCCTGTTGTGGCTAGAATGGAAGCTTCAGACCAAGTTTCCTAGAAAAGACCTGCTGTTGAGCCATAAGGTGCAACCTTCTTGCTTTCTAAACTCTTCAGAACACTGTTGGATCCAATATTAGCCCCAGGCTTGGTCACCAGTTTGTCTAGAGGATTATATAGATGTAATTTATACAACCTTGTTCTGCAAGATTAAGTACGGAAACACAAATATACATATAAAAATGCATGATTTATTTTGTTTGTGATAAAGGCTAAAAGACTGATCAGAATTATTCATTATGTAGTATATAAAGCAAGATTTGAACAATGATATGGGTGAAATAATTGTTAATTAGAAATTGAAGTTACTCATCTCTATCAATGACCATGGGCATCTTTCACTCAGCCTACAGGAGTAACCTTGAGGATTGTCTCCACTTGGGAGGAATCTCCACATGCACTCCTAGGAGGGTGTGCTTTAGAAGCCCCTGTCCTTAAAAAATGAGACGCCCCATTGTATAAACTGCTTGCCTGTCAGTCATATGGCTCCCTGGACTGGCTCTGTCAGCTCAGCAGCTTTAGATCAGTTATCATTTCTATCATTTGTAGGTTCCTTTGACAGGAACTTTGCCACATCTTCACTGGTGCTAGTGTCTGCCAGGGAGCACCATTCTTCACATCCTCAGGATGTTTAAGATTGGGTTTGATGGGTCAGGCTGGTCTCAGCATTCTTCACCACCAAAGCTGTGTGACCCACACCCCTTCTCCATCTGTTGCTGATAACTTTTGGAGATAGTGTTATGTTTGAACTGGTTTACTCCTACTTAGGCAGTGCACCCTGAAGAGTGCCTGTAAGTACATAGCCTGTGTACTGCTGAGTCCAACATTGTACAAAATGTTCTTTACCCGGAAGAGCTCCCCTGTCCTAACTGTCCCCGGCTCCTGACCGACACACCACCAAGGCACCCTGTCCCACAGGGTCAGTTGCTCCATTAATCTGTGGGTGAAGCTGTGGATGGTTGTGCAGATGTGTTGTTGAGGTCCTTAAGGAAGGAGCTGTGTTTGTTCAACTCTTACATGCTGACCTTTGTAATCAACTTCATCAACAGGTCACTTGTAACTGAGTACACAAAATGCAGATCTTATTTGCGTTCAGAATCTGTAAGCTACTTGTAAAGTTTATTGGGACTAAATCTTAAGCCACCCAAAGCAAAACTGAACTTTATGTGATTTGACCTCTTTGTTATTTGTAGAAATGCTAGAGGCTGGCCAGATGGGGTCCACAGAACCAAGTAGCTTCTGTGTTCCTGAGCTGAAATAGCTGATGGAAATGAGGAGGAGCCAGCTCCATCCTAGCTGCGTTGTGCACCCATCAGAGCCCCTGTTGCCTTCTGTTCCATGCAGCCCCTGTGTAGGGTTTGGAGTTGTTGCACCTCTCCCCAGGTGTGATGGGAACTTCCACAAGCCTCATGCTCAGCCTTTCTTCCTGGCTGAACAAAATATGGAAGGGATATCACTTGTGAAGGCCTTTGCCTTTGGCTCCTATTTCATCAAAAAATAGAAGGAGGGGATCCCTTCTTTACATTATTGCTGCTATCGAAGACTTCCTGGAATACAAAAAATCTGCAGTCCTGAAACTGAGATGAGGGAGAGGAGCATATGTGCTGTGATCATTTGTATTTATAGACAGACATTTCATCACTGGTACTGGAGCATTACGTTCCCCTTCAAGGCATACTCAACATCAAGGTGAGAACAAGAGGTCTTGCTAGAATTGATGCCTCAAACTCAGCTATGAGTATAGAATCACAGCCTGAAATAAGAGTTTGGATCTAAGTTTGACATGCAAATTTATTTTTCACTAGCTTTAAAATCTGCCTGTGTGTTGATATAGTGACTTTCAATATGGGATCCTGGACAACCTTTCTAGAGCCTGTGAAACAAATAAAGACTATATCTCCTGCACGATATATACACCTTATTTACATGCTGCACATCAATCTGCAAGTGTGCCAGCTTCAGTGAATGCTTAGAGGCCTTATTGATCAGTAAAGCATGAAAGCAACAAAAATTAGTTCACTTAATAATAAAAAATTGCTAGCTTAGGAACAAATTATAAACTTAAAGACCTCCTTTAGGGATATCGTCCCTTCTGCATAAGTAAGGCAGATTTGTAATGCTTTCAGGAGAGATTTAGAAGAATGTCTAATGGTCAAGTGAGGTGTGCTCTTTGTCCACGTGTTTTTCAGTGCACTGAAATACACACAATTTTATCATGCTTTTTGCTTCCTTTTGCCTGATACACAGAGATATAAGCTAGCAAAGCAGACCCCATTTAGCTGCATTAGTCACACAGAAAGGTAATCAGAAATGTCATCACAAACTTTCCTCAGTAGAGTAACTTTACCTTTTTCCCAGCAATACTCCTGTTGGAATAAAACCTGTAGTCAAGAGAAGAAGGGTGATTAACAAGGGTATATTATGTAATTACTGGCTGGTTCAGATTACTAAAATTATGATGACAGTAGTAATATAATTAAAGAAAAATAATTAGTCGGAGGTAAATAAACACAGCCTATTCTCTGCTGCCTCCCTTCCCCTAAAATAACCAGCCAGGGTCTAGTCCTGGGAGAGAGATTGCTACTCCAGGCCAAGGCAGACAGGAAAAGCAAGGTGATTTCTCTTCATTTGCTGAGCTCTCCCTGCCTTTGCCTCCAGACACAAAGTGCTCCTTCCCCCAGCCAATGGTGCCTTGGTGTCCCCAGCAGTGTGGCTGCTGGGACAGAGGTGGCACCAGGGTGGGGCTCAGCCAGTGACTGTGGGAGGCACTGACAGCAGAACAAGGTGCTGCTGCCCTGGCACAGCCTGAAGTTTGAGGCCTATGCAAAGCCCTTGCCTGTTTTTAATGAATGAGGCCAGGCTTCACATTTGTGTTGAGCCAGTAATTAGCCAAAGAGTGGGTTATGAAATCTTCCCTGGCAAAATTGCCAAGGCCTACTCTGATGTCTGGGAAGGTTTTAAAGACAAGATTAATGAGTTAAGTGTGCTATAAGATCACAGAGAAGCTAAAAGATTTAGGGCAGGTACTGGTTAATTACTCTCAGTGGAATATGGTGTGGATGACAATGATAATGGCAGTCTGAATGGGCTGACAAATCTTGCTACTAGGCAGAGAAAATTATGGTAAATGTCTGCATAAAGACTTGAGTTTAAGCTCTTGCTGACTTCTCATCTGAAGTGCATTCTCAAGAAGTCCAAGAATTCAGAGGCATCTTGCCCAGTTACTCTATGCTGAACTTGTTCTGTGTTTTTAATTTCATGTTTGAACATTTTTTGTCTTTCTGTGGCTTCTTTTGATGATAGAATGAGTGTGAAGTACAGTAGTTCCTTTGTAGTGAAGAGTATTTAAGCATAAAATGTGTGAAATTTCTCGTTCAATTTGTTGCAAGTATGAGATCATGTGAATAAATTTTGTAACATTTCTGTATTTTGATTTGAGATGTGGAGGTTTAGATTTCAATAGTGAGGGGATGTTAAGATGATTTTGTGCAGGGAAGTGTGTGCTGCAGCCTGAGCAGGGAACAATCCCACATGCCAGGGAGCTCAGCAGCACAGCCACCACTGGGACTGCTCTGCAAGCCCCCAACAGGCAGCCAAGCCAGAATCCAGGGTCCTCATCCAAACCCCCACTACTGGCTGCCCTAGGTAGAGGTGTTACAGCATCCTCCTCCTCTCAGTGAACATTTTAGTCAACGTACACTTTCCTGTAATATATTGATTACTGTGTATGACAGAATTTTTTATTGAGCTTATCTAGGTCTCGCAGATACTGTGGGTGTGATAAAAGACCTGAGCTTTAAAATTGGATATGACTGCACCAAGAAAAAGATGGATGTATCCTAAGAGGATTGTGACTTAAAGGGATGAAGCTATCCTTGTTATATCCTATTCTTTACATGACTAGGGCTGTAAAGAAGGGGATAACATTTTTTAAAATGTTGAAGTGACTTGAGAGTCCACATTTGATTCTCACAAGTGACTTGAGCTAGTCTTGTCCTTATATGCTTCAGCCTTCCAATTACGATCAAATTTGAAAGGAGTAAGCGGTGGAAATAAAGCTCTGATAAAAGCCACCTCAGCTAAAGCTGCTCTTATCCTTTTCAAGTCCTGGCAGTACTAATGCCAACCTCAATGTGCTAGATGTGGTAAAACAGGGAGCTGATTTCACACCTTCTCAGGGCAGAGCGTGACAGCCATCCCTTTATACTTTGTGTTATGGAGTCTGCCAGGTGCTCCTCTCTTCTGTCTGTGCTGCAGGTCAGGTGCAGACTTGGATTTCATTGCTATGAAGCTCTTATTGTTCAGATAAACTCATAATTTGAAATGTTTATAAAAGCATTGCAGCCACTCCTTTAATTGTAGTGGGAGAAAGAGACATTGAAGCCAGGAAGATGAGGGTTGCTGTTCCTTGGGGTCTGTTTCAGGGAGCTCAGCTGCAGTGCTGGTGGCTGCTCCTTTCTCCTCTCCTGAATGAAAAGAGCAGGAGAGTCCTGCCCTGGAGCCAGCAGCTTTATTGAGCATTCCTAAGGCCACCCCAGGGGCCCCTCTTCAGCAGTCACCGCCCACCACAGCAGGGCTGCAGTCACTGTTTGTATTAAATGGCTTGGCAAACAAGGCCATTTGTATAATAAACATGATTAATTTCAAATGCTATTATCTTAGTCCCTCTCCTTCTAATCTCCTTCAGATCCTACTGGAGAAAGATCGAGCACATTCGCTACTACCTCACGCTGTTGTTTCCTAAAGCTCCTGCTTTCCCTCTGAAGAGCCTGCTTTATCATCCCTGAGAGAGCCACCATTCCCTTTCCCTTACCCTCTGGTCCTCCCCATAATGTCATTTCAACTACACTGGCATTCCCTGAAGAGTGAAGCTTGAGCTTTTACTGCGATTTTAATTCAAAGCAAACACAGAGCTAAGCCATGAGCTGATGTTAAGTATGGTGTAAAATGCAAAAATGTCATTTCTTTGCCTCTCCTTCCATTTAAAAGCATCAAAATGCTTTTATTTCAGCAATAAATGCCATTTAAAGAATTATTAAGATTTTATAGATTATGTTTGGCAAAGAGGATTAATTATTCTTCCTGCTTAAATTCTATTCAGGCAATCAAATGACATTAAACTAGTTTGCTCTTCACTGTTTCGTTTAAAAGGAAAAAGAGGGATTTCTGTTTTTAACATACAATGCCTAGATGATTCACGTTAATACTATTTGAAGCAATGTGAAAATAAGGTATTTCAGTAGGGATTTTTGATCCATTAAAACCTGGTTTCTGTTTTCCTTAATACATTGCTCTTGCATACCAACCTTTTTTGGTGTTTCCCAGTACATTTTTTTTAAAAGGGGTCTTTCAAAAGTAGTTCTAGAGCTGTGGTCATGTTATTAAAGTGAATATCATGGTCCCAGCTGATGGTCTGGGTGCTTTCAGGATGTTTGCTGACACTGGCGCTCCAGCTGGCAACGAGGCCAAAGGCAAAAGAAAATCCGGCTCTTTCTGCTTGTGAGTGTGGTCCAGGCTGAGGGGCCTTAGAAGGGCCCTCAGAATGTATTTTTATTTTGATGTTATGGTGTTGGGAGAGCTTGAGGGAAATGGAGAGAAAAAATAAAGATGTTTTAAGTTCTTTCTGCAGGGACAGAAGAACCTGATTTCATCTAAGTGAAAGTCAGTGAGAGCTTGAAACCGTTACTCTACAGACTGTATTTTTTGTAGTGTTTGCTGAGAAGGTTCCATGCAAAAGGGCATCCAGTAATCTGCTTAGTTAGCTCCAAGGACCTTTTAGATCAGCAAAATGGGTTCTCCTGTGGTTCTTTTGCCTTCCTGCTCGTTGGCAGCCACAAGGGCAGCAGTGCAGTCCATTCTGGTGTGCTAGATGAAAAATGAAACCACATCAGAACAGAAACCCATAAAACCATAAGAAAAGAGGAATAAAACTGGTTAAGAAATCATGCAAAGGAAACAGAAATATTGGAAGCTGTAGTAAAATCTGTAGCACTTAGACCTCTTCTCCTCTTGGGGATCACAGCAGAAACCTCTGTGCACCACCAGAGCCCTTGTGTGGGCAGCCTGAGGGTGCAGAGAGGATGCCTGATGCCTCCTGTGCTCAAAGGGCTGCCCTTCTCTGGCCCCACTTCCTAAAGCCAAGGGCTGCTGCACCACCCCTGCCAAGGCTCACCATGCCAGGAACTCCCTTCCCAGGATGGGTGCCTCAAGGAGAAGCTGTTCTTGGGCTGCCCATGCTGCAGAGAAACATGTCTAGGGCTCCTCCTGCAGGGATTGTGCTCTCGGGTGTTGTCTTCTTGTCCAAACAAGTGTCATTGAGGATTAAAGAATGGCTTGGTCTCTCAGTATAGGAAAACAGGACAGATAGAGGTTATTTTGGCTTATCCAGCTCATTTGTTCTTGTGAAATTTAGTCCCTTTAAAAGGTTCTGGTAGTTTAATCTGTTCCTTATCCCACTGATCTTCCAAATAGAAAAATGCTAACAATATATCTTACTTGAGCCTTTCAAGTCATCCTTGTGAAACACTTTCATTTGCAGTGTAATGAGAACTATCAGGTATTATTGTTAAGGGCTGCTTCAGTCCTAGCTGGATACCAATTCACCTCTCGAGCTTGAAGAATAGTGTATTTCACTCCATATCATTTGCTCATATACGAAGAACAGACTTTGAAAGAGTCTTTTTTTCATCTCTTTTTTTGTTTAGTTGGAAGGATTGACACTAGAAAAGCTCATTTCATGAAATAAGTAGTTCTTGAAGTGATGGGTAACAAAGGGATATGCTTTAAAGTGAGCAGCAACACAATTCTGTAGCTATCCAGCCTGTGACATTAGGTCTATTCACAAAGTGCTGCAAAGGCTGGAGTCAGACTCCCATGCAATCTCTCGGAGGCAGGCTGTGCTCACTCCAGCATACCTGCCAAATACGTGTGAGGCATTCAGCAAAGAAAATTCATGTTATTTCATCTTTTCTTCTCAGTTTCTGTCCCTTTAATTTGGTGAATTTGTTTTTATTGTGTATGAATGCATTAATGGCTGTATGGAGGGAAACAATGTTTCCTCTCTTCTGTGTCTAGGAAACTGTCTCAGAAATCCAGAAAGATGGTTTCTTCCAAGAGGAGGCTTTCTGAGGTCATCCAGGATAGCTCACAAGATAGCTGATTTTGGCCTTAATTATTGTACCAACTTGAATGAGAAATTTGTCAAGCTCTCCTAATTGCAATTACTTCATGCTTTAGTTTTGGTTGGTTGTTTTGTTACATTCCATGTTTGAACAATAAGTCACATCTCTTGCATCTTTTATGCTTAACTCCTAGCTTTGCAAGCAAATGTCTTTGCTCACCCAAAGAGCAACTGTAGCATCACAAGTCAACATTGCTGCCCTGTAATCCTCCTCTAGCTAACACTGCCACAAAAAACAAGTGATGAGAGCCAGGCTGGCAAAGTTGTCATGGTGAAAAGGGGACAAAAACTAAGGCTGCCCTTCCCTGGCAGAATCCCAGCTGGAATGCAGCACTACAAACACCATCTGCTTTCTCCTGCAAATAAGCCCTTACAGGGTGCAGTGGGCCTGCCTGGTAGAGGAGGAAAATTCTGCCCCTGTTTATCACAACCACTGTGGATTTGGACTCTGCCTTTGATTGTAAGTGCAAATTATTATTAACTCTACAGCATGTAACTGAGTCTAGAGCTTGAGCCTGGTTAGCACCCTCTCTATTTGTGATCATTTAATGACATAGAATCAGTAAATTGGAAAATACCCCTAAGGTGGCCAAACATCACTCTGTATCACCAAATCTTTCTTTTCCTTTTTTTTTTTTTTTTTGCAAGTTTTTAAATTTTATTTTTAAAACAATAGTCTCAGCTATTTACTGAACGTTTTAAAAAACAAGTAAACGACAATCAAACAAAAACCCAAATCAGCAGAACATCAAACACTCCTCCCTCAAAAAAATCCCAAAACCAAACAAGTAGAAGCCCTCCCCCTTTCCCCCCTCCAAACCCAAACAGAAAAGAGCACCACCTCACAAACAAAAATCTCCCTCCAAAGTTTTATAGGAATGGGTTTGGAAATACACGAAACTGTCCCACGACTATGGTTATCATATAATTAACCAGCTTCAATGTCGCAGCTCTTTAAACTTTTGAAAATTTCTTTATGGTTATATCTTCTAAATCTTAGAATTATGTCTGCAAGTGACCACTGGTTCTTGAAAGCTTCCCGTGTTCAGGTTGATAGGAGCAAATATTTTCAGAGGTTAAAGCAAGTTTGCATGTTCCTTTAGGAAGTGTGTCTTTGAGCACTGCTAGTGTCTCCCCTCTGTTGAGTAAAGCTTGCTGTAGTAGCTGCTCAGTTATAACAAAAATCATCAGTGTTACTGGTGCACTCCTTCCTGAAATCCATTTAAGTAGTTAATGAAATGGAACCTGTGACATTTCAGTTGTGTCTGAGACTGCTCGAGCAGTAGCTGCTTTGTCTTTGATGCTCACATTTAAGGCTTCACTATCCTGCGTCCTGCCATGCTCAGGCTTTGTCCTGGAGAGACATTAAATGTCCCTCTCTGTTTTATGGCTGGAGAATTTCTCTTCTACCCATCACTGAAATAACTGGGTGTTTTGGTTAAGAAATCATTTTGTCGTCTTATTCATTCAAGCTCCCTCTCTTTTTCTGATTATATATTGAAGAAACTTTTTTCTGAGTAATTTAGGCAGTGACTGGGGGTTCTCAAGCCTTTCTCTGATTCCCAAAAATCATGTGAAGTGCTGCCACTTATGTAGGTAATGAATACATATCTCTCCTGCCTTATATTCTCCCCAGCCTGAGAACAGGCTCTGCTCCTTTGTCTCTTCTAATCTCAGGCTATCGGGAAAGCTTTTATTACTTCAAGGCTGATATGATTTGAAGTATCTTGGTTTAATCCCATTTCCCTAAAGACTTAAGGGATTTTTCTTCTTGAATCTGAAAAAAAATTGTCATCCTTTGAAAATAATTTGCTTTCAAAGCCCAACTAAAAATTTTGCCCTGTTTCTCCTCTTTAAAGTTAATGGATAAAAAGTCTCATTTGGCAAAAAAAAAAAAAAAAAAAAACCAAAAAAAAAAAAACCAAAAAAACAACTAAGCTCCAAACTGCTGTTTCATTAAGTTCTAATTCAATTATTATGATTTATTAAATGTTAGGAAGGGCAGATGATGTATCAATATTTAAAAGGAAGTCTCTCTATCCAGACTATAATATTCTGGGTGATAGAAGCAGAGATTCAGGAAGTGTGGATAAAAAAGCTATTGACATCAACAAAAATCCAAAGGTCAAATAGGCCATGAGTGACAGATAATCATAAATTATCATAAAATTAATTATTGGCTATTGCTTCAGCTTAATCTTGGATAGCTGCTACCCTCTTTCTATTGAATACTATATATTATTAGCTAAAAGTTAATTGCCATCTTTTTGGAAGTAATTCACCCTGTACCTACATTCATATTAAATTACCTAGTTCTTGTTCCCTAAATTCAGTCTCTTTTGTAAATGAAGTTCAACCTATTCCTCAGTGCTTTGCACCTGCTTTCTGTTATTATTTTTCTTGGCATATGGAAACCTTTTAAAAATTTCATGTATGCATTTAAATCAGGTTCTGTTCTTCTTCAGGGTTGTATAATTTAAGGACATTTATTTTTTATCAGTGTTTTTAAATGTATTTTGACATCTTATTCTTTGGTATATAATTGCCTGTTTAATTCTATACAACATTTAAAAACCACTGCATGTTGCAAGTGGTCCCGTGAAGGTTTTTTTACATGTCACATCTCTCTCTTTACTCAAGATCACACATCCTAGATGTAGTATTTACCCAGGCTGTACAGCACCATTACCGAGAGAAACCAAACCGAGAGGCTGATTCTCCTCAAGTGCTGCTGTGTGCTTTGCAGCCTGTCAATGAGAGCTGAACCAAGTCTGCACTCCTGCTTCAGACCACAAACTTTGATACTCGGCTAAAAATAAGCGGCGCACGCTGCGCCCTTCCGCCCGCAGCAGCAGCAGCTCCAGCAGCTCAGTGCAGCGGCAGCCCCAGCGCTTCCTGCCCTTGTGCGCGCTCCCCACAGCCCTGCTCGCACCGGGGCTTTCCTTCACACTCTCAGGGCATCACTCACATGTCAATGCTTCAACACAGGCACACTTTCCAAGTGGGACTTAGATGGATTTCTAAGTCACTGACATGTAATATGTTGGGGGGGAAAAAAATCCGCCAGTTACGGAGTCTTTGTGGAGTTGTTTTAAGAGTTTATTTTTACTAGTGTGTTTTCTTGGCCTCAGATGATGGAGATTAGGAGAAAGCAGGATGGTCCCTCATAAAATGGAGGATTGAGGTTTTTAAAAAGATAATTTCCTATTTTAAAATTACCAAAAATTGGAGAAACAAAGTTTTGTCTTAACTTTCGATAAGAAGAAAGGTTTATCTTGGCAGTACTCAATTTTCAAGGAAGAAGTTTTCTCTGCCTCTGTATTGCACCGAGAGTGTAATAATAGAATTTTGGTATTCCCTAGTAAAAATAGAATTATTAGTCACCATAATTATTATTTATATATATATAATTTATATTTAGACAGTTATAATTTTACATTTACATGATGAGCTTCATCTGGATGGTTTTTGTTTGATTTTTTAATGTGCCTGATAACTACCAAAATATTTGGTCACATACTAAAACATTAAAAAAAAAAAAAAGATTGCTCATGCCTTCTGCCATTTACCACTTTTTAAATGATTGTTCACAATGTATGCTAACTGTATTAGTTCATCATTCTTAGGTCTTTCAATTACTACATTATATTATTTTAATGTTCTCAGGTACTTCCCTTTGATCACTGTATGCATCTCAATTATTTTGTGAGCACATTTTGTCTATCAAGCAAATCCTTATCATCAGCCCAGTCCCCATTCTATCTAAAAGGAGTCTTCATGAAAGCAGTCTGCACCTTGCTGAATGTTATTTGCCTGATATTTAAGTCCTGCCAGGAAATGCTGCTTCTACTTCTCATGGTAGATGGCATCTGTTACAGATTTTTATGTAGGTGTGGATTAGGAGCTACAATCAACTTCCATAATGTTTGGGCGATTTGGTTTTATGATAGTGGATTTTCAGACTATGGTCTGAACCAGTTAACTTCTGAGAACCTGCAGGTTTTTGAGTGTAGTGTTTATGAGAATAAGGAAATTGCATTTTTAGGTTCATCAAAACGCTGCTAAGAGCACCTTCACCTGGTGCCGGTGGTCAAGCACAGGGCACAGCATGGCAGCAGCCTCAGATCCACCCCACCAGCTTCCCACCAACTCACGGAGCCCCTGTTGCCACAACATTGTCTTAGTCTCCATATTCAGGCATGGAAACTTAATTTCAGTCTTCTCTTGAGCAAAGAAGACATCTGATATCCTATTTCCATCCAGTCAAACGCAGCTGGTGGTTCAGGCCCTATGGGAATGTTTCTTTCACTAGCTCTATTAGGCTCCTTTCCTTGTGGCTCACTTTGTCCCTACCAGTCTTTCTAAGTATAAGCTGGCTCCAAACACAGTAAGTGCTTTACAGTCACATAGACTTGTATCCCCTAAAAGTTCCTGGGTTTCCCAGGCACCTGCTGTAATTCAATCTGTCTTGGTGGCAACCACAACTGTCGTGAACAAAATGTTATTTGGCAGGCAAGGGCAAACAGGTGTCCTGTAGCATGAAGACGCACGTGTTCCTGCTCTCTTGTAGCCCTCTGTGCCTGAATAAATCAGTGCTCCATGAAGCAGAAGGCTGGAATCAGAGCAGTGGTGTGGAACAGCAAGGCACAGGCATCCAGACAGCATTAGCAAGGCTAGACGGTAAATTTGGGAAATAACAAGGAGCAATAATATCTCCTTTGTAGCTCTGACTGGAAAGGAGGTTGTGTGTCCTCACCTCGAGTGATGGAAAAGCCACAGGGAATGTGAACAAAGCAGCAGTCATGTGTGTGGTGGGGCAGCACTGCATGAGACAGAACTGAATCCTCTACTTCATTACAAGGCAATGAACCTCTTTCAGTTCACACTGAGGTTTTGGCTCTGGTTACTGTATTGGCAACAGAGTTGTGCACAAGCTACAGGCAGCTTCAGGGAAATAGCAGGAAGGCCCCCAAATGTATGAATTAGAGTCATCCAGATGGGGCATTACACAGGCTGCATAAGCATCTGATGATCAAGGCAGGACATAATGATTCATATCTTGGAGCTATTCCCTGGGATTACCATGGGAAAACTTAATGGCATGGTCCTATGACCCACGAGGCTCTGGAGAGGTGTTAAAACAAAGATCAGGAAATTTCATGGAAGGGAAAAAACCTCAAGCAGCTTTTGCTGCAAAACACCTGTGAAAACAGGCAGGACTTAAGAGCAAGATTTGACCCTGCTAATGCTACTATTTTGTCAACATCTTAAAAGGGATATTTAGCACCTTGACCTTCAAACATGGCACGTGTGTCAGCAACAGCCAATTCTGATATTTCAGGAACAAGACTATCCCTGTGCTACCTTGCTATACAGGACACTAAATCATGGGAAAATTCTGATGCTGAGTGGAAATGGGTGTTTACAAAACAAACTGCCATGGGGCTGTGCAATGAACATAGTTGTGAACAAGTTAAAACAAGGCAAAGAACACCTTACTTATATGTGATATTCACAACCTCCAAAAATGGAAAGTGAGGGGGGGAAAAAGGTTGTGAAAGATTAAATTCCTGCAAGTTTATGTAGGTAATCATAGGGTCACTCCCTTGAAATTGTAGACTCTGGATGTGGTCCCATGGTGGATTGGCTGTAAGAACACAGCCCAAAAGGAATAGTGTGCATGTGAGGAGAGGAACGCTAAAGTCTGTGCTCCAAAATTCATCAGAGGTGGGCAATTACTGGCAGATTTTTTCTCTAAGAGATCTACTTTATTTGTAGCAAAATGGGTTTCACTATAAAACAATACTGCCATTTAGTGCTCTATACTAGACAAAATTCGTTCCACTGTAATCTGCTCTATAACTATTGCAATATAGATGTTTCTACAGGTATGGAATAACTGCGTGGTTAATAGTTTCTGAAAAGTAAATGAATTAATAATTAGCAAGGTAACATTGCTATAAAATTGCCCCCAATTGGGGTATCTTCAAACTGTAGGCAGAAGCAGCTCAGAGGGAGTGATAGTGACAGTGTCACCAGCTCCAGTGCTGGAGCTGCCCACTAGCAGCAGGCAGGGATGCAGTTGTCCCACTGATCTGGGCAATGAGGCTGCTTTGGAGTGATGTTCTGTGGAGAAAGGAAGGGTTGCATGGACAGCTGCTGCTGACAGCCCAGGCACTCAAGGACTGCCTGTAGCCAGATGGCACTTCTGTCTCAAAACCCTTTCACAGGTTGCTGGTGCATGTGCTTAAGTCAAGGTTAATCTTTCTTAGCAAAAGCCAGTATGTGATATCCTTTTTTATTTTTAAGAACCCACAATCTTTGCCCAACTTTGCTGAAAATAAGACACCAAGTGAAGAATTTATACCACTTCCAGTGTCATTACTCAGCTTCTCTGTGGCTGTTTTCTAGGTGCTGGCACGTGAGCAGAACCTCCTGCAGAAGCAATGCTGCTTGCTGTGCTTTGCAGGCTGGCCACAAACTTGTAGCTGCTGGGCACCTGTGCTCTGTGGCAAGGGGCCAGACAACTTGGGAGCAGGCACTGCTCTGTCCTGACAGATGGGGATTAACATGCCCTGGCCCTGTACTCTGTGTATCAAATATTTGGGACAAGATTCTCAGATGGGGCCATCTTAGCTCTAGTCCATAGTGAGTTTCTGCTGCTCCCTTTAGGAGATTGTGCTGGCACTAATCTGGTCCCATACTATTTTTCTAAAAAAAATTTTTTAGTGTTTTTTTCCTAGGGTTTTTCAGAGAAGCCTGACAGCCTTGCTAGTCTGTAACACAAGGCAGTAGGGCAGCACAGTCAACAGGGAGGTTTTACCAATATTTTGGTGCCCAGGGACAGAAATCCTCCAGCTGATGAGAGAGGAACTTTTTCCTGGAGGTCCCAGTTCCAGGGGTGCTCAGGGCATTTCCCTGTTTGCTGATCCCAGCTCTGAAGTGGGAAATTAGGACAAGTCACCCAGCCAATACCAGGCCAAGTGACAGACAGAGTCTGAGCCAGAGGTACAGCTTTTGTAGAGAAAGGATCGATAGCTGGACACACGTTCATATTTGTTTACTACTTTGATGTAGCCTAATGTCAGAACAACATCAGACTCATCATCAAGACTGTAGAAATGTGTGCAAGGTTTATTAATTGATAAAAAGTTAAGACAGTGAGGAGTAGGACAAATTGAAACTAGAGTGAATCAGCTCATGTGCTAGAGTATAGTGCAAAGCATAAATGATAGTGCTAAAACACCCTTGCACATCAGATATTAGCTAACCATATAGCACTTGTTATGATTGTAAAATATTCTTGGTACATTAACTCTACTTGTTTTATACAAAGATTCTTTTTTAAAAAGTTAATTTGTTTGTTTTTAGCTCTGCTTCTTTTCTGACCTAACATTTGCAGTTATCTTTTGACCTTTCGCCATCAAGAAATGTATGGCTTAAAATATGGATCTTATGGGCCTTGGGAATCCTGCTGCTGACCACTAGTAGTAGCACATCTGGATTTTAGAATATTAAACATTGGCAATGAACTGGTAACTGCTAAACTTGGCACATTCTACCTATGGAGGTCACAGAGTAGAAATGAAATTGTTTTCTTTTGAAAGAAGCAGGATACTTGATATTTTCTTAAGATATGTTATCTGTCAGCAGCTTAGAAATGTTTCATGAGAACTGAGCTCTATAATACACTGTGTGTCATCTTAGAAAGTTCATGGAGAGCCACTATTGAGTTCCCACATAGAACTTGGCATTCAGAAGCTGCTCAATCTTTAGGTAAATAATAGATGGATAATGCTGCTCTGGATACAGCAAAAAGCTCCAGTTTCCTGTAAAATGCACTCTGAAATCCAGGCTACCATTTTCCATTTTGGCTGGTCTTCCCCCCCTCAGGCCCAGGGTGTACCTTTTGCTTCTGCTATACACCTGAGTGCAGAGAACAAGCAGTTCTTGTGGTTTTGTAGCATTTCTGATCATTCAGCTTACTCTTTATAATATTTCTGTCCCAGCAGGAAATAACAAAAACATCACTCTGTAGTAGTCTGTTCTTGGAAGACTTGTAGCACAATTCATCACTTGAAAAGGTCAGTCCTACATGAGCAAAACCAAATACTTTTTTTTTTTTGTTACAGTTTTTGTGTCTGTAGAATGAGATTCTAGATCTTAAGATGGAATTACAGCTAATGGAAATCTAATACAGACTTCTACTTATCACTATCATGTGTATAATTATCAAAATTCAAAAGAGTTAAAGATTTAAATGGCTGCAGGAATTTGGTGAAATGTTACTTATCGCATCTTTTTTCTCTTGGATAGAGAGGAGAGAGACACATTTCTTCTGACCTAGCTCCTCCAAGTGATTGCTTGAAAATCACCAGGAAAAGCAAAAGGCTTTTACTGCCTTCTCTGCATATTCTTAAAGTTTGGTAGCATTGCACCTATTCTTTTACATTGCAAAGGCAGAAATAAAATAAATATATGTCCACCTTCAAAAACATCAAAAACAAAATTATAATTCTGTTAATACATCAAGAAGAAAGAAAGAAATATTCCTTCACAAACTGCAACCTTTGAAATTTCGACCCCAACCCTAGCAGGTTTCTCAGGATGCAAGCACAACACAGGATTTTTTTGAGAGAAATTTTGATTATCCTTGACTGCGAGACTACATTATGTTCTTATTTTGACATAAATGGATATTGCAGGAGTTCTTTTATGAAATAATACAGCATTTCTCTCAAGAAATGAGAGAAAATCTGGGCCAGTCTGTCAAAATAACAGTTATTTGAGCACTCAGCATGTCATAGCTATAACTTGATTTCTCAGTTGGAGCTGCTACTACAGTTATATTCTGAGAAGTGAAAAATATTCTTGTCTCACAAGCTGGCTCAACAAATTGTTGCTAAATGCCAACTCTACTGTCCCTTGATAAAAATACGTGAAAATGGTCTGTGACCCATCCAGATTTCCTCCCTGCCTGTGTCCCAGTCCTCTCTGGTGAGCTGGAGCTTTGGCATGTCCCAGAGCTGCTTGTGGGGGTGGCATCCACAGCCTGGAGCTGTGGGCTAGAAATGGACATGAGGGCATGGAGAAGTTTCTCTCTAGTCTCATCTTAACACTTTCTAGTGTCAAAAATCTGTGTATTTTAAAATTTGGCTCTAATTCATATTTTCTTTAATTACTAGGGAAGAAATTATTTTGAAAATTAGCACCAGAAAAAAGTACCAGTCGGTAGAGCAGATGTCAGGATCCTTTGCTCTTTAACAATCTCCTTTTAATGGCAGTCTGGACTCAGCAGAGCTTCTTTCTGTGAAGGATTTGGCTGCCACATGAAGTATGTTGCACTTTATTTTGTATACTGGGAGGCCAATTGAAGTTCCCAGGATCACGCTATAAATATCAATATTTTTTTCAGTTGGAGGTTAAGCTAATTAATACAATACTGTCCCATGAATATTTATTGGCTCTTGAGACATAGAAGATAGATATCAACTAACCTGGAACAATGTATACTATTAGTTAAAGACCAAATTCTACTTGGTGTTTTTCCTGCCCAAGAGATCCAGGTCTATTTTCTTGTCTGGAAATGAGGTGCCTCAAAAGACCAAGCAGAAAAGACAGAAAGGTCTGAATGTTCATGAATTTCATTTATATCTTCAAAATCTGGTTTGCACTGTATCTGTCTGGTCAGCATATATATATAAATTAATATAAATAGGAGGAAATATTTGATTTAATTTTATTTTGACCATTTTTATTGTTTCTAAAATGCAGCTAAGGTCAAAAGTGTCCTTGTGATCCTTAGCTGATAAAGAAAAAACTGAAAAGCTGCTGCTGAGTATGTAAAACTGGCATTCAGAATTCAAGCTTTGCTTGATGATTTTTTTCCCCTTTCAGTTGCATCTAGTATGTCTTAAATTGTGTCACCAGGGGTTTTTATAAAGATGAAGATAATTAAGAGGCACATAAAACTGTGATATTGGTGTAAACCTCAGGAACCTGAAGGGTAGCAAATGGCTCATCACCTGCATTGTCAAGAATGGCAATTTTCAGAGGATTCTGAATCAGTTTAAGACATGGATGGGTAAGATTTTTTTTTCAAGACAAAAAACAAACTAGAAGACCTAATCTGAGTAGGAATACCTTCACTGCTGAAGGTATTCTGCACTTGTTTTTGGTCTTGGGTTGAAACAGTCACCCAGAGTGTTAAAGGACACACATGGAACCCACTGAAAATACCCACCAAAAAAAACCAAACCAAATAAACACCAAAAAAACCCCAAACAAACCAAAAAATAAGACCCACACGAAAAAAACCCTCTGAAAGCAAAGTTCAAATACAAAAGTAAATATTCTAGGTTTACTGTTCTATTTGAGGGAGATACAAGGAAGAAGTGCTGCAAATACAGAAGAAAAAAACTTATTCTATTTTTCCTTGACAATATACCTTTAATATAAACTAAAACTATCTCAGTTCTTTATTGAGTATTTTCCAAAGTGCTTCACTGAAGCTATAACAAATTCTACTAAATTCTAGTATAAGCTAAGGACTGCAGAGTCTACTGTAAAAAGTGCATATTTCTGTTACTAATTCCCTCCTCAGATCAGGTTGTTCAAAGCCCCAGGTCAGACAGGCTTTGAGCAACCTCATCCTGGTGAAAGATACCCCAGTGTGTGGCAGGGGGGCTGGAGAAGATGTTTAAAGGTTTCTTCTAACCCAGACCATTCTGTGATTCTACTCTCAATACTGCCTTATGGATTCTGCTGGAGGTACTTGAATTACTAGTCTGTAAAAATGTGAAAACCTGGATTGCAGACAGGTAGACGTACAAGATCTCTTTACCACTTTATCCTTGCACAAGGTCAAATATTCCTCAGTGCCAGTATAGAGCCTGTGACAACTCCAAATTCCAGCTTTTCAAACCCTGGGAAATACTTTATTTCACACAACCACTAAATTAATTGATCTGTATTGTGTGTGGACATAAACACAAAATGGGCTGAAATTGAGTTAGTAATGTTTCATGAGAACTGAGCTCTATAATACTCTTTTTTTTTTTAAAGCTATGTTCTCTTTAGCTGGTGGGCAGTAGGACTTAAACCCCATGTCCCAATGTCCCCTGAACCATGTTGGTTTCTGCTATGTTCTGTGCACACCCACTGTCCTCAGACAAGAAGAGGAACAGTTTTGTCAGTCAGTCTTTCCATAACTGGGTGCATTGGCCAGTGTTGGTGGCAGACACAGAGAGGGTGTGGCTGAAGGATCTGAAAGGTCTACTCTTCCTTTCTTCTTATTCCTTTTTTGTTTAACATATATTTGTTTGTGTTTTAAAATCTCTACGTTCTGTATGTGGAAAAGCTTGTTCCTCATTTCAGTGGCTTTGGATGAAGCCTTGTGGGTTTGACTTGAATATGCAGCCTTGTTGCACAGTTGGTGCAGTCACAAGGAGCACTGGTCACTCCTGTGAGGGACACAGCTTTTATTGGCAAAACACCCTCTTGGCTGCACGTTCAGGAGGCAGAGCAAATTTCACTGTTCCTAGGAATTAAACCTTATGACTGTGGCTGTCTGAATACATAAAAGAGGACATTTGGCAATTTTACTGGAATCATAAACTATGTATATTACATTGATAACACTAATTGTTACTTGAGGGATTTATTAGCCAAAGTAGTTACTTTTCTTGAGTATCCAGGATTCAAAACTCACTGACAATTTCTTCTTGCACATAAACCTCAGGGGTTATGAAATCTTATTAATTGGGAAAGTGTAAGACACAGTTAAGCCGTGAACATAACGAAGATGTTTCTAGTAATACACTCCTGGGATACAGATCTGTGCATTTCAACGAGCTGAAAACTTTCTCTAGCAATTTCTGTTCTGTGAGCAATTACTATTTAATTTGTACCACTGAACTTCCTTGATCAACAAATACAAGTGTGATGAGATCATGGGACAAATGAGTATATTAAAGATCAAGAGAAGATGGATAATTTTCAAATTACTCTGAATTTGTGAGAGGCAGACAGTGGGAAAGCTGCTCCATATGTCAGGGGTTAACACATGCATCACTTTTCCAGCAGCTTAATGACTGAACTAGCTAAGATTTCAAACATTGAAGTGAACAGCCAATGTCAATGTGCAGGTGTGACATTCTGCTGTGATTTTTGTGCAGTACAAACTGTCATTCCCAGGTACAGCAATGCTGGCAGCCTTATCAGCATTTAAATGCAATCATGGGCTCCTCTCCACTTGTGACCAGTGGAGTCTGTCATGGTCACGGGGAGACGCTGCATGTCTTGGCAGGGCTGCTGCTGGCATCCTTCACACTGGGATTATTTTAGATTGACTGCAATGAATGTGTTATTTTCCATTTGCTAACACATGGGGACTTGTAACTCTGACAACTGAGAAAAATACACTCATTTATATGATGATTACACTTGTTTTCTCCAATGGAATTGGAAAACACAGTCTCTTATCTTTACCTCCTCTCTTGCGCCTGCATGGTCCAAAAATTGGTGACAATTGCAGTACTAATTGTATGATGCCTTCTTTGGCAGCAAGGAAAACATTTCACTAGTATTTTCTATTGCAGTGAATTCCAGATGTGAAAACAAAGATAATCCATATTATTTTAGCAGCATAGAAAAAAGCAGAATTGTAGCAAAATAAACTTTTTTTTTTTTTTTACTTTGAGCAGAAAAACTATTTCACACCTGTTTCTGGCTTGAGTGGGTAGGTTAAATTATTGCAATTAAAACCCATTGGAAACTAAGGTATAGTATAGTAGTATAGCAACTTGAGCTACCCTAGAGAGCTGGTGCACTGTCAGCTGAAACAGGCAACCAAAAGTCTTTGTGTCCAGTACTCAAGGTTCATGGCTAACAATAAGAAATGTCTGATAACAATTAAAATTTTATTGGAGCTGTCACAACAGAGAGGAAACTACTAATTTAAGAAATTAAAATTAAATTATAAAAAGTGAACTGATACATACATTAATGTTGCTTATTTAATTTAATATTCAATTTATTGAATCATTGTGTTTCATATCCCTAAAAGCCACTTCATAGTGAGGTCATTCATATAATTTTTTTAATAGATCTTTGAATTATTTCCTTGATTTATTTTGTTAGGTGTGAATCTGGTGATTCCTGTATATGCCTTCGTACTCCTTAGGTCTGGCCTCAGGAAAAGGGGAAGTTCCCTGGCCTGCATGGAGAGAGTGGCCACAGGCCAGTATTGGGTATGTGGGTGTCCACGTGCCACAATAGACAGGCAGTAATTGCAGAACTGAGGATTTCCATCCCAGTAGCCCTATAACAGCTTTCTTTCTAGTCTTTAGTGTGCCTTTTTGAGGGAACAGTCTGAAATTAGTGTTCTTGCAAGATGGGCTGGGACACAACAGAGCACTCTGCAGTGATGCTACTGAATATCTGGATGGAGTTGAAAGCGCCACTTTTGAGCTGCTAATCACTAAGTAGCTTGGGCTAAGATTTCACTACAAAAGCTTTCCTTTCTACATGGTAGCATAACAATTATGATCACTATAGATTTTCAAGATATTTCCTCTGATAACAAGAGATAAAAAAGGCTTAATGTGAGTCCCATGGTAGAGTTTGCTTTATTTTCCTTTGGTCCATGAGCGCTTTAATTTGCTGGCTCTTATCTCATACTGAAAGAGTGCTCTTTTCTGTGGACTCTGGGGATAGGGGATGATGACAGTTCTGAGGGAGCTGCCTGCAGGCATCATTCCTCAGAAGTTCCTGTGGTGGCAGTTTTACCTGTTGTTTCAATGCCTAGCACCAGGAGTTAAAAGAAACCCATTCATCTTTGAAGGTGAAAGAAGTCTTGTCTCATGCTTCTTGCAGGTTTTTATTTTGCTTCTGTCTTCAATATGCAGAACAGAAGCCTCTGTGTATGCTGGAGTCCCCTGGCACAATTTCATGCCTGGCAAAGTTTTGCAGGCTTCCTGTTTGATGACTTCCACTGTAAAATCATGAGTCTCTGCAGCCCTCAGGATGGCTGCTCTGTCATGCTGGCAGGATTGTCTTCTGCTGAGGACTCCATGGGTTTCACTGGTTCTGCTGATTGTCAGACACTTTTAAGACACTCCCTTGGTGCTTTGTTGAGAGGCACATGCACATCAGCTGAATCAGCTTGAAGTCATTGAGCCAGAGAGAGAACACATCCTTGATCCTTCCCCAATAAGTCTCCAGCCCCAGCAACCAGCATCTTTTTTTGACTTGTGTTGAACTTCTTGGGTTCCTTATAATAGCCCCTGATGCCAGATTTTTTGGGCTGTGAAAAGTTAATTTTGTTTGTGAAAGTAAAAGAAAAATGCTGCTTTGTTCTGCCCCTTTTTTGCCCATGAGTGGTCAGCCCTTTGTATGCAGGGCTTCCCAGGGAACACACAACTCTGGCTGTTTTCAAAAGGCTTTAGGGGCCTGTACTGGCCAGAAGAAAACTTTTTCAGAGTTACTCTCCCCAGCTTCTCATCTCACAAGTCAAAAGAGCTCTTAGCTATCTCCTATGTCCTCAGTCACATTTCTTCTCTTTCTTAGCATCGCTAGGGCTTTATTTTCATTAGAAATTTTTTCTTACCTCCTTGTGGTCCCTTTCCCGGGTTTTGACTTACTCACATTCAGTATTTGTACTGAATTTCACATTTCCAGAGTGCCTTGAAGCTAAGGAACTCACCACATAAATTTTACTGACATTTTTCACAATTGTTAGTGACAGACTTGGGAGCGTGGTGTAAGAATTCAGTCTGATATGTTGATGTTGCTCTTTAAGATAAGCATAAGCATCATAAACTACTGCAATTGTTTTGGAGGCATTGATGAAAAAAAATGAAGCTTTTACTCTGTTTCTATTAGAAATGTTTCAAAAGCTGTTCAATGCTGCCAGTCCTCTGTTCTAGGTAAGAGATTTTCAGCAGTGTAATATGTGACTTTTCCTGCATTTTCTGTGTATCAAACCCTTTTTTTTTTTTTTGTTTTCCATATATGCCTGTACTAAACTGCTGTATTAGGGGTCAGTGTCTCACACTGAACTTCGTATAATAATTTCAGGAGGTTGACTGTTTCTTTTCCTTGGTATGACTTGGACTTCCTGGTGGTTTAAAGCAATGATTGTTGTTGTTAAGTATTCCATTCATCATAAGCTAAAGTTATTGGTGCAATCATCCCTTTGGCCAACTCTAATCAAGCAATTACATCATATTTGGTCTTAATACATCTGTTATTAGACATTGTCATCAGATATCATCCCAGTGCATGACTCCCTTTATTCTGACAGTGGTTTTCTCAAGGCTACCCTCAATAATTCATTCTTCTGATTACTTCTGGAGGAACCATAAGCATCAAGACCTGATCTTTTCATTCTTGTTTGCAGTTAGCTCTGGTGTATCTCCTGGCTGTCACCCTGCCTCTCTCCACTCTTCTCCTCTGGAGCCCCAACAGCTTTGTTTGGTCACCGTGTTGTTTTACAGAGTTGAGGCCGTTGACTGTGACTAATTTTTCAGCCATTCTACTATCACATTACACCATTAAATGTCCACCAATTATTTTTTAAGCAATTTGCTGTGAGTATAATATTAGAAGAGGAGAAAGGAGTCATTCTCTCTCAGAAATGCTGCTAACCACCAGTGAAGGGGAAATTCACCAATGCTCATGGAGTTAAGGGTAAATCTGAGACTACATCAAGTAACACCTGCTTCTTTCCAATACATGGAGAGTCAACAGCTCAGGTAACCCTGGCATAGAAAGTTGCCTTTTTGGTGTTCTTTTAGAGAACCTAGCATGATCTGTGCAACGCAGAGTCTAAAGCAAGCACTGAACCCATAAAAAGGATCTTTGCAGCAGTGTTCAGTGGGTGGGTAATTTAGGCAGAGGACAACAATCACAGCTGATGAGGTTTGTCTGCTTCATATGCCTGTGTTTCTGTGGGGCTGGAAAGCACAACTGCTTGTGCTCTGTAGCTGTTCTTGTGCCCTCACCTTGTCATGTGAATTTGACTTCATGCATGCCAATTCTTCTGATAAGAACTCCTGACATTTTTGCTCTTTGCTTGTTACAACTGCCACATCTTTGTTTCATTGTGCTTGGCAGCTTTCACAAACACATTTAGCCATCTGTGGTTGTAGGCCAAATATATGCCTTTTCTCCACGTGTTATCGTCAACATTGCTGTGACTAATCTTTAGCACTGGTTCCTGCATCATTCTAAATAAACAAATGAGAGTAGTTGTACTTGCAGCTATCAAAAATCTTACATGGTTTGTTTAATAAGAAATGATATGTTTTTACAAATTTGAAGAATGGAAAGGGGAGTACTGGAAAACCCCTGTTAGATTAATGGGTTGTAGAGATCTCCACTGTGATCTGTTGCAAAATTAACACAGGCAGTTGGTAATGGCTTTCATTGCCATGGCAGAACAAGAGATACATCTTTCATAAACTGTTTATTGAATGATGTAGTCTAAACCTATGCTTATGTTAATCCATTGTGATCAGGGAAAATCATTCAGTTCAGTTGAAAGAATGTACTGGGTCTGGGAAAATGGAACAGATTTGGAAATTGTTTGTAGTTAATGATTGTTGATTCAGCTTGGGTATTATTACAGGCAAATTCCTCCTAATTGGCATTCAATTAGGAAAGAGTTCTGAAAGGTACTTTTGGCCTTATTTCTACATAGAAAATCTTTACCTATTTTGGAGACTAATGTATTTCTTACACAGACTCAGGTATTTACTTACAGACACAAATATGGGGCAGAATATATGTAATAGATGTATCAAGATAAAAAGTACTATAATATTTAAGTAATTCTCTGCTTTAAAACCTCACATGACCCAAATGTATTTGTTCTCATTGAAGTGACTTCAAGTCCAAAAAGTAGGGGAATGCCATGACATAATATTTTATTGCCTGTTAAAGAATATATGTATTCACATTTAAGGGAACCTATATAGAAAATTATTAATATTTAAATAGACTTTAACAAAAAAGCAAGCTTAGAATAATCTGTTTTAGAATATGTATTTTCCCCATTTATACCTCAGTCAGCCAGAAATGTGAATCCCTGAAATGTGCAATTCCTTCCAGAGCTTCCTGACAACCTTTCCAGCCAATGTGATCCACCCAAGCTACGCTCACTTTTAATGTTCATTCTTTATGATAAAAATATGTTCCATTTTTTTTCCAAGTGGCTCAGACAAAGTGAATACACTGATCCAGAGACAGAACACCAACATAAAGTGAGAAATAAAATCAAGGCAGGACAATCAAACCAGGAGCTTTGTATCAAGAAGGAAGAGTGACTACATTTGTACAAAGCCTCTGACTTCCAAGGTCAGAATTACCTAAAGTGAGCTACATTTTTTAACAATTTACATCAAAAGCAAGGAAAACAGCGTGAAGAGGTGTTTTCTGGGGATGTTTCATATAGCCACCATATGTCACATTCACAGCACTGACAGGAAAAGACAGAGATGTTGCTTTAGGCCACAGGGGAGATGGTGCTTTCCTGGCACACACAAAAAAAGACCCTGTGAAAATCTATATGTTTTGTAGTCCAAAAAGAAATAATACTGTGGAACTTTAAAAATACAGATTGCAGGCTTTTCCAACAGTGATACAAGACCTGCAGACTCTACACAATAGTGGGTACAATTTGGTTTCCATCAAAGTGAATAGCAGGCATGTCTGATGGCCTTAAACAATGTTTGGGTGCAAGAGGCGATTTCTTGGCTGTTTCTGAGTTAGGTTTCTATGTATTGGCTGACATTTAGGAATTGATGTCCAACAGGCTGATAGCTCTGGATCCTGCTCTCTGCATGTCAGCTGAAACAGAAGCAGAGTTTCACCCCAGTGGCCTGTACAAAGGGGTGCTGAATACTGCTACCCACTGTCAACATGTAAAAATGGGAAGGGTGGAGCTGTGGGCCAGATCCAGTGTCAGAGCTAACAGTGCCTACTGGGAAGGAAGCTTTTTGGGGAATACAGTGCAAATGATTGAAGTACTTCTTCCTCTTGCATTGTCATCTAATTTTAAGAATTGAGTGGTTACACACACCAGCAATAGGAAAGGTTAAGTACTGACTCAGTGCCACAATGACTGCAGGATTCATGTGATTTGAATGAAACTGGGTCTGTAATGCACATCTGCACACCTGGTTCAGTATATACTGAATCAGTAGAGCATAGTCAGTGCAGGTAAGCTACATTTCCAGCCATCCAGAAGCAAAGCTGGTAAAGTTTCTTGTTATGTGGCCACACCAGGCGCTTCATAAACCATTCTGGCCTGTTCTTAAGGTGAGAAGTTGTGAAGCCCTGGCTTTACCTTATGAAATCTAAAGTAACCTGAGCCTAGGAAAACTGCTCTCAGTGCCATCCTTGGGAGGATTATGTGCCAGAGAGATGTGAGAGGGAATTGCAGGAGTAGGATGTACCGTGAATCATTTTCTTCAAAGTTCTTAGTGCTGGCAACTTTGCCAGCACTCACTCAGATAATCTGGTTGTATTCAGGTGCACAATCTTTCTTTTGGGTGTTTTTAAGGAATATGAGGGGGGTTTTTTTAGAGTTGGCCTCCATGGGGTGTTTAACTGCCAAAAGCTACAGGCTGTATTTGCAGTGGATTTGTGAAGGCACATATACTTTGGAATAGATTTGGAATTGCAATTTGATGGCCTGATCATTTTAATGCTTTTTATCCTTAATATCTGGACTAAATTTAAGTTTGCATTTTGGTTTCTACATATTAAGAGTCTGCTTTAGAGAGCAATGCCTACTGTTTTCAGTCTTTCACGTTTAGTCAGCTTCCTAAAATTTGGCCTCTTTCATTTGGGAGCCTCTCACTTGGCTCTCAACTTTTCAGTGTCAGTCTGCATTTCATTACCATATTAAAAAAAATCTTTTCACGAGGTCTCCCTTGAGATCTAGTGCCTTTTTACTAAACTCATAGGCAGATTTTCAACTACTATTTTAAATCTAGACATGCTTATAGCTGCTGTCTACTTTTCATCTGTTTAGAAGAAAATAAAAATCAACATTTCCAAATTTTTGCATATGGTGATAGCAGATCCTATAGAGGTTGGAAAATCATTGTAGACGATTGATTTTCTCTCAACAGAAAAGTAGTATATTAGCTAGCACCATTCAGCATTGCAAAATAATGCAAATGGATGCACAACAAGCTTCCTAATTCTTCTCCTTGGCACAGACAATGCATTTTTTCAGTGTGCAAGGCCTGAGGAACAAGTCCTGATACCTGCCACCTTTCCCAAAAAAGAGGTGTAACTCCGCACCGTGTTCAACACTAATTCTCCTGCTGAGGGTGGAGGTTAAACACCATTCTCTGCCTTCTTACAGTGGGAATGTGAAGTTCCTTTGAAAGCTCCTTGAGTGTTGCTCTTTCAGCACACCAGACCTCAGTCGCTGTGGGGCTCCCCTGCTAAAGGATCCTGTTGTGGTTTTATCCAGATAAAAAATATCTCCATAGCCATGAGATAGTGGCACTGCGAAAATTCTCCTCTTTTCTTTCTTCAGCTCCTTCAGACAGTCCCAATGCAGACACATTTTTCATGTCACCATTATGAAAACATTTTCCAAAATGTTCTGTTTTCTTTAATGAGTGAAAAAAGAATTTGATTTCCCCTTCATCAAGCAATGCATGTGCTGCCTTAAATCACAGTTTGATAGATCTCTGAATGGCATGAGTAATTAACAGCCCCTTATAGGAGCTTTGTAATAACCAGTAACATCAAAGGGTAGGAATAAACCAGAAAATAAACCAATAATTAAACCAATAAATCTTTTAAACGTAAATGGATTAAAAGCTCCTTTGAAAATAAGCATGTGCACTAGCCAGCATCTGATGATGCTGGCTAGTCCATGCAATGATGGACCTTGTCCAAGAAACTCATATGATGCTGAACAGGAGATACAGCAAATGTCCATCACACAATGGGATTAGTCTTGGTGGTTTATACGATAAGAAATACAAATTCTGCCTGGCAAACATTGAGCAGCAAAATACCCCTGTGGTTTGAAATCATGCTGGTCAGGCTGCAGATCAGTCAGTAGAGCAGATCAGTAATAGCAGGTCTGCAGAGCAGTTGCTGATGAGGACCTGACATCCTTATTATGCATTTTTCATTCTTTTATTTGGACTTGTCTGAACTTGTTTAGTTGGTAAATCTCTGGTGCTGTTGGGAGCATTGTGGATGCACTGCTGGAGAATATCTACAGTTGTTTTATTCAGTTTGTCTACCTGGACACTGCTATGTGAAGCAAACATGAGGCAGCAGGGTGTACATTTAGGTTCAATTCAAGTCTTCTCTCCCCATCTGAGCTAAAGCAAGAACTCAGATGTGCTCTTCAGTGAGAAAGAAGGACAGAAAAGGTGCCCTTAAATGCTTGCTGCTCTTGAGATGTCTTGCTGTGCACTATTCTTTCTCATTTTGGTGTTAGAGCTGCATTGCTTGAGCCATGCTGGGGAGCAGTACAAGGTTTTATTACTAGATGCTATCAGGACTGGGCTCAAGGTAAATCAATTTCTACTGCCCCATGGCTGAAATACAGGGGCTTTACTGTGGTGCAGGACTGTGCCCTGGGCAGAGGCTTTGCCAGTCACCATTGCACTGCACAGGGGCTGGCTGAGATGGGCTGCAGAGGTTGCATCTACAGACACACTGAATTTACAGTCATTTCCTAGGCTAGAGCCGAAAGCCTGCCAGCAAATATCATATATGTCTCAGTGTTCCATGAAATCTGAAACAATGTGGCAGGAATTTATTTTGATATACTTGAATCTGATAGTGCAAATTTTGTTTTTTTAGAAAGGATATTTCAGTATTGATATTCCAAAGTTGATATTGTATCTAGAAGTAAAAATATGTGTGTTATAAAAGACTCGAATGACTGGATAAATATTGCTAAGTGCTGCCTGGAGAATGAAATGCAGAGCTGGAGTACACCCACACATAAATAAAAATGCTGTTCTGCTGGGAGTTCTTTATTGTGTTTAGTGCAGAGCTATAAATGCACATTTAAATAGGGACTTTTATCACTGTTTTATGCTCAGCTCTTTGAATGTACAGAAATCAGAGACTCACAAGCTCAGTTCACTCTTGCATGCTTAAATACATTCAAATAATTTTCTTAGTCTTGTGCAAAAAATGAAATTGAAAATCTGAAGCTAGCTTTTGTAGGATAATCCACAAAGATTATGGAGTTTTGGGTCCAGGAATGACCATAGCCATGATTTCAAAATAAAAACAGCAGTCACTTTACTAGGCTCCACATATGGAGCACAGTTGCAGCCAAAGGTGTTATTTGGTGTGTTTTGTTAAAAGACATCTAGATAATTCAGGACAAAACTTTGCCAATAAATGAGCCATTTCAAGACACAGACTGGGCATATAGCCTAGCCAGCTTGCAGTTGTGAGTCATGTATTACAGAGATACTCAATGAGATTCTTTTGTTTCTTTGTGAGCCAAGTGTTCTTTCCAATCCTTCCTGTAGCAACTCTAGAGCTTGTAGGTTTTGAGACGTAATTTTAGGATGGTCCCAAGGAGTCAAGTTGAAAATAAATCTGTCTTAAAACAATAAATGAGATTGTTTAGTTATGTTTTCCACTGTGGGTTTTTTTCTCCTCAATCAGTGAAAATTTACAGACAGTTCCCACAGTGTATTCTCTACAAGTCATTTTGCAGTTTGGCACTTGCTTTTTCTGTTTGCTGCCTCTCTGGCTTTGATATTTCTTTTATTAAAGTCCACAGAATTTCAATATCAAGCACAACAAAGCAGCTATTTAAAGTGTAGATTTTTTTTTTTTCCCTCATTGTCTTCATTCAAAGTATGGCCAAATATCAAGATGATTTTGCAAATCTAATTTTTATTCCTTCAGTTCAAAGTCTAAACTTTCTTAAAATGTACATGCTTACATTGACACTTGTCTTACAAAGTTTGCTTTTGATCACCCAGTACTAATATACAGACTATGACACAACTGATCATAATTTTATTCAGCAACTAGAATTGGCAGTTTAGGAGAGAAAAGAGAAGGATTTACACTTTTTGAAATTATCTATCCTGTATTATTGCACTTTGCATTTCATAGAGTAGGAATAGCTGGGAGAAAAAGAATGAAGAAAAATGTTCACAATTGCTGGAAAGACTGTAGCAGATCAAGGTGTATCACCTCTAAAATAAAAATGCCCTAGTATAAATCTGTTCACTTTTAGCTTTATTTGTGGTTGCATGTTTTTGTGGCATGGTTTTGTGGCAGAAATGTCAATTGTTTAGCCCTGGTTTTGGTGATCCCGAATATGTGGAGTCAGTGTAAGGAATAATATAGCTGATTACTGAACATCTAGGGGTACTTTGAGTTGTTAGATAGTATTAGGAAACAAAATGCTTTTAAAAGCATGAAATAATGAATTTTTGTCACAGAAAATTATTCATACTTTAATTAAACTTTTCTAAACCTTTCAGATTAAAACAAGGGTGGATTCATTCCTGATTCTTGCTTTAAAATTCCTTGAAATTCAAAAGCATATGACACAACTGGTGGGGAAAAAAAAGGCAGTATCTAGCTGAATTTTCAAATGGACTATGAAAATTTATTAAACTGATTGAAGCCATGATAGGAAAGTGGTTTGGGGACCAAATGTCCTTTCAATCATTGTGGCAGCTCAGGAGAAGAGCTCTGTGCTCTGATGGCACAGTGGTGAGCCAAGGCTGGTTTTGGCATGCTCATGGGTGTAAGGCAGAAACCTTTACTAAGTGCTTAGAGAAGATTTTTGGCAGTGCTGGCAGGTCCTAGAAGATGTTGCAAGTGACAAGGAGCAAAAATGCTCCTTGGAAAGTCAGAGAAGAGAGGGCCATGTAGTCAGTGCCTTTGGCAAAGTGAGCTGAGGAAGCGTATGGTCTCTATTTCTTATAGACTGCTCTGCGGTGGATTAGTTTTGAGAATAAGACTTCCTGGTGTCCCTCTGAGGTCAGGAGAGGGGGGATGCAGAACACCTGTGTGTACCATTTCCAGGGACCAGCTCAGCCTCTCCTCAGCACCTCCCAATTGGCTCCAGCCCAACTTCAGTGCATGTTGCTTTGTGCTCCATTCTCTGACCCCTGAGATAAGCAGTTCAGCAACCTTGCAGATTTTTTTTGTTCTGGGTTATGCTAAAAGTTCTTTTGATGAACACAGACTCATGTATGTGTGCATGTTTTCCTGCACATGAAAAATGTCTGGGAATGAGCTAAACCTTCTTGGTTTGGAAAAACCTTCCATTTCCATGGTGTGAAGGATGTTCTATTGGGAGATATGGTCCCTGTACCTGTGGAGAGCTGGGCATCAAGAGATCAGTGAGGAGAAAGGAGCCCTCCATGAGGGGCCTGCCAAAGTCCCTTCTGCTGAACAGATGGCTCTTGTGTTTCATCCCAGCTGGAGTTTTGCCATTCCCATGGCTCCATTTTTATATAGGAGAAACTGTAATAATAAGGCCTTGAGTTTGTAAAGGCACAGATCACCATTACACGTAGAAGGGAGGGGTTTTTCTGCTCTGCCTGTGTGTGGCTCTGCTGCATGGCCATAGTCCTGCTCCATCTGACCTGGGAAAGGTGTGGGGTGTTTGTGCACACTGCAGGAGATGCAGGTGAATGAATGCAGCTGGCAATCAGCTGTCTCTTCTGTTCCTCTCTGATCTTTCAGGTGGTGATAGGCCTCTTTCACTAGATACAGAAACAGGGAGACCAAAAGCCACAAGATCAAGAGCAGAACTCTTTTGCCGTATCAGGGAAAGCATCTCTGTGTTATCAGCAGGGTGAAACCCACTTCAGGCTGCATTACACAGGGATGTGCACTGGATACAATCAGCAACACTCCTAATTACATGTGGCCCTATCAGCTGAGGTGGCTCCACAGGGTCCCATGGGTGCCTGGCAGATGCTGAGGCCCAGGGAGGATTTTGGCTGTCTGATGTGGTGTGTGCTGTCAGCAGCAGCTGAGCAGCATCAGCCCCCATTAGGATATCTGGCCCTTTCCCTCCCTGAATTGCCAGCCAAAGCCTCAAGCAGAGATTTCTTTCTAGAAAGGCAATCAAGCCTGCGTGTGCACCAGGGTAATGTTCTCTCTCTGACCTTTTCAAGCTCCCAGGAGAGATGAAAAGAATTGAATCCCTGCCAGGGGAAGGGTTTGAATTGACATGACAATTCTGGGATTAAGCAGCTGTCTGCCAGTACTTTTGGTAACCTAAACTGCATCTTCTTCCATTCATTTTCCTGTCCTGTGTCCTTTAGGATTGCTGTTAAGAAAAGTTTAAATTAGCTTTGTTTTGGTCCTTTATAAAAGCTACTGTTTTTTCAATGTTTGCACTTAACTAAATGGATAAAATCAATCTTCCTGTACAACTAGGACAACTCCAAAGAGAGAGATGGGAAAAAGAGTGATTTCTGTGTCTCCTGAGGTGTACAGAGCCCAGTGTCCTTTGCTGAGACAGCCAGTGAGGAGGCACCACTCTGCTGGGGAGGAAAATCCCTGCAGAAGGGCTGGGGCAGAGCCAGACACCTGCAAGGAAACTCGGTGCCTGAGCCAGAGCCAGGCTCGTGGTCATGTTGTGCCTTGTCCTCCTTGTGTCTAGTGCTGATATAGCAAGGAAGAGAAGCCCACGTGAATGATGAGCACATGCTGGGTACTGCTTGCAGGTTTTACTGTGCTTGCTACAGAATTAGATCTGTCTCCTTGCTGGAGTCTGATTTGCATGTCAGATTGCAGGCTCTATTTCCTTCTTTATTTTATTAGTAGATACACCATAAAGAAGTCTGATTTAAAATAAGGTGGTTTATTTCCTTTCTTCTTCTTAAGAAATTGTAAGAATCTATGAACAAGTATGGTTTTTTTTCTTTTTTAATGCTTTTATACAAATGCTTTTACTTTTTACTTATGTGTTGGTTATTTTTCAAGTTTTAAGTATGAAATGCAGTTGACCAATCTTTCCTGAATCACGTTTACATTTTCCATTGATAAATAAAAATCCCCAGGAGGAGACAGTGTGGTGTGGTAGCATGTGCAATAGCCATGCAGATGGCTATTGTATGAAACAGTGCAGATCGATCACCAGCTGCCTTAGTTTCTCCCCCTGTTAAATCATACATGACTGTAACTCTTACAAAAGTTTGAAAACCTCAAAGTGGTAGAGGCAGCACTGTAGTAATGGCAGATGGTTTGTGGTTTGTCAACACAAGTAACTTGGATACTGAAGGCTGTGTTGCACGTGTTGCCTGGGAAACCTACGTACAGCACAATGGGTTTGTAAAGCCCCCTGTGCTGACAGAGTGTACCTCTGTATATAAGGGTAAAAACAGATTTCCTACCAGCCCTCAGCCAAGAGGGTAACTGGGATGCCAGGGCACATCCTGATGAGCAGAGTCACAGCCCTATGCAAGCTTGTGTTTCTGGTGTGCAGCTTGGACTGGGGATGGTACCTTTTATTACAGGCAACCGCTTATGGATCTTTTTTTCTCCATGAATGCTTAATGCCACACATAATTAAACATGGCAGGTGAATGCCAGGTCTGGAATTAAGACCTGAGCTTTACTGACTTTCATTTTAACACTGGTATTCCCAGGCACTGGAAGGTTTGGAAATGCTCTTGGCACAGGCAGCTGAACACCTTGGCTGGCACAGGGAGCAGCTACCCTGCTGGGAGCACATGTGCTGTGCTGAGCTAGGAGGCAGGGCTGGGGGAGTCACTGCCAAAAACTGGCCCCTGCCGCAGCATTACCAGTCAGGGCAAGGTCTTGATGTTTTACTGTTGAAAATGAAGTTGTAATTTTAATTTTTCTTTTATTTATTTTTTTCTTTGGTCAAACAATCAATCTGAGGCTGTAGGGGACAAATAGGAAAGAGTAGATAAGAGTGGAATGGGATTGCTCCTTGTGGGGTAATGCTGATAGACTTGGATTTCCATTTTTCAAGTCTCTGAATATGCAAAGATGTCAAAAATGTCATTAGGAAAGAAAATCCAAATAATGTTAAAAGGAGTTTGAAATATGAATCTCTATATGTCCATAGCTGTAACCAGTAGTCCTCCTCACTCCAGTAAAGTGAAGGCTGTGGAGAGCTGCCTCTCTGATTGCCAATCACAGGCTTCTGTTTCCATCTGAAAATGTTCCGTGCCACTGCTCATCCATACCTAATCAAGTTTATCAAGGGATAAAAAGTTGTTTCATTGTATTTAAATGGAGAAACACTTTTAAAAAATGTGTAGTTTGAGAATGGTGGGTTCTCTTGTAAATATATGAGCTGTATTGATTATCAGGCCAGGTATTTTTTTAAAATACACACTCTTTTTCTTAAAAAGCATTTTAGAACCACAGGGCTTTCAAAGCTTTATTCAAAACAGTATTTCTGATTCATTTTGTTTGGCCAGTGAGCTGTAATCAATTATTAACAGTACTTCCAGTGGGATGCATATTTGGACACAAGTCTTTAGCTTGTCAAAGAGAACAGAACCAGGGGAAGACATTCTAACAAATTACTATTACCTGGAAGTAGTGCTTTGCTATAAAAAATACACACCTTAAATTTAAAGCTGGTTTGGAGTAGCCCATTTCAGGTCATGACAGTATATCATCAAGGTTTCAGGAGGGCTGAAGTGCATTATTAAAAAAAATTGAAATAGTGTTACTATGTTTTGAGGAGCTCAAAATGTCCCATTCTTCCTGTGGCTCTGCTTGAAAATATTTTCTGAAAGCAGGACTTGTCACAGAAGGGAAATTTCAGACCTTGTTTATCTCTAAATTCAACTCATCTTGCATACTTAGAATGACCCATAATCAGATGTATTAGCCATGTAAAATGCTGTATCTTCTTGGTGGCTCTTCTGCAGTGGCTTCCTCTAAAGGAACAGTACATTTTCATGTTCCTTTGTTACTGTGATAGTTTTTTTGTAATTATAACTGGTCAGATTCTGATACCTTAATGGCTTTGCAACTATTAAATTTAATCAGAACTGAGCACACTGAGACCATGGTTGCAGACTAAGCAGCCAACCCTGCTTCCATGTGCTGTGCTCAGAGGACATAAGGATGTTTAAATCAGGGGAATTACCCAAACAGCAAATATGATCCACTGTTTTTACAGACAGACACACAACTCAAGGGGGTAAATGTAGAGGTATACATAGCTGTCATAATTTAGGAGTCACAGTTGTTTAAAATTGTAGGTTTTCTATGGCAAACCTCAGCCATCACTACAGCTATTATTATCATTACAAGTGTTTTTCCAAACCAGGCAGTATTTTAGGCTGACAAAAGCGTTCCAAGTCTTTGTTTTCTCGTTGCACCTGTATGGTGCCCTCTGCACCTGCTGAGTTGAAATCCTGCTTTAAAATCTGATGTAGTAGGAAACAAAGTCTTTGACAGAGGAAGAGAAGTGCCCTGGAGAGGATGGCAGCGCATCTTGAGATCTAAATAAACTGGCACCTGCTGAAACCTTAAGGATTCAGCAGGTGTCAGTTGGGTTAACCTTTTGTTGATCCAAACCCAACCCCAGCAGTGCAGGGTCAGCTGTGGAGAAAAGGCCTCAGCATTGTACTGGTAATTACAGCTCTGAACCTGCTCTGGAATGGGAAAAGTGCAATCACAGCAGGCCAGGTACCTGCAGGTTCCAAGGATGCTGCCTGTGAAGGGTGTCGCTGTTCCTTGGGCCCCTCTGCCTCCCACCAGCACTGACAGCTCTGCCCAAAATCTTCCTGGGGCTGTTCTTCATCACTCAACCCCAGGAACAAAGCTTTCAGCAGCTGATCAGCGATAATCTTGGCAATCTTTAAAAGTGTGACCTGCAAGTGGGCTCATCACTGACATTGTCGTAGCTCCTGACCATGGAGTTCTTGATAAGATGCCCACTGGAACTCTTAATTTTAAGGCACTTAAAGAGAAGAACTTAAAATAGGTACACTGCTAATGAGAGATTGAAGCTCTAATTAATGTTGTTACGCTGATGTGTTTGTCCTCTATTTCCACCCATTTGTCTCTGAACCTTGACTTCAGAAAAACTGATTTATTTTAGTGCAAATAGACTAAAGTACCATAAATCTTTGTCTAATCGGTCTCCCGATTGAGGAATTGTATTTAGTTTTATAGAAATACCAGCTGACACCTTCAGTTCAAAAGCAGTTACATGTAAGTGTGAAAATCACTCCCTCTTCCCTGCCCTGTTGACATAAGTTCCTTTAAAAAACTCTTATGTTTGGATAAAGATCTGTTCGCATTTTAAGGGGTTTCCCTTCTTATATTATGAAAGAAGAAAATAATTTAGGCTTTTTGTGGTGTTCAACTGCAGCAATGTTTTTATAGGCAAAATATTAATATACTTTTTTTTTTACAAAAATGACTCAACCTCATAATTATTGTTCAATGAACATGGTAAGTAAAAAGGAACAATTGAACTTTAGAGCGTGATTTTGAATTTGAAGAAAGAATTATGTTTTATAAATCTGGCTCAAGGAAGACTGATTTTATATGATTACAAAATGGTTGCTGTGAAAACAACCAGCTGAGGAAACAGCCAATATCACCAATAAGCTGTGTTGGAATAAGTTGTTGAGGTGGTGGAGCACCATTAACAGCCACTTGGGACCAAATACAGCTAAAGGAGCGACTGCTCATCCAAAAACTTCTACCATCCATTGAGGACTCTCTAGGATGGCCAGCATGGTGAGTACATCTGGAGGAATGCAGATCAAACAAATGGTTTTTACCACATTTTAAGCATATAAAACTTAAGAAAGGGATGTTGGATTATGCTATCCTTTCTTTTTCTAATATAGAACAAGTTGTCTCTTTTAAGAGATATTTACTAGCCTGTCACTCTTCCGTTAAGCACATTGTAGTTAAAGTAATTTTTATAAATAATGGAATTGCGGGTATTGATTACTTTCAAATTGCAGCAGTTTTGCATAATATGATATTGGCAGCTAAGCTGTGATAAAATTTTCCATGTTGTATTCTGTTTGAGTTGACAGAGGCCAGACTTATCCCCAGTGCCAGCATGGCCATCAGGTACTGCTGCCACCCACAGGGAAACCTCACTTGGCTCTTCCTGCAGGTCTTTACAGACAGTGTTTGACTTGATATCAAGCACAACTCCTTTTAAAATAGGTCTGAAATGATGGCCCTGATTCTCTAGAACATCCTTATGTGGCTTGTTAAAAAGCATAGAGATAGGGCTGACTGCATATATATGTAAAAGATGTAGACTCCAGAAAACGAGAGGTAGCATTTATTCTTTTTTTCTGAAGGAGACTTCTTCCACCAGTGCAGTCTTCAGTGACACTCAAAATTATGTTTACATTGCAATTTATACCTCTGGTGGAGAGTGTCAGGTAATGTTCTAAACTTGAGCCCTGGTTTGACCCACAAGGTATCCTTGAAAGCATTTTTTCCATGTAAATGAAAAAATTGCTTCCCCTTTTCCAAGCTCTAGTGGAATTAATCCATTGCTACAGGGATTTATTAGGCTATTAATTAGCTTCTTTCAAGTATTGCAATTCGTTTACATTTCTGATTGTGAGACTTCCTTGTGTGCCTTTTGAACTTTTGTAATTTTATAATTGCTTGGGTAAATAGTTAGGACTGAGAGCCCCACCACATGTTCAATATGCATCCAAATTTTTCCTTCTGCTTATTCTGAGACACAAGCACATCAGTGATACAGGACAAGGCTGTATAAACAGAATATTTTTCCTTCCAAATATGCCAAGGGTAAATGTTCAATAAGGAGAAGAAATAATCTAGGGTGCTTTAATTATGCTTTACCAAAAACAAAAAATCCCCAAAACATAGGATACATGTGTAAGAAAAAATATAAGCATGTGCCAATGCTGACATTGAAATTACAAATCTGAGAACACAATCCTGGAAACATCTCTGCTAACAGTAAAAGAAAGCATATATTAATACTGAAAGAAATATGTCAGAGTCATTCAGTGTTTAGTTGTGATTCTTAGCACAAAGCAGTTAGCTCTGAATTCTTCATGTAAACAGTTAAACTCTTGCATATTCTCTGCTGGCAAAACTAACTTTTAAGACAAACATGAAAATGGTAATTAGACTGACATTTGAGCACAATTTTCCTATCTTCACAAACTTCCATCACAGCCTTTGCTACTCTATTAAAAAGTTGAAGAATTGAAAGGACTGTTGTCAGCAGAGAAAAAAAAATGAAAAAACCCAATAGGATACTTCAAGCAGAAACATCCAATGCAGTGCAAGTGCTCCTATCCATCATATCCATTCAGATCTCGTGGCATATTCTGTCACCAGTGGCAATCAGGGTCTTGATTACACCATTAAAATGTCATCTGTCTTCTCTGTAGTGAAAAGTGGAAAAAATATTAGCTGTTATTTCTATCAAATTGGACACCCTCTGTATTTTACACGTACTCACCTTGAATATAACTTTTAAGTAAATTCAGTTGGTGTTCACTTCTAGATGCAGGAACTGTCAACTTGCATTCTTGCAGTTGTTATTTTCATGTAACTTTTAATCAGGAGACTGTGTCAGATTTCCCACCATAATTTAATGCCACTCCTTCTATAATTTTTTAAGTACTCTGCATCTTTTGAAAAGTATTCAAACAGTTTTTTCAGAAGTTGTGTTTAGAGACAATAACTATCTAAATTGTGGTTTGACTGGGTGCAGTTAGAAAAATCATTGACTTGTGAATAAATACCAGTCACTGAACTGACAGACATACTGTGAAGTGTTTGATGTTGTCCTGCTTTCAGCTAGGATGGAGTTAATTTTCTTCCCAGTAGCCCGTACAGTGCTGTGTTTTGAATTTAAGATGAAATTAATGTTGACAACACCATGATGTTTTGGTTATGGCTCAGTAGAACCTTTATTGTTTTGTTTCTCCTCCCTGTCCTGGGAGGGAGTGAGTGTCTACCTGCTGCTGAGTTGCTGGCTGGGGTTAAACATGACAGGTGTTTTATATGTACTTGGTGTATTTTAGTGTAAAAACAGTATTTCACAATCTATTGATGAAAAATAGTTTCATGATATCTATTAAGGAAAATAAGATGGCTGAATTTTGGGGAAAAAAAGATGGGCTCATTGTGAAGTGACCCTCTTTTTAAGTGCAGTGTATTTAAGATAGCAAAACCATAGCTGAACTGGCTATTGCATATTAACACATGCACAGGAATAAGTTTCACTTGAAAGCACCGATGCTGTAGATCTGTGCCCGTGGCAATCAGGTAATTGTAACTATATCAGAGCTGCATGGATTTAGTGCTAGGGCTCATGAGTACCTGCGTGCTCTTAGGGCTGCTCCCAAGCTAACTGTGATGAAGATGCCCTCAGAGGCTCCTGGGGTCAGGTTACTTGTAACAAATCTTTCAGGTTCGTGCTGGGAGGAGGACATAATTCTGTAGTGATTATTGGGTTAGCATTTTGTTGTGCTAATTGAACTGCTTGTATCTTTATCTTTGGGGTATGAATGAGAACATCAATGACATTCCTTTCTACATGTCTAGCTGTAATATGTGAGATCAATCCAAAATTTCTTGCTGAGGTCTTAGTGGCACTCTTCATGTCATAATGGAGCAATTTCACCCTTGATGGTTGTGTCACTGTCACAGATGTGCACTCTTTGCAAGGTATTATTGACCTGATCTAGGTTAGACTCTATATCACCTCCAATTGTAATGTAGGGTCTAGTGGTTTCTGATTTTATGTCACTTTTCTGTTAGGCTATTGCTATATATTAGGTTTTAAATAATCTTTTTTAAAATAGATTCATATTGAGCTGTCTTTACCAAGCCTCCCCTATCCAGTCTGTTTTACCATGAAACACCTATGCATTGATGCTGGTGATGGTGCTGGCTTTTAGGTCTTTCAAAGAAGATTGGTAACCATCCTTATGTCCTGTTAAGCATTTTAAATGTTTGGATTAAGTGGGTGCTGATAACCAGAACAAGACAAGTGCAGCATAGTCTGCCAGTAATTCACCAAGACCACTGGGTTATTTGAAGAAATCAATACCTCTATTTATATGACTGAAGGTTTTGAGAAAAGGGTGAGGTGCCACTGAATACTTGCACAACTGAATAGCAACAAAAATACTAAAACAAAATCAAGACATGTACTAATCTCAGGGATCTCATTTAATACCATGTCGGGCTATCACAACTCAGTCTGTAGACATTGCTTTTATTGATCTATTTAGTATTACAATATTTAGAGACTCCTCTGTGGCAACATGCAACATACCTGTATGTTTGCCTGTTACTAGAGTAATTTTCGGTCCTTATTCAGAAGACAGGTGGGTTTAAAGATGTGAAGGAGAGATCAAACTATTTTCTGAGATTTCCAATAAAATGTTTTCATGAATTTAAATTCGGCATAACACCACACCACCAGCCCTCACCTCACATCTTATACTGCCCTGCCACAAACATGCACTAAAAGACCATGATTTGCAGACCAGCTGCGGTTCTTACTGAAGTCAATGAAGGCTGTGGTGGTTTGGCACCCCTCAGTTTCATAATCATTCCCAGCACTGAGAAAATAATGTTCAATGGAGAAAAACTGTAAATTAGAGAAAATCTACAGGTTGTTGCCCTCAATGGAGTTAATGATCCTTCAGTCTAAATACAGTACAGTAAATAAAAAATTGCTCTGCAACTGAGATAAGAAATGGAGCTTACATTAATGTTACTTTGGCCAAAAGACTGAATTCAATGTAACTATTACCCAGCGATTTGTTAAATAGAGATTCAAAGGTATTCTTTTTATGTAAAAGTCCAGTGTATGTTTTAACAGCCTTCAAACACAGTTCTTAAGCTTTCCCCTGAGAACACCAAATCTAAGGTCTTGCAGTTCAAACTTACTTACATTGAAAAAAAAAAAAAAAGGTTCAACTTGGGCTATCATGTATAGGTTCAAATATATTTGGTCCAATCCAGTTTGCTCTGAGTGAATATAAAGAGCAAACCAAGTCACAATAATTGCATAATGTAAAATATCTTAATCATGGCTGTGGCTTATTTACTTTGTGGCTGCAGCTGGTGTTGTGTACCCATGTGTACCAGTTAAAACCTATATGTAAATTTTTCCCTTTCTAAAGAACTATTTAAATAAATGAATCTGGCCTGAAAAACACCACATTTTCAATCTTCAACTTAGGCTGCTAATGAAAGACAGTTTTGTTTCTTTTTAAAATACAGAAATTGAACTGTCTTTCATCAAACAAAGGGAAAGACAAGCTTTATCTTGGAGGATGATTCCATTTACCCTCAGACTGGCATTTAAGGAGTGAGAAGATTTCCATGTCACATTTTGCTCATTGTTCTGCTTTTTATGGTAATTCTTCCTGCTTGCAGCTGAGCCCCATGCTGTGCTGTGCTCACTGCACACCGGTGTGCCAACCCACACACCAGTACTATTTGTCAGGGCTCATTCCCTGCGCACATCCCAAACCCTGAGCCCAGGGTCACAGCCTGAGCCTGGGCTGCAGGGAAGGGTGTGTACTTGGCCTCTGTAGGAGGCACTGTGGGCATGCAGAACATGGTCTGCTGGTCATTTGGAGCAACCACAGGATATATATTGCACCTAAATATATCCAAAATTTCCTGCTCTAGAGAGCGCTCTGGGGTCCAAACAGTTCTTCAGGACTGGCTTTATTTCAGTTCTTTTATTGGGAAAAAAACTGAAGGAAATAAATTACTGGCCTTCTTTGACTGAAAAAGTAATGTAGAAAATAAGAAAGGAGTTTATAAAATCTAGTTATGAATATTATTACTATCATTTTATTTCCATGAGTTATTAAACAGCTGCCAGGTTTCCTGTGTTTGGCTACACTGTGAATAGTGTCTGGCTTTTTGGAGACATGCTGTTTGCAGAGCTATGCTGTTCTCAGGTTAGAACTGAAACTCTGTCACTGACATGAGCTTCAGGATGTATTTATTATTAATACAGAGAATCCAGTAATGTTGTGTGCTTGCTGAATTAAAGGCAAAATCAAAGGCACTTTAGCTGTCAAGACCTTAGTTCAGAGCTCTCAGTTTATCCTGCAGAGGATGACAATGTGTCATTGATTTCTGAAATGGAGCAGGCAGCTACCTTCATTACCAGTCTGGCAACTTTGTAGCTGTGCTCAGTGGCAAATCTAGTGCTGGTTCAAACCCCATCTGGTGTTTCCTATGGTAGGCATGTTGTTTTACACTGCTCCATCACTGAACACTATCCAGGAAAATATATCTTTATTTTCAACCACTTCCACTTTAAGTGTCCATAAGACACCACAGGAGGTATCCTCTTCCTCAAGGGCCAAGAGATGGAGCTCCTGGTCCCACTAAGGAGGTGGGAGAGTTTTAAAGCTGCTGGAAACACCTAGCAAGAGTGCATCAGCAAAAGGGGCCAAGCAGTCAAGCTGGCACATCTTTGTTAGGAAGGACCTATGGTAGGATTGGCACCTCAGCTAGACTCTCCCAGCCAAATGCATTAGCACCTATCCTGCATTTCTTCTTGCCTTCGCCCTGAACCTCTGCAAGATAATCTATGTCCAACACCAGGGTGTTCTGAATACACCCAGTGTTGCGTTCAAATGGCCTACATCCCTCCTTCATCCTTATGCCAAGAATTTTCTGTCAGCTGGTTCAAGGCTTCAGAAATGCTTACAGGAAGTGCTGGACAAAAGGATGTTTGGGTGGAACATGCTGTACCTGGTGCTGATGGAATGGTTGAACAATTAAGGATGGTGCACATCCTGTGTCAGACCTCAGTTTGACTCCAGACCCATATGTGACCTCAAATGTGACATTTTCTCCCCAGTTCCCATTACTATTGTCCATCTTATTTTACTATTTAGCTGCAGTCAGGATTTACAAAAGGAGTTTTAAGGGGAGGCTTCCTTCCAACTCTGCGTGCATAATCTTCTGCATTTTTGTTCATTTGATCTATGCTTATGCTATATACCATCACAGAAGAATGGGTAATTAAAAACATAATTAATTTCTTGCTAATTGAATGTTTTCGGAGTAATTCACCAACCTGGATGATTACCAACAGCAGGCAAATATTTAGAACTGTTAACCAGCATCTAAAAGCATCAGAAATAACCATCTGGATTTACAAAACTTCTGGTGCATCTGTGTAACACATTGAACATCTCTGACTTCAGTCAGGAAGAGCACAAAGGCCTGCTCCTTAGGAGGAAATGTTGTGTTTAGGAGATGCTCTCTGGGCTTTCCTTTGATTACTTCTGTTGTGGGGTGGAATTCTGCTCTAGATCTGCTTTTGAGGAGCTGCACGTGGTGCTCAGCAAAGGCCCTCCCTGCACTGCTGCCAGTAGGAGGCAAAGGAGGGAATGTAATAACACCTCCTGAGAGGTGTTCTTCTTGAGAGGCCATCTTAGGGGCTGGGAAAAAATTTAGAAGGTGTGGATGCTCACCATCTGGAGACCAGACTCCAGGCTTGCAGAAGGGCTGGATTCCTTCCTTGGCTTTTTTTTTTTTTTTGCGTGGTTTGGGCATGGCTGAATCAAAGAGGAGCCATGTCAGGAGTGTGGGAAATTTGGAAATGAACTGCTGAGCCTGGAAGAAGCAAGCCAAGAGCTGTCAAAAAGCAGGGAAAGCCTGCCTGGACTGTGTCCAAAGAGATTTGAGACTAAGAGCACCAAAGCCATCTCAGTACATTGCTGGAATGAACTTGCAGCGTGGCAGAGTGCCCAGGTTAGAGATGGCATCAGGACTCTGTTACAATCCATCTGCAATAAATGGAATGTTTAGTCTAATGCAAGAACATGATGTGTCCTTCTCCAGAAGGAATCATTGTCCTTCACCCAGCATTGTGGATGCTGTAAAAAGCTCCAGTAGATCCAAGCAGGAGTTTCCCATGGGGCAATAGAGGCAAATGCCATAAGCCTGGTCCCAGTTACATCATTTCTGCAAGAAAGACATTTATAGGTGACAGCAGATGTTTTTGCTTGTCTTATTTCCTCTGAAACTAAGAGAAATATTATGTCTTGTTTGGTGATTTTTGTAGCAAGCATTTTCTGTTACCTCTGCATTTCATTTTGCCCACAAGGACAAGGTCTTTTTCATCCTTTGCCAGAAGCAAGAAAGGAGAAAATACTTCTGTGCCTCCTTAGCTTTTCTCTCATCTTGATCACTCAAACCTTTGTTATCTTGCCAGACAACTGTACCTGCTCTAGTGCCACTCAGTCTCACGAGCTGTAGAGGACAGCACAGCCTCCTGGGGAAGCCAGCAACTGAAGTTTTGGCTGTTGTTTGGATAGAAAATAGAAATATTGTTTGGATAGAAAATCACCCACCTATGTCTGTGTGTTAGACCTTGGCAGGGTGCAGTCAATGGAGAAGCAGCCTATTTGAAACCCTATTTCATTTTGCTTATGGTAAACAAATGAGCCATTCAAACAGAATGTGATACTAGGAAATTATCCTCTGCTGCATGCCAGCTTCAAATAGACCTCAAACAGCACTGATAAAATCAGGAAATCTTTTTTGCTGTTTCAAAATAAGTAACTGAATTTTACTTTATCCTCTAGGTGATGTGAAATTTCAGTCATACTCCAGTGTTTGCAGTCTAATATTTGGCTCTTTCACATCACTCATTACCTCACTGAATCCCACATGCCAGTTTTTTAAAAGGTTTGCTTTTAAGTCATCCAAGGACAAATATGCCTTTGGCAACATTTAATGACCCAAAATATCCCAGAGAGAAAACACTTGCTGTGCTGCTGGCTCCAGTAGCTGCCCTGCTTCCCACAGGACATTAAACCCCAGCAACTTACAGTGGCTGAGATGGGGACAAGCTTTCATAAATCCCCTTTCTATAGTTGTGGCTTTGTGACTTGCTGTGTGTCTCTCCTTTTGTTCTTGTTCCTCAAGTGCCTGCAGCCTTTGTAACCCAAGCATTTTTCAAGGATTTGGGATTTTTTTAATATTTGGCCAGGAAGTCTGAGTAGACAGGTAGCCTTAGGGACAAATTCTAATTGCCCAGCCTCACTGGAATCCCAGACTTAGGGAGGTAAGCCAGTGGCCTGTCAGTGGAGTATTTAAGGAAAGCCCTCAAAAGCCTGGGAAGGAGAGAACCAGTGGTAGGAAGAGGAGCTGTGGACAGAGTTACAGTGCCTTTGTTCTCTCCTGCCATACAGGGCACTTACCTGCCAAGGCTGTGTGCTTTTTAAAGCCAGGTAATGGATGTATGATAGAGAATGTAATGTGGAAAAACAGGTGGTGGCTGAAGGAGGAGGAATAGCTGCTTAGGGTAGGAGCATCAGCTCTCTGCTCGCTATTCTATGATCTTTCCAGACTCCAGTTTTCACAAGGCAGGACCAGGCTCGGGAATGCAAACCCAATTATCAGATTATCTAAGTCAGTATTTAGGCATTAAAATACTTAGACCTGTCATAAGGAGGGTTGGAGCGGGAATTTGTTTTTCCCTTTTTCAGTTTTTAATTCCAATCCTATGCAAGCAACAGCACGCCAAACTAAAATGCTTCTTTTTCTGTATTGATCAAAATGTTTTTCAGATGTAGGCAAGAATTGTTTGCTTTTCCTCAGTGCAGCATAATCATCTGAAAACACAGTGTTAGCCAAAATGAGCCGGTAGGCAACAAAATGCAGCACAGAACAGAGCTGGGCAGTTTCTCAGCTGAATAGCTGGGCAAGACCTCTGAAATAGTCACAGCAAAAGAGCAAATGACATGGAAATAGCATATTCAACAGCATTCAGTTTAAGTTTTACCTTCTAAAAGGTGTATTGAAATCAGCAGCTTGGAATGTGGCTCACCTAATTTTACATTCTGAAATGCTTGTCCCACACTCAGTGCTGGGAATAGGTTTGCTGCTGAGACCATCTCTGCCACTTCTCCATCCACTTTATTGGCCAGTGTTCAAATTTTATTTCTTTAGTTAAATTTTATGGTTAAACATTATGTATGGGCACACCTCATTTGATCTGTTATAGCCATGGAGTTTAGCCAATTTATGGCAAAATAGCCCACTCCTGTCACAGAAGGGATGGGACTCATTGAATTAATATAAATTCCTTGAGGCAGTAGCTACATCTGAGCAGCACTAAGGGGAACCAATCCTGTTATACCAAGAAAGTTCAGAATACTACAAGTTCTGCCTTTTTCAGCATGGTAAAATCCAAATATGATGCATCTTAAGGTGAATGGATCTCTTTCTTTGGTGGATAGATGATGGAAATTATTGATGCATCTGCCTAATGTGCTGTTCTCTTGGCAGACAGCCTAGTCTTCAGAGGATAACTGAGAGCTCTCAGATGCTGTTAGTGTTCTTTGCAAGGGTTCTCAAATCACACACAAACCAACTCTTGCTCTGCAGATGTATGTAATGGCATTGATCTTGGAGCACAGTGCTCACACCCAGCCAGGAGAGAACTGGGCCCACATTCTTTAAACCCACTGCATGGTGAAGTAAGAACCTGTTCCAGGAGGTGTATTTCATGGGTGCAGAGTGCCAGGACTGGCTGCTCCAGAAGGTGCCTTTTTCTCTCAGATATATAAGTTTCTGTGCCTATTCTTTAACTACAAAATAAGCATCCTTACCCTCCTCTCTAGTGATGAATTTCTGCTACTAAAGTTGCACCCATGTGAGGCAATGAGGGCTATGCAGAAACTGCATTTTCAAAGCACTTAGTACCTTTGCTCTGTGCTCTCCAGCCAAGCAAAGGCTCCTCTCTTTGCATCTTTTTTTTTTTTGCCAGGTTTTATGGGGATATATAAAGTGTGAGTGGCTTGCCAACAGCTAGCAACTGCTTCACATACATGTGGCAATTGAATGCACTCTGGAGGAGCAAGACTATCAGAATAAACCTTTAAAGAACAAAAGCTGCAGGTTGGACAAACTTCTAGATATCTTTACCAGTACTCAGGTGATGAAAGGATATTCTCCCTGCCCACATGCTGAGTGCACAGGCAGCAGGGGCTGCCAGCACTTGCTGCCTAACTTCCCTTCTTCAGGTCTTGAAAATGTGAAAGGCTTAAGAGTGAGTTCATTCAATCTCAGTCAATAACATGATGAGTTTGCAAGTACACTCCTCTCTGTGTGTGCATTTGTGTTGTGGAGTATTTTGGGAGCATACCTGTGTTTTGGTGTTTTGCCTTCTCATGTGACCAGAATATGTAGATTATGACTGCTGACTCTCAACTGCATCAACTCCTGTAGCCACATTTTCACTATATCTGCATACTATATTTGGACTTTTCATTTGTAATAGTATGGAAGTTTCTTCTTCCATGGTCTCTGGCAGCCAATCTATCTCCCTAACCATCCTCCCTCCTGCTGCCTGCTGAACTGGGGCTTGCAGGGCCTGTTGCAGTTCCTGCTTGGTGCAACACATGGTTCTGCTGTGGAAACTTGGTTTGCATCCTTCCATTTTCACATAAATTCTTTCAGTTCAGTTGTTTCAATTCAGTCAGTGGCATAAGCTCACAAGTACCTCAACTAAAAGACATCCATTCTCACTTTGGCTAATGCCACTTGTGACTAGTTGAGATGGTAGGATTGGCACTTTTTCTCTTGCAAACCTTATATTTCTGAAAAGTTCCCCACATTATTATCCATTTCTCCTCTGTCATTAATCACAGTGTTCTTCTATTGCATGTGATTAGCCTACAAAGCATTTGGGAATCCATGACAGAACTTTCACTTCATTTTGAGAAGTGTGATTTATGTAAACTTCAAGAGTATTCCTGACATTTCTGGAAGCTCCCTTATACAGCTGGATTTTACAGACAGGGATATGTTCATGCTTTCTTTTTTCCTTTTGCTGTGCTTGGTGTTGCTGTAGATGCCAATCTCCTCCTTTCCCTCTCCATCTTCAGATGTTTCCCATGGGTGTAGATAATGAAGCCCTCCCTATGATACACCCAGCTCCACTGGCTGTTCATATCAGCCTGACCATGGGATAGAGGTGGAATACGTGCTCTGGAAAGGGCACCTTACTGGTCTTGAGTCAGGTCTGCCACACAGGAGTTGCTTCTTGTTTCTCCATTGTTTCCCTGATGCTTCTTTTCCCATTTTATTTTCCAAGTATTTTCTGTGGGGTTTTTTTGCTTTTAAGTTAGGCCCATAATCACGGCGTACTGACTGTTCATTTACCAAGCCTAATATACCCTTTCAACTTCAGCAGACATCCTTCCTTCCTGCCTTCCTGCCTTCTCTCTCTTTCTTCCCCTAGCTGCAATACTCCTTGACTGAGTCACTGTCCTAGTGCTGAATCTAAGAAAACTGAAGTGGCCACTGAGTCCTCCCTAGAAGGACAGAATTTCTTTAACCACTCCAGTCTGGCTGAAAGAATTTTCTTACCAAAAGCAATATTGGTGAGGGTTTTTTACCTTTTTTTGAAGGACTCTAGAAACCAGCACACTCTTCTCTAAAATGTATTTTCTCCCTATTTATGCAGGCTTTGAAGGCTACTGCCTATGCTTTTACATTTTAACTTGGAAACCACAGAAAAAAAAAAGAAATGCTCAAGGCATTCTAGATTTAGATGAGTTTAAGTAAGCACTTAAAAATAATTCTTGGATGCTGCACTGCATCCCACAATCACTGATTTTGTATTAGAAGTTCTCTTGAGGAGGGCACAAATTTTGTTTAAAGACCAAATGTAGATAAGAGAACAAGCTAGATAAGGGCTGCAGCAGGTGTTCTTGTTTGGTTTGGTTTCTCCCTGGTAGAAATCAATATTTCTTTAACAGATATTTGCCTTTCAATGCTGCTTTTTTCCTCATCTCATCCTCAGCCACTTCTGTACGTGTGCCATCTTACTGGAGCTTTGATTCAGCTCGCACTGCTGAGAGTAGATGTTGAGAGCATGGCCTTGGGTGCTGCCTTTTTAGTGCTGAGATTTTTGAACAATCATTCACTGTGAATGTCTGTAAGAAAAGTGCCAAAGCCTTCAATGGAAGGAAAGCAAAGCAGCTAAGATGCAACAAGTAGTTCTATGAAAGTGAAACATTGAAGGACTTTCACCTTAAACTTGGCCTTAGTTCAGTATGTTCCAGGAAAGTGGTGCTTTTAGGGTTGTTTTGACATTTTTTGTCATCAAGTGAAAAGATGTCACGTAAGCTGTCTCAGTAAAATTACACACCTTTTACAGCTGTATTGCCATTATTCTTTTATATATAAATTATGGTGTTGTCTGTTTTTTCCTGCTTATCCCATTAAAGTAAAAGAATGTACCTTTTATGAAGCTTTTTACTGGCCTATTAATATTCTATTAGTAGAATGTTCTGCTTCTATTCAGCTTGGCCTTTTTCCTTTACAGACAGCAAACCCCCTACCTCAATTTCCAATAAACTGGTTCATTAATTTGATGCAGTATTTTGTTCTTTTAGCCTATATCATGTCACCTTTCATGGCAGCTAATCTCAGTTTGGAGGTTCAATCCCATGTGTGGGTTTAGTGTGAGATGCTTTGAGAGTTGTTTTAAAGTTGTTTGGGGAATTCACAGCATCATTTTCTTTACAGGCTCCAGTGCCATCTCTGAGCTCAGCAAGAGTACACTTCACATTAAGTTCCTAATTTTCTCTGGGGGGAGGAAACTCAGAAAATCCTTATTCTGCAAATTATAGTTAATATTCTAGTATAAAAGTAAAATGATAGTTAATATATCGTGTACACATTAAATTTTAAGGGATATATTCTCCATTCATTTCATGTGTGATTACTCCTCTTTGACGTTAATTGGAATTCTGTGTAAAGACTGAAGAGAGACCATCAGTGGTAATGTAAATTGAAACAAGTCTGATACAATACAGCTTTTAAAGAAAGAGTCATTCAAGTAACACTGCTGCAGTATTCAGCTGTTCTCTGTCACCAACAATTAAAGGATCCTCCAGACTGTTAATAATTCTGTAGTAGGAATGGTATAGCCTACTGCTGCTTCATCAAGGTGTTAAATAAATATTATGAGGTAAGGGTCTTCTGTAGCAAATATTTGAAATTGACTACATAAAACAGACTGAGCTCTGTTACAGACTCACAGCTCACCAGGGTGAACTGAGAAGGGATAGCTTCGGTGTAGTTCACAGCACCCATAAAAAGTGACTGGAAAATTGATAACAAAAGATGTTAGTTTCCTGACTTGTACATCTTAGTCAGCTGAGCTGGAGACAAATCATAAGAACTGCAAGGTCTGACTGCTTCCTTATGCAACTGGAAGGAAAAAAAACCTCTTGGCAGGCAGCTTGGTGCTCAGTGGCTGCAGCTCAGCTGGGAAAGGCAGCAGAGGGGATCCAGGAGCACAGCTCTGTCCTTGCCACGCCTGACCCTGCTGCTGCCAGCACAGCCCCGACCCCAGCCCTGCTCCTGCCTGTGGGGCTGCACAGCCACGGCCCAGAGTGAACCCTCCCTCACGGTAAGGCTTTCCAGAACTACCTCTGGGGGAAAAAAACCCATTTATATTGTATTCTGTTCTCTCCACCTAAGTCCTTCCTTTGCAATGGTGCCTATAGCAGTTATTGCCTGTAAGGAGTTTTCCTGAATAGGATCACTGCCCTGATATCATTTACCATGCAGGCACACCAGAGAGAAGAGCATGGAGTTAAGAAGGGCTCGGGGGATGCATAAGTTGGAATTACTGCTGACAGAAATACTCATTTGTCCCAGCTTTGATAAACTTTGCTCCTTGAAAAGCATTCCTTCCAAACTCACTGCTTCTGTAGGACCTTGGGTGCCAGTGGTCCTTCGTTACAAAGTGCAAAGGCAGCCACCTTCAAAAGGCAGACACCTTCAAAAGGAGAAATACAGCACCTGGCACTCCTGCTATGCTCTTTTGTTCTGTTTGAGTTTAATTCTCTCAGTGATCAGTCTTCACTTTCCTTCTACCTGACGAAATGCACCCATAGAAGTTAACTCCAGTTTCTTAAGGACACACATACGCGGACCAGGATTTATTTGGACTGAACATTTATTTCCTTTTTAAATGGAGTTAATTGCTAATTATCTAGACCTAATTAATGGTAGTGAATACAAATTTGCACTCTCCCAAAAAAATTATTCCAGGAAACAGATAGTTCTTTCTAGTCTCTGCTTGTTCTAGAACCAGCCAGGATGAGGCACAGGCATTTATGTCTCAAAAGAAATTATTGCAAAGGGGCCAGATTTGCTTTTGTCAGTTTCATGTTAATTGACAACCAATTAAATGAATGTAAAAGAAAACCAAAGCATCTGGCCTAGGCATGGTTTTCACTGAAAGATGAGAAGCACATTTGAAAGAGAATGTTTGCACATGCTGGAAAGCCTCAGTCAAATGTCAGTGTGAGGAGATGGTGGCACAGGAGAGAAAGTCTGTGGTGTGCTGTACTTTGAAGTGTTTTCTGTAATCAGGTTGGGACTTATTTGGACTATGACAGTGGTATTTTGCTGTACAGAAGTAAGAAATTTAGTATTTTCAGGGTTCATTTTTAAAAAGGAAAAAAACCCCGAACCTAGTTCCGCTATTAGAATATAATGTGGTTTGAGGTTTTTACAATACAATTGAATCAGATTGCTGTAGCATTTAATACTTCAGTTCATAGTAAGACTGTGATGAAGAGCTGTTTTCCAGTCTAGAAATGTTGTAGTTTTAGTTGTTGTAGAATAGCACTGAGGGGCAGAAGCAAAGGGAGCTAAATGTTTCTGCTGTTTTACAGGTGAGCATGGCTAATAAACCCATAAGTGAAGAGATTTATTTTTATTTTCAAATTTAATGATTTCTGATAGATCAAGTTGATTCTCTTAACTATATGAAAATGTGGGGAGGAGGAGGGAAGAGTTTCTATGCAGCAGGACTATCAAGTTCAGCCACAGTATTGCTGATGTGAAGATCAGAGGAAATAAATCTGGGGCAGGTAAACAGACTCCTTGATAAGAAAGAGAAACAATCCAGATTGCTCTGTGGGCTCTAAAGATAAGTACAAAGGAAAAGATGGGGGAATATTTTCTGGGGTTTTGTCTGAGTTGAGAGGAGAGCAGCTACAAACCTGAATACTTTTTTCCCCTCATTAAATTCTCACATTCCTTTCCTCTCCCCAAAATGTCATATCATTTCCACTTGTTTGTTTCCTCCTTAGCTATGCTTCAAAACTGCTGGGAGTAGCCTCATACCATAAATTTTATCACTGAATTGATCAAATTTACTACACTGATTCCACAAGAATATTTAAGTTTCTGAGAAAAATCGTAGAAACCTTTGTGAAGGGCAATGTGTGTATGTTACGTGCTAAATTACAAACCCTCAGCACATAAACCTTAGAGTTCTGGGAAATGGTGTGCTTAAGTCCTGGAATGTCCCCTGGAGAAGCAGAGAGAGCATCACTGCCTGGGCATGTGCCAGAGCCCTCCAAAATCCAGCCCAGGCCCTGCAGGCTGAAAGCGAGAGCATGCCAGTGGCAGCTAGTTACGATGTACCCACACCCATTCCAAAAGCTAGAGTTAAGGGAAGTCTTACACTGAATACAACTGAGTCAGTGGGAAAAAATTGCTGGAGTTGCTGTTTTTTCATCACAAAGGCCTCAAATGGTACCAGTGCATTGCTGAAGTTTAATATGTTGACATTTGATGTGAAAGCAAATGTATATCCTCTTACACCAATGTGGTCATTTGTACAGTGCTTATAAGACTGTAGACTAGGGAATAGTACTTTAAATGAAGGGGGAAGCTTTACACCTGTTGTGCTAGAACTTAATTCTTTCTGAATTACATTCTGAATTCTTTCTGAGAATGATGGTTTTTAAAACGTATGTTTATTTTTAAAAAGCTTACACTGAAAAATAATCCTTTTGACAACCCTATTGTTCAATATTCACTGAATAACTCCTAATATGTCTCTCTGAGGGTTTTATGCTTGTGCTTTGTCTTGGAATACATTGCTGTTTTGTCAGCACCTTAATATCCATGCAAAACCCTCAGTATGTGAAGCTGCAAGAGTGCAAATTGTGTGTTTTCAAAGACTTGCTGAAACTCAGGTCCTTGCTTTGGGCTTCCTGTGGCATTATTCTCTTCTGATTATAATTCCTGCTAGTTTTACATGCTGCCTCTGCATTTTAAGCCTAGTAAAAAGGATGCAACATTGTGCATTGCTCCTTTCTTAGCCAGTATAAAGAATTGGGCAAGTACAAAAATCTTTGATGTGGTCTTGTTTGGGGTTTTTTTTTCCTGAGTATATTTCTGGTAGATTGGGAGTGCAAGGAAGCTTGGCTTTGGCAGGCTTTTCAGCTGAAATGTAGCTTCACCTGAATTTGGATTCCCCCAGGTTGGTAGATCATATTCTCATAAGGTGATTCAGAAAGGGTACTCTGGGGTATGCATGCTCTGAGTGTGCTATTTGTCTTCCTTCACTGCTATTTGTATAGCTTCTTTCAAATTTTTGCCAGGATGACAGTGTTTGCATTTGGCCTACTTTGGTTATTATTAGATTCTTCCTGTTCCCCATAATTGACTCTTTTCTGGGATGCCATGTAAGATGCCTGAGGTCTTTTATATGTGTTATTTCAATATTTGATCTCTTCCATTAGTTTGTCTGCATGCCCTGTTCTGCTGTAGAGCAATAACCTCAAATGTTTTCAAGCCCTGTAGCATTCTGTAAATCTGCTGAAAGACCAGTAGTACCTAGTGGGGAGCTAACTGGAAAATGTCACCTGGGCACAGCAGTGCTAAAGTCAAAAGCATCTTGCAAAGGGCTAAGGCCTCCCTGCCACAGGGTTATTATGGGAGAATATCACACTCTGCAGCTATTTTGTCAACTGGGACAATTGATGAAGCATCAATGTTTTGACCAGTGTTGTCAGCTGAGTTTTTAGTTCTGATGTTGTTATGCTCTTATTAACAGCCAAAATCTGCTATATCCTTGCCATGTTTTAAGATCTCTTTTGAGCATTATTTTGTACTATTAAGTAAATTTCTTCCTCAGCCACCATCGAGACCTTTGGACCAAAGTAAAATGTGGGGAATCATTTAACTTTTATAAAAGTGCTTGAGGAATTGGGATGGGAATCCAACATCAGCACTATTTGAATATGGAGATATTTTGTGAATTTGGGGAAAAGGTGGGTGTTGGAGAAGAGAGGAAGAATCCAGGTTATTGATTTCCTAATTATGAGCAGGTCATGTCAGACACAAAAATCAATAAGCTGTGCACTCACATTTCTGCATGACTAGAGCACACTGTGAGTTATCATGGTGTATATTTTTATTTAAACAGCTGTGTATGTCACCCTACCTAGGGTCACAGCCAGTGAGCTAAAGCATGTTGCAAGTGAAATTTGAATGGGATATCTGCTAGCTAGTGAAATTATACTCTTACGTGACTAAGTGATTTAAGGTAAGCGGTGTAGCCAAGAATCAAAATTCTTCACACTGTAAAAATATTTCTCTGAGTTCATTCAAACATCTAACTATTTGACTGGATCATAGCCAGCAGCTGACTGAACAAACTTGTGCTTGTACAGGCTGAAAGCAGTGAATGTGTCATTTTGAGAACATATCTAATTCCACTCTTTAAATACAGATTGTTGGACTCTGTCTCTTATTTTTTTAATCAGTCATGGAACAGCATTCAAAAACTGAGAGGCAAAAGCATAAAACACAACATGTATTCTGGAATGCATTTTATGGGGTGAAAAAACCCCAAAACACAAACCAAAAGACCTCACCTCTTTAGTGGGCTCGTGTTCATTCACTAGTTTATGAATAACTAAGGATGTCTATGAATGTTGTACCCTTCCTTCCTCCTCTGGATATCAAATAGACATTATATTTACAGGGAACGGAAGCTTTACAAATTCTAGTGTATCAGTCAGGTGCCAGATATTTTTGTGCTTGACAAGCCAATATTTTATTGTGGTGTGGAGTTTTTTTCTCTCTTTTCTTTTTAATTGCTCATTTTTAAAAATTTTTGCAAACAAGAACAGGACACTGAGAGTATGCAAAATAGGAATTATCTTATTAATCTAAAAATTCAACAATAAAAATATCTGAGCCATCTCTTTCAAATTTACTAGCAATATCGTGCTTGAGAATGGTACAGGTGGTGGCACATCAGTTTAATCTCAGACATTTGAGTTAAAAACCTGCTTTGGTTCAGATAATGGCATTAAAATGTTGCTGTTCCTAGGCTAATAAATCCTGTGTCCTCTGGCTCCTATGATGAGGGGTAAGACTTAAGCCTATTCTTTTCATCAGGACTTTGCAGGATTAAGGAATATAGTTACTTCAGACATGGTATGCAATCCTACGGCTTTCATGTGCCTTTTCCCCAGTGATTTTCCCCAAGCAAGGCGCTCTGTTTTTGTTCATGGTTTGCAAGCATGACATTATCTTATGAGGTATCTGGTCAAGGTCCATAAGTAACCAGTCTCTGTCCAGATATGTCTATGAGGAGCAAAACATGGATTTCATAGCTCCTTTTCTTCTAATTCTTCTAATTTTCTTTTAATTCCACTTTCTAAAGTGGAAAATGTACATCCAGCTACACAGCGTCTGGTGGGATTAAGGATGTAATGTTACATATTTTATAGAAACAATTCAGAGACCCAAAAAAAGACATCAAATGCTATTTCATATGGCTGGGATGTCCTGTCCAGACTTTGCCTGCTGCCTCAGAGCAATGTGGATGTCTTCAATGTACTGTATCCCATTGCCAACCCTGCAGAGAGGTCACTGCCACCCTAGGATATCTCAAATGTCATTAGACAAACACAGCTGAGCAACTGAATCTCACCTTCTCTATCTAGAATATAAATATTGCATTTTAACAATACAAATTGGTGTGATATTGTAATTGAGATGTTCCATCTTTGACAAAAGTAGTTTCCAAGCTGTTGGCATGTCTGATGGAAAGCTCTAAGCCAATCTTTTAAGTTGCTGTTCTTTGCATTTGGGGTTTTTTTTTGCAACCCAGAACTGAAAAGGCAATCCCTTAGCAAATGTGGCCATTGCTTCAGGAAGCAAAATTAAATTGTAGTGAAGCAATTAAATGCCTAAAGCAAAATGGCAGTTATTTGGAAACCAGATTAATTTTGGTACTAATAATGAGGTATTGTATTGTGCACCACAGAATTTTGATGTCATTGCACCGAATTTCAACTGGAGCTTGTGGGATGTGGCAATTAACATCAAACCCACTTTTGACCTGTAATGGAAATATCTCAGTTTAAAGGTCTGACAGTCAAAAAAGCTGACATATCCAGAACTTTAATAATAAGTCACACAAAATATCTTCAATTGAAAAGCCATGCTCTTCAAGTTTAGTTAAATCAATCAACTTCAGTTACTGATTTTTGTGTTGTGTTTTATGTTCCTTACACAGAAAGGGCAACAAAATTGCTGTCTTCTGTCAAACATCTCAGAGGATTCCACTTGTGTAATGCACTGCAAAGTTTTAAGTCAGTGCAATACAATAGATGTAAGGCAGAAAAGTGAGTTTTCATAAAAGAAAAGGGGGGAGGAATTGTTTGTTTGCTTTATTAGATAAACTTCTTAAAAATAATGAGTCCATATTCTGAAATCTTTTGAGGAAATGGCTTATCCTCTGTAGAGTTGATTAATCAAAAGCAGTTCTCCTTTGGAAAAGCATTCCAGAAAAATTTGCAATTACTTCCATTATGGGATGCTTTTTTAGTATATTTTCTTTGCCATATTGCTCTGCTATCTTCCACACCAAATTCTGTTGCAATAAGGTGCAATAAATCACAGTCAGAAAGGTATCTGCAAAGCAAACGTTCCTCCCAAGTTAAAGAGTCAAGCATCTACACTGCAGCTGCAGTAGATTGAGGTTTCTTGTTTCTTACTGCACCTCCAATATACTACAGGCTTCTTCAAAAGAAGGCAGGGAAAGCTCTTTCACCCCTGCACACTCATCTTTTGGAAATGTGCTCTACAGACAAGTGTTTATAAAAATTAAGAATTACATTAGAATTCTATGTGGTAGCGCATGATCACCAATAATTGAATATGTCCCTATTTAAGATAAGGAGAATGTTGCCATTTGATTCCATGAAGCCAAAGCTAGGGTGCCAGACTGGCTTTTTTTATTAAATGAAGTCTGGAGTATCTTTCACATTGTTTAGAACCAACCCTAATCAAATCTCTGATCTGCTACACATTACTGGCAAGAATGATGTAAAAAAAAAAAAAAAAAAAAAAAATTTAAAAACCCCAAAATATTTAATTTCGTTAAAGTTAGCATGTCAACATATACAAAATAATTTTCTTTGTGGTGCTTTTTCTGCTGTGACATTGAAATTCAAAACCCACTTCATATCACTTACCACAGTGTTTCTCCACTAACAATTAACGGCTCCTATAAAGTAAAATAAATCTACCAAAATTTTAGAGTCAGCTCTGAAATTTTCAGTCTTTTCCATAGGTTTTTTTTTTTTTTTTTTAAGGATACATATATAGACATGTCAAATGTTCTTGTAATGGTTACAAATACCTTTGGCCTTGTCCAAAGGTTATTTTGTGTCTGTAAGTGGCTCCTGCTGCTGTCAGGGGCCCTGGACCTGCTCTGTTCCTCTAACCTGACAAAGCACTTAAACCAGTGCTTCACTTCAAGCACAGAAATGATGACTGGCATCAGAAGGCTAACCTTGTGTGTAAATAATATCTAGGTTATCTATCAGCTCTTTACAGGAAAAGAATGAGCTTCAAATTGTGCTTAGGCTTCCATAGCTTCAGGGGCAAAAGTCACGTGAATCAATAAGACCCAGTGCATAGCAGAAAAGGGTGAAATGCTCAGATAAAGAAAATTTCAGTTTCAGAACACAAAACTTATTGCAACTTTAACCTTGTAAAATGCTACCAACAGAACAGATACTGCTGGAAATATTGCAGGTGTCAGATGTCATCATAGCCAATAAATTCAGGAAATGGTTGATGGCTTTATTTTGGTTTTGGTGGGGGGGGGGGGTTTAATTCAATAACTTGCAGCGTTTTTTCTCAGCTACATTATTGACTAGGCTGATGTGACCAAACTCAGCCATCAGAGAATTGTTTAAAATTTTTCATGACAAAGTATTGTATAGATTCTAGATTTTAGCAAGCAGCACAGAGAGATACAGGCTTAGCAAAGCCAACATAACCAGGAAGAAACCAGGCAGATGAAGTGGGGTGAGGTGTGGAGTCCAGTAAATCCAACAACTGAAAGGACTGTGTCAATGCTGGGCAGCAAGTCATTCATAAAAGTTGATTTGAGAGCTCTTGTAATCCAGTAGGGATAGGTGGGAAAAATGCAGTACAGGCAGCCAAGCAGATCTCTGCCCAGAAGCCCTCAAATGAGAGGTGATAATGTTAATAGAAATGGACAGATCAGATTCTTCTTTAGGTCATCTGTGTCCTCAGCAATTCCAGTCACTTCCACTTTCCTTCACTAGGATTTAGCATCATTTTCCAGCAGCCTGAGTTAGCTTTCAGTCCAGCATTAGGAGCCTTGCAGAGCTTTAGCTGGATCTGCACAACTCCGTTCTCTTCCCTGTAACTCAGCAAAAAGTTTTCATTGTAATTGGTGAGTTCATACAAATTTGTTTGGGTTTTTTTCCTAAATAAGCTAAATATTTTTTCATAATTTCAAAGTTAAATATCTGTTAGATTTTAGCTGTTTGGCATATCTCTCTTGTAGACTCGAACTCAATCATAAAAAGATGGTGAATTCTTAATGCAGTAAGAGTTTGCTCAGAAAAATCAATACTGAAGAATGACAGCAAAGAGAGTCCTATAAGTAGTATGACTTTGCCATGTACTCAAGTATTTTTGGAGCCCAGACAGTACATTAAGAAGTGACAGATTCATGTAGTTTAGCTGGTGATTTATAAAGTTTGCTAGCTGATTTAATAGGGTGCTAGAAAGCGTTGTTGTTCAACCAAGTAAAGAGAATCATAAAATGGTAATGAATGTTATGACAGTTCATGAATATTTCATTTGGGGTCTCTTTCAGATGCCTGTTAGTTTATCTCAAGATCTAGGAGTGTATTGCATATAAATCTGATAGAGAGTAGAGCTGCACAGTATGCCAAGAGACAGGCAGGAGAGGTTTGGTGAGAGCAGCGTGTGTTTGAGCAAGTGTCTCCAAAGCACAGTATCGCAGTTAAGTCTCTACAAAGCAGCCAGGAAATGTAAAGTATGCAGGGAATCAGGCAGGGCTCTCATATTTCCTGTTTGTGCATTTAGCAACGTCTGGTAGTGCCTTTGAAGCTCACCATCCTTACCCGTGACTTCTGAGAGGATTGGTTGGCTGTAAACTCACAGGAAAGATTTTTTTGAAAAGGCCAAAGGGATTCCCATCTCATTAAGTGTTTCTTAAAAGCAACTTACAATGTGGACAGACATCTTTAGTAAGATAAATACGTAAAAAAGACCTCTAGCTTCTCACCTTTAACATCCCGAAATCCGGAATGAAATCTTTATGCTACTTTAAGTCCTGAACAGGTCTATTTACTCTGTAGTCAATTATGTATTCCATCATTAATTTTGTAACAGGTCTTGAATACTTTAAATCATTTGTGTGATCCAATACCAAAGATTAAAGAAAAAAAATACTTTTTTTTTCCAGATAAGCTGTATTTCAGTGTCTTTTGATCCACATAAAGCAAGATGGACCTACCTCATCACAGCAGTGCTGTCCACCATAAGGTGGAAATTCTCACATTTCCATTTCCTTGGCTGTTTCTTAGTGATAAACCTCCTTAAAACAATGGGCTTCTAACTTCTTGTATTCTGAAGGTTTGCACCAAATGAAGCAATGAAAGAACAATGTGTGAGGACAGATCAACAGCAGTACTATGCCAGAAGTTCTGTTTAATGGGAATTACACACTCAGAAGGGATCAAAACAAATATGAAGGTCTTGAATGGGCTTACACAGATGGTTTGTAGGTTTTCTGTCAGTGTTTGCATATAAAACCAGACTGAATCCCATCCCATAGACTGAAAGCTGTGGGATGAAGAATTTTGATTTAGTTAATAAATCCTTTCAGTGGTAACCTGTGGCATCCAATATTCAACTTCACTTTTGTGTCTGTGGGAAAGACAAATTTGTGCTGAGGAGGAAAAGGCTCTATGTACAATGACTTCAAAGGAACATGTAAGGGCAGATTCTCTGCCACTGCCTGTGTTGGGGCTCAGCTTTGTACCAGTTGACATCATCCAAAAGACAAGGCAGGAAGGGCATGGCATGAAAGCTGTGAGGCCTTGCAGTTTGTCTGGTTAAATCATGTTCAAATCTGGTTGAATTTGTGAGGGACCTCAATCGAGTATTAAAATCTCTGCAGCATAAATCATTATTTACTTTCAGCAGAAAAAAACTAGAAGTTCATAAACAAGTTTGGCTTTACCCATGAATTTGGTGCTGCAAAACAAACAAAAATGTGTGACCTCCTTAGTTTATCACATTTCATTATAACCAGCATAGGCAACTGTGGTTCAGCCTCATATACCTAAACCCAAAAAATATATTTTTTCTATTATTATTGCATCTTGGACAGTAAAGTATGCTGAGAAAACAATGCTCACAAATTTTTCTGTGACTTTTTCAGAAGAAGTCACCAAGATGGACAAAGAAATCGGAAAACACTTATGAAAAACTGCTTGTTCAGTTCTGGTTTGTGTCAAGGGCTGTTCTGCAAACTGGAAGGAGAGAAAGATATGCTGCCCTAGCAGATTTGACTTATGTTTACAGTAATTTGTTTGGCCACTGTTTATTACTTAATAATCAATCTTTATTATTACATTAATTCTAATTGAGATATGTGAAATATGCAGCGCATTGACCACATGACATCAGTTTACTTGCTGAATAATTTAAGCTGTTTCCTTCTAATGCCTTAGGCTGCAATATCATTACTTTTTGGCTGTCCTAATATTCAAGTTCTATTGATGTTATTTCACTTGTTATTACCTT